>NC_091014.1:65985635-66291224 GCF_041296385.1 Aphelocoma coerulescens | reverse complement strand
CTGAAGAGATTGTAGAAGGGGAATTTCAGAGCTCTTGGAGGCAGGTGGATGGAGACTTGGAGAATTCTGAGTTTAAGGTAGATTTTTGGAAGAGGCCAACATGAGGGGAGGTCTTGGAACAGAATTTGGGAGAAGCCTGTCCCTGCTCTCACAGATTGTGTGAGGAGGGACAAATCCAGCCATCCTCAATCCAATGGCCAGAAGTGCTGGAAGCACTGAGTGGCTGAGTCTGAGCTGGCTCTTCAGAGGAGCCTGTTTTTCCTCAAACCACTTTGCTTTCTTGGGATTGCATCTGGGTATGATACCAGGCAGCAAAAGCTTTTCATGAAGTACTTTTAAAAGCAGGAGGGGAAAAAAAAATGCAAGTCTGTGTGAACAAGAACCTAATTCAGAAATATGTCAATCACCTCTGCAATGGAAGGCACTTTTGAAATGTAACGCTATGATAGCTCTGATATACCAACAGGTGGTTTTCTAAAAGGTGTGTCTGTTTATCATATGCTGCCTAACTTAGGGAGAGTAGCTGTGGGTTTTGGTCTAGCACACCACAGATTTAGACCTGATACTTATCAAGCTATGAGGTTATCTTTAATTATTTATGCATTTTTAGTTGGTTGATGTGCACCACTGAATTATTCACAAGAGTGACTGTGATACTAATGTTCCATGTATAAGCCAAAATACAGTCTGTTAAAAGAAGAAAGTTTGCTTTCTCTAGAGTGAGTAGAGAACTGATTTATTTGTATGAGGGAGGGAAGATCATGATAGGATTGTTTGTAGTTGAAGCAGAATCCATCTCTCATCTTTTATGATCCTCTTTCAGATACAGACCAGTGTGAAAAACCCCAAACAACTCTATCATATCTTCTGAGAATAAAATACTGGAGTTTTTGTGGTTCTTGTTATACATGGATTAATACAGAAAATTACAATTTATTTGTTATAAAAGGCATACTTTTGTCTCATGCCATATTAATAGCATGCTTCACATAGTTGTTACAGGTCAAAGGTTTCACTCATTCTCTGCTTGATTATTTTGAAGCCAGAAAATAAAAACTACATTTTAAATACAAAAAGTGTACCAAAATCAAGTGTTCATTTTTTATTTTTGACAACATATCATTGTTTACTGTGATGATACTCCAATTACTTTGTGAAGGAGTGTTCTGTACATTGGCTTGCTGCTTTTCAGAGTCATATGACACTGCTATGTGTAGATGAAGTTGCCAACATGAGCCTAAAAGAAATATTAGGGATATGCATATATTCAAAAAACATGCTCAATTGGAGAAATTTTTCTGTTTTGTTAGAATTCTCTTTTTACAAAAGCTTCTTTTTCCTCCTCTTGTGTTTCAGATATCGATGAGTGTGAAAATGACTTCTACAATGGGGGTTGCGTCCACGAGTGTATCAACATTCCAGGCAACTACAGGTGTACATGCTATGATGGGTTCATGTTAGCCCATGATGGCCACAACTGTCTTGGTAAGTAGTGAATGCTGGCAAGAAACTCTCATTTCATGGCTGTGGCAAGTAGGCCTGGTCTGTTTTCTGCATTTTATCATCTGCCGTGACTTCAGTAAAGACTTGATCCGGGTCACACTGAATAAATTCAAGCCTGTGTGTTGACTCCAGTGTGGTTTAGGTCAGATGGTTACAGCTGTCACTCTGAATCTTGACATGCTCAAAGCAGTATGTCCATGTTTAATATTGCTGAGGAAAACCCTGACCCCCAAAGCCTGTGCTGGATGCTTGGGCTTCTTTTTTTAAGAAAAGCAATCTGTTAAATAAATTAAATATACTGAGATATATTTTGTCTGTTTCTTCCAACTTTTGAAATCCCAGTATCTTTAGAGCTTGCCCTCCCCTTTTTTCCCTTTTCAGGCAATATGGTTTTAGGATATGGTGTATGAACATAAACTACAGAATGTTAGAAGTACAAGTAAGTGAGGAAGGAATACTTGGACATTGAAACAGGTCAGAAGAAACAGTAACCTGTAATAAGTGGAGGGACACTGTCCACTGACTGTGCAAAGCCCAAAGTGCAGGATCTTCATTGCTTTAGCAGTCTGAGGATTTGGGGATCTGTATATTTGATTCATGGCCATTGCTCTGGTTTAAATAGCTTTGGTTTGTCCTAGAAGCTACAGAAGTAGGTGTTTTTGTTATGTAATTTCTTCACAGCAATTACCTGGAAATTAACCTAGATTGCTATGTCCAGTTTCCCATAGCTGCCTACTTGCTGGTCATTTTTTGTTAAATTCTAGTACTTAGACTATGTTTCTTGGTGTTCCAAATAGAAATGCAATGACCATGTTTTGGTACAGTCCTGCATAAATTTCAAGGTATTGTTTATAAAAAAGTGTGTAAAAGGGATGTTTTTTCTGTGTCAGCAGCAGCTCTATTTTTGTAAAAACTGAGATACTTGCAGTCAAAGTCAAGAAATGAGGCAGTGGACTAGAAATACTGAAGTCCAGTATCACCAGTCTGCACTAACTGAAGCTATGAAAGAACTAGAATTTCAGGGCAAGGATTTGATTAGCCTTTCAGTAGATGTATTTTGTACTGCATTTCTTTTCAAACAGAGCAATATTTGTTCAGATGGATTATATATCCTGACCACTGACAGGGGTTTGATTCAAACTTCCAAATTTCATTTGTTATAGAACAGACTAAATAGATTTGCCTCAGCCTGAGGTGGTCAAATGATTAATGGTGCAAGAGGTATTTCCTATACAAAGAGCATCCAGACATTAATTTAAAAAATAAAACTCTATTTATTCTAATATTCATAAATTGTTACTGAAACAGAACACAAGCATAATCATATGGTTCAACTATTTGGAATTCAAATAACTGTGCATATGTGTTGTTTCAAACAGCTTACTAGTTTCAACTTTGTCCAAACAACTCCCATTATAGTAGGGAAAAAAACTTTTTGAACAATGAACAGCAAAAGGAGCGACCTGATCAAGGATGAGCCATTGAGGAGAGCTGTGGGATTTTTTTGGACCTACTGTCTGTGTTTTTGCTCTCTGGTCATGAAATGTGGAGGCTAAATCTACAGAGATAGTCACATTTCTAATTATATTTTCATTGATTTCTATTCAGCCACTTGGTTTTTTGTGGGTGGTTTTTGTCTTTTTTGGTTTTTTTTTGTTTTTTTTTTTTGTTTTTTTTAATTTTAAAAAAGAAGGCCAACAATAATATAAACAGGTGACTACACTGGGAATAATAGCAAAGAGCTCCCCTTCTCCCAATGTACAACCCTAGGACACTAAAAGAGGTCACAATTGTCTTTCTAATTTTGAGACCATGGATTGGTGTGGTTGTGTCTGCAACTAATGAATGATCCTTAGCATATCTTAATAAAATATCTGGTTTTACTTACAGGCACTGAAAAGGGAATCAAGGCACATTCCCTCTTCCTTCCTTCTTTAAAATTTGAATGAATTTAATGAGGACCAACATGTCTGGTTGTAAGGTTTTAGACTGAAGGTTTTAACTGTGTCTCAGACTGAAGGTTTCAACTGTGTCAGTGACCATGCCAGTCTTGCTATGACTGCTTGTTGTGTCCTGACTCAGATTTGGGAAACCACTGCTAGAAAAGAGAGAACTTTTTTTTTTTTTTTTTTAATGGTATTTTTCTGCCATTATTTGCACCCCACCTAGTTGCTGGCATAATCAGTTGTACTGACTGTTGTGATGGCCTAGTTGTTTCCATTAGTAGAGTATCAGTTTTTGAAAAGGGCGACATTCTAATCCCTTACCTTCTTGACCAGCTTTATTTCCCTTCTCTTATGCTACAATGAATGTGTAAATGCAGTTGGACTGATTTAAGAGGCTGCAATGAGGCCTCAAATTAAAAAAACCAACCTGTATTTGCACATACAGATTTAAATTAGCATTTCTAGAACATTTTGGAAACTGGTTTGCTTATTCTAAAGACTTTCTTTTTCACCATGATGAAATTAGGCATTGAAAGGAATTAAAGTTTTGATGAGTCCACTGGTTTCCATCTGTTCTTGCTTTTTGAGAAACCACTTATTTTTCATGGATTTTATGGAGACAAAGAATGCTTCACAATTTCACCTTTCAATGCAGTCTTGTAATGAGCAAGATTGCATCAGAATTTCTGCATACCTTGTTCAACATCAGGATTTCTACATATCTTGCCTGACTGAGGTCTCTGCAAAATCTTAAGCCATCTCTTCTTGACAGGGTTTACATTCCTTTATAAATCTTCACTGAATGTCTTTCTAGTAAATCAGTACAGCAAGATGATTAAAATCTTCTTTATAAATAGCAAACTTGGAGTTTTCAATTACAGCAGATGCTGTGGACAAATTAAGTGTTCCTTCCTTCCTTCCTTCCTTCTTCCTTCCTTCCTTCCTTCTTCCTTCCTTCCTTCCTTCCTTCCTTCCTTCCTTCCTTCCTTCCTTCCTTCCTTCCTTCCTTCCTTCCTTCCTTCCTTCCTGCAACTCAACTTGCTTCCTGGTTCATGTTTTTGTTGAGTTTCTCAAATATAACATGAAATGACTCCACATGGGATTCAAATATGATGATATCCTTGTCTAGCTAGAAATAAAATTTTTTTGCACTCCCCTGAAACAGCAGTAATTTTTTCTCAAAAATTGCTCTAAATTCTGCTCAGTGGATGCAAGACTAGTATTTGGTCTCATACAACAGGTTTGAAATACGGTTTCCCTTCTTGTACATGAAACACCAGTCTGGGGGTTTTATAATGCTTATCTCTTCTGATATAAATACAATATCTATGACCTGCTCTCATCTCTCCATTTTGTGTGTTGGTTGGGTTTTTTTTCATATTTTCTTTCTCCTTAGCTCTGATTTGGGATTGTCACTTTTTTTTAATAGGGAATAAGCATTGCTTTTTTGCATAAGCACTTCTTGCTGCCAGGCTGCACGCATCCTAACTCTTCCTTTTTCTAAAGATTAGGATAGGTTCCATGAAGTCCTCTGCTTTTCATGTGTTCTGTCATTTGTAAGCATACTAAAGATGGTTGCAAACTGTTCTTAGAAAGTATAAAAAAAAATGCAAAGCAGCATAGACAAAAAAATGTATTCAGAGACATTTATAGGTTTTTCTGTGGTATTAATTGCTCTAGGAACATATATGAATACCTTGTAAATACTAATAAATTTGTCCTCAGAAATTCCTGTAAGGAAAAGAGATGTAATTTCCATTGTTTTATAGATTAGTAACTAGGGCATACAGATTAAGTTACTTCTCAGTCTTCACACAAGGTATCTTGATGTCTGCACCATAAGCAAGAATAGAATCCTTACCCTTCTGCATCCCTGCTTTTATTGCAAATAGTCTGTGTAGCCTTGGTTTCTCTTACAGAAAATTAGCAATTACTAAATTTGGACATCTGTAATATGATATCTCGATCAATTCTTTTGTATGTCAGACCTCCTGAAGACGACTATAGAAGTAGGTTTTGATGATTCTGGATAGTTTGTGGTTCTTCAGCAGTTAATTCTTTGTCTGACTGAGAAGAATCCTGGGAAGCAGAGGGAAATTCTGGTTAGAAATCGGGGCAGAAATGCAATTCCTAGTGTGCATGATAGGTTCCATGGAACTCTCTGCAGGAGCTGAGCAGACCCAAGTGTGGCAGACACAAGCACAGTGTCAGCTGTGAATTGAAAGTCCTGGCTATGCCCCCACAACCTTGAAGGTGTGCTTGGGGCAGAAGGCCAGATTTTCCAGCCTGAATAATGGAAATTAGCTTCTTATTTGTCTGTTCTCAGGTGGTACTTTGCATCTCTTGACAGAGTGACAAAGTCACATGGAAACCCCTGTGGGAAAGGAGAGGTGGCACTTTCCCCAGAGCAGCTGAACCCGCTCCAGGAGTGGTATTGATTTGCCAGCTCTGGCAGGTGGAGCAAAGCGCTTCCAGCTGGGTATTTGGGAGCCTGCAGCTAAAGGAGAAACTTCAGAGACAGTGGAGAAGCTGAGGAGGCACAGGCCTTGAGGTGCCTGTTACAAAATAGACCTTGGAATCTCAAATCAGTATAAAAGTTCGTGTTTGAAGTCACACAATTTTGTTTCATCTAAGGTCTGAGGTTAAGATCTAAACCCAAGCGCCTGTCTTGCAGTGCTCTTTTAAAATCTCTTGGCTTAAGAGAGAAGAGGTTTAACCCTGGCATGTAGGCTTAATTCCTGGCTGGGTGGTAGTAATCTGCAATCTGACTCAGATGACAAAACTAACATTGGTATATACACAGAATCACAGAATCATTTAGGTTGGGAAAGACCTCCAAGATCATTGAGTTTAACCTTTAGATTATTGAGTCCAAATTTTAAATGTATGTATATCACATCATATCATATCATATCATTCAATCATCTTTCAGTAAATGTTCCGGTGTTCTATGCTTTTGGGTTTTTTTTCAAAATAAACCCAAACCCATTAGAAATCAAAATCTACCTGTTCCTAGCCTGCTGTTCAAATGTACACACTGGGACTTGGGATTGTGGCCTAATCTGACTGTCAACATGAAGTGGGAGGACAGTTGCAAATGTGTGAGAAATCATTTCTAAAGCTGCCAGATGTATCTTGTCCAGAAGTGTCACATAACTCAGGATTGCATCATCACTGGTATGATTACAGGGACCAGTGTCTTCCTTTTAATTTAGCTGTATTTTTCTTCTTATCACAACAGCTGTGCACAATTGTTGCTTGCTTAAACTCCAGGAAAATGCTGGTATTCCTAATGTTTATTTTTCATTATGTTTCCTGACAGTTCAAATAGATTTTTTTTTTTAATGCAAACATTTTTAATATAAAACTAAACAGCTTTTGGAAAGTTGTTTTTAGTTTCATAAAAACAAATATTTTAAAGAGGAGCTGAAAAACGGTTCATTTCCTTGGCCATCTTCCAGTTTTCCTTCCCCTTCTTTCCAAGTTCCAGAAGACTATTAGGTGAGCTGACAGTTAAGTGTTGTCCTATCTCTAGCACATTAACAAGGCCTCTAATAATATTATCAGTCATAAACTCTCTTCCAGATTTTCCTTCTTAGTAGTTCCAAGCTCCTTGGCAGATGGAGGAAGGTTGAATCCACCCAATAGCCTTCTTTTTATAACTCTTCATTTTTTATGAAAACAAATGTAAAATTATGGTATTTTTGTCAAGAAGGTTAATAATCCAAATCTTGAAGCTCTTACTTATTTCCAGACTTGAACAGAATTTTGGGACTTGGCAGGTGGTTTATGCCTTAAAAGAAGCAGGCCAGACCCCAAATCAGATCTCAGTGGTTGAGTAGCAAGGGGCTGTTCTAACTGTGAAGGGTCCAGGCCACAAGATGGGAATGGGAATGTACAATATATATATTTATAGACAAGATGAGAATTGTCAAAATGCAACATTTAACAACAGATGTATCTGTATGTTTTAAACCCTTGTGAGCTCTGCATTTCTGCAAAAGATGACAGGCAGTGATCAGGTCCTTAGGGAGTAGTAAGAACCTTGAGAAGTGGGGAGCCTCTGGTATTTAGCTACCGAACCTAACCAAGACAGGCTGCAGTGAGTGTGTTCACACAAATCCCTGCTGCAAATTGCACAGTAGACTGCCTTTTAGTGACAAATGTGTTCTTGCAGAATGAAAACATTTTTTGAAGTTCTTTGGTTTTCAGATGCAAGCCTACAAAACAAACAAAACAAAGAAAGTTGTTTTCTGATATATTTCTTCAGCGAACTGATTTTTACCCTATTCCTGGTTTTAGATATTTTATCAGTCTTGTTTGGTCTGTACATTAGGTTAATAAGAACACCTGTGATTCATAACAAGAGTTTAAAGTACTCAGTCTTCATGGTACAGTAGCATGAATCAGATTTTAGAACATGTATTGCTGTTCTGCAGTTTGTGCTGACTGATGACTAGGTGCTGAGAAAATATGGATAGCTAGGGTGTAAATGTTCTGGAGACAATTCTGTATTAGATGTTTACATGCAACTTCTATATATATGTGTTTGCTTTTGTTACTTGGCTGCCTGCATCTTGTGAAAGTCTCTGTGGTGCCAAGTGGTAGCAGGCAGTCAGAGAACTGAATTAAGTCTCTCCCTTTCAAGATGGGATTATAATATCTTAGTTCTGATGATCTTCCAAAATCCATAAAAGTCTGGAATTCTCTTTGTGATTAATGGAAAGGTCTTTGGTATCCAGCCCTCTCTGAAGCTAGGACCTGAACACACTGCTTTCCTTATCTTGACTTTTCTGTTTCTGTATAAAGTTTCCCCCTTTAAAAGTACTCTAATATTTGGTCACCCCACATTAATCTTTGGAGTTCAAATGGGATATAACTTTCTTTACATGTTAATTTGCCATAAGTTTGCTTTCTTAAGCCAATGTGATCTGAGAAGTACCAAAACAAGTGAGATTATAAATCAGCATAGACCAAAGGTTTTTGTTAGGTATGGGGAAATAATCAAAAGTGTAGAATAAATCTTGGTGGCTGTCAGCTATGAAGTTAGATTCTCAGACTGTCATAATAAATTAGGAAACTGGGAGCTGTGTGACAGCAGCATCAATCTCAGTCTCTTGTTTCTGCAAGTCTTCTTGTTGTCTGAGCCTTTTTCTTTTTTTTTTTTTTTTCAAATACTTACTCCCTGGAGGAGGTAATCAATTACAGCAAAGATTTCTCTACATTGAACACTCAGGAAAGTAAAGAATGAGCAGCTTAGAGTGTGAAGTTAATATATATAAGTTAAATCCCATATAGATGCTCTTAGTTGGTCTGATATGGCTGTAGATAGTGTCTTGGTTCAACAAGCTCAGACATACTGCATCCTTACTGCTTTACCTGATTTGTGTTAGTTTTGTATCTTTTCTTAATTCATCTTAACTTTCTCATAATAGCAAATTTCTGAGCCAGTGTGGCCTATATCAATGTATACCTCAAGGGAAAAACTATAAAATATATTGAATTTATCAAAGCTTTGGGAGCTGCATCATGTTTAGCACTTACTTAACCCAAGGGAGAATGTGTGTTCACCTGAGGGTGCAGGATTTCAGCCTATAATGGGTGTGTTAGCTGTGTATGGCATTCAAGCCCTCCCTAATGCAATGGTGCCTTTTTCAGTCCTAGAAATTACATAGATCCAGTTGAAACACTGAATTCATTTGGATTACAAAAAGACATCAGACAAAGAAGTCATCTGATCTCTGATTTCAAGGAGAGTCACTGTCGAGCTATGCTTAGAATGCAGTCAATTCTTGGCAGTGTTGATTTATAATAAACAGTATGATTTATACAGTCAAGAAACAGCCATCACGAAGAATATCTGCTACATAATTGCTGACTGTATTAGAAAATGAAACCTAACTCTTTTCCAGTAGGAATGAGTCCTAGATGGAAAGTTGGTAGTGAATTTCCTTGTTAAGTAGATTTTAGGGTCTCAGCTTTCCATAGTGCCCTGCCTTTGCTGTCTAATACTCTCCATGAATTTCTGCATCTTTACATTATTCTTTTGACTTCAGTGTACAATGTACAAACTTGAAAGTATGGATCAAACTACAAGACCAAGGTAGAGGCTTGTTTTTACTGCTTTCATTACCTTCTGCAAACTTCAGTTCCTTTTCAAGCATCTCAAAATATTCCCTGTGTACATGTTCCTTACTAGAGTTGGTTCAGAGTATAAGACGTAATTTTGCATAAAAGAGGAGCAGAAAGGGACATGGCAGCATGTTTTAATATGAATTTTTTGATGACTGTAGCTAGCATCAAAATAATAATATTATTACTCATTAAAAAGTCACTGGACATACTTTACAAGTATGATATCTTAGAGAATTTGGAATGCTTGGGATTAAAGCAAAATTTATTATTAAGAGGCCTTATGAGATATGGAAAGAAATTATTAGAAACAATTCACTCAAGTCTTCAAAAAGGGTGAGAAGGAGGACCCAGGAAACTACAGACCCGTCAGCCTCACCATCCCTGGAAAGGCGATGGAACCGCTCCTCCTGGATGTTACCTCTGAGCATGTGGAGGAAAATAATCATAAAATTACAAGTTGGAAGGTTGGTTGGGTTGGAAGGGACCTTAAAGATCATCAAGTCCCACCCCCTGCCATGGGCATGGGCACCTTCCACTATCCCAGGTTGCTCAGAGCCCCATTCAACCTGGCCTTGGACACTGCCAGGGATGGGGCAGCCACAGCTTCTCTGGGCAACCTGTGCCAGGGCCTCCCCACCCTCACAGGGAAGAATTTCTTCATAATGTCAAATGTAAATCTACCCTCCTTTAGCTTAAAGCAATTTTCCCTTCTCCTATCACTCCATGCACTTGTAAAATGCTCCTCTCTGGCTTTCTTGTAGCCTCACTTGGACTACTGAAAGCCCACAATAAGGTCTTCCTGGACCCTTCTGTTCTCCAGGCTGAACAATCCCAGTTCCCTCAGCCTTTCCTCACAGCAGAGCTGCTCCATCCCTCTGCTCCCCTTGGTGTCCCTGCTCTGGACTGGCTCCAGCAGCTCCCTGTCCTTCCTGTGCTGGATCCCAGGGCTGGATGCAGCCCTGCAGGGGGGTCTCAGCAGAGTGGGGCAGAGGGGCAGAATCCCCCCTCCCCTGCTGCCCATGCTGGGGGCTCAGCCCAGCTCAGGGGGGTTCTGGGCTGGGGCATGTTGAGCTCTCACCCACAGCACCCCCAAGTCCTTCTCCCAGGGCTGCTCCACCTGCTCATCCCCACCTGGATTGAACCCAGGGGTTCCCCTGACCCAGGTGCAGCACCAGCACTTGCTCTTGTTAAACCTTATGAGATTCCCATGGGCCACTGCCTGAGCTTGTCCAGGTCCCTCTGGATTGTCACTGCACCCTCAGGTTGGTGTCATCTGCAGATCTGCTGAGGGTGCCCTCGATCCCTTTGTTTATGCCATGGATTCACCAAGGGGAAATCACACTTGACCGGTTGGATAGCCTTCTGTTTTGGAGTGACTGGCTGGGTGGATGAGGGGAGAGCAGTGGATGTTCTCTGCCTTGGCTTCACACACTGTCTCCCACAACATCCTCGTGGCTGAGCTCCAGGAGTGCAGGTTGGCTGAGTGGGCAGAGAGGTGCATTGAGAACTGACTGAACAGCAGAGCAGCACTGCAGGGTCTGGCTGTAGGCCTGTAGCCAGTGGTGCTCCCAGGGGTCACTACTGGCCCCAGTATTGTTCCTCTTACTCATCAGGCCCTGGGTGAAGGGGCAGAGCACATTTGCTGATGATCAAAAACAGTAAGGAGTGTCCTGGCACAACAGAAGGTGCTACCATTCTGTGAGACCCAGACAGGCTGGGGAGCTGGGCAGAGAAGAACCCAATAAAGTTCAAGAAACAGGGTCCTGCACCTGGGCAGGAACAACCTTGGGCACCAGGACAGGCTGGGGTGATCTGCTAGAGAGCAGCTCTGAGAAGGACCTGAGGGTCCTGGTGGACAGTGAGCTGTACCCAAGCCAGCAGTGCCCTGAGGGCAAGGAGGCCAGTGGAATCCTGGGGTGCATTGGGAAGACCATTGCCAGCAGGTCAGGGAGGGATCCTGCCCCTCTCCTCAGCCCTGTGAGGCACATCTGCAGTGCTGTGTCCAGTCCTGGGCTCCTCAGGACAGGAGGGACAGGGAGCTCCTGGAGCAGGGCCAGCAAAGGGCTGTATAGATGATGAGGGGACTGGAGCATCTGTCCTGTGAGGAACCAAATGGGTTCTGTGAAAGGCTGAGGGACCAAGGCTTGGTCAGCCTGGGGAAGACATGACTGAGAGGGGATCTTATAAATGTGTACAAATATCATCAGGGACAAGGGGCACAAACTGAAACACAGGAAGT
The DNA here is from genome assembly GCF_041296385.1 of Aphelocoma coerulescens. Taxonomy (NCBI): domain Eukaryota; kingdom Metazoa; phylum Chordata; class Aves; order Passeriformes; family Corvidae; genus Aphelocoma; species Aphelocoma coerulescens. The sequence goes on along the minus strand of NC_091014.1, from coordinate 66,279,401 downwards.
CTCCATTTGAATATAAGGAAAAACTTCTTTGCTGTGAAGGTGACAGAGCACTGGAACTGGCTTCCTAGAGAGGCTGTGGAGTCTCCTTCTCTGGAGAGATTCAAAACCTACCTGGACACAATCCTGTGCAACTTGCTCCAGGTGCCCCTGCTTCAGCCAGGGTATTGGGCTAGATGATCTCCAAGGGTTCCTGCCAACCCTGTCTGTTCTGTGTTTCTGTAATTAAAATATACTTTGTTAAATAAATAAGACTCCATATTGTGCCATAGGATGGAGCAGAAGTGTTTGAAAAAGTTGAGAAACTTTATTTGATAATTGTGTTGTTTATTTTGAAGGCATAATTAAGAAACTGCTTCTGAAATTAATCAGAAATTCTGTAAAAATTACTAGTATGGCAGCAGTGAAAGGGTTCTGGACCTGATTAAGGATTTTGGGGGATTGGATTTTTAGCATGTGGCCAATTGTGTAAGGCTAGTTAGATAAGATGCTAAGCACTCTGGTCCCAGTTCATCAAAACTTCTATGTGCACAACAGATATGAGTCATGATGTCTGCTGCCTGTGCAAATGCAGTGGTTTCTTTAACAGGCCTGAGAGTGGCTATATGGCACCAAGTTTTGTTCAGTACTTACAAAAAAACTCTAAAACTCCCTGTATGAACATGTTAGGGAAGTCTAAAAGACTTGGTTTAACTCACTTCAAAAATAACTTGAAGAACTCCTCCAAACTGTAAAACCAGAGTGGACCACAGGCTCAGGCTGTCAATGACTGCACATTGAAAGAATGTGAACATTCATTCTTGTGCTCTGAAATGACATGAATACCCCAGGCATGGACTGCGTTTTGCTTTGAGTGGATTCCAGCAAGTGTCCACTTCATCATTTCACACAGGCTACGTGTCTGAGTGGGACCTCAGCCTCAGGGCTTTCAAGTTGCAGAATTTGTCAGTAGATGGTCAGTCCACTTGTCTTAACATGTGAATAGTTTTCCCTCTGATTTAAGGTTCTGTACAACCAACACTGGATATCTCGGAGTAAAAGGTAAGAAGGCTTTCAGTGAAATAAATTGCCCACAGAAAGCTCTGCACCATTCCTGTAATTTATAGATCAATTTATGTGCAAGAATCTACTGGATTGGGTCCAGCATAGATCTGTGGAGGTGAACAGGGGACTAGAACATCTCTTGAATGAGGAGAGGCTAAGGGAGCTGGGCCTATTCAGCCTGGAGAAGAGATGACCAAGAGAGGATCTTATCAATGTCTGTCAGTTCTGCATGTAGGGTGTCCTGATAAGAGGTCGGAGCCAGGTTCTTCTCAGGGGTGCCAAAAATTAGGACAAGAGGCAAAGGGCAGAAACTGAAACACAGAAAGTGTTCCATGAGCAACATGAGGAGAAGCTTTTTTACTGTGCAGGCAGCTGAGCGCTGGAAGCGCAGAGAGGGTGTGGAGTCTCCTTCCCTGGAGACCCTCAAAAGCCATGTGGACACAATCCTGAGTAATATGCTCTAGGATGACCCTTCCTGAGCAGAGATGTTGGATGATCTTCAGTGTACTCTTAAGTAAGAATTCTTAGGTTTTTTTTCTTAAAAAATTGCACACTGTTATATAGCTGTTAGAGAAAGCCATTTATGTGTTCCCAAGTCCTGGTGAGAAGAATATACAGCTCTGGTGAATTTTATAGGGAAGGTGGAGTTTTAAGGTGGTTGTTTGTTTTGATTTATTTTGGGTTCTTTGTTTGTGTTGACTTTACACTACCAAGCCAGCTCCAAACTTACCCATTTCATTCCTTCTCTACACAAATATGATGTTCCTGAAGTCAGGTTTTTTGACTGCTGTTGCTTTTCATTGGTAATTCCCAGCTCAGGGCAATGCTGGTCTCTCTTTATAAGAGGTGAATGTGGCTGATGTGTCCATCTGTTGAGTTGCTTAGCACTAACATAACTTACTGCAGCTTGCATATTCTAATGGATGGCTGCTGCTTAGCTGGTGCACAGGTGTCCAACTGCTTTCTTAAAACCAGGTAGTCCAAAAACCCCAACCAACCAGTCCAGCTTTGTACTGTGTGATCCAGCACAACTGGCTTGTGTGGTAAGCTAGAGTTGCCATTTCATATTAAAAAAAACAATTACTCTTTCCTGTAAGATCTTTATGTTTCAGGTATTTATGTCAGAGAATGCAGAGAAAATATTTGTTCTAAATACTAGGTTTTGTGTTGCTCATGTTTAGGAGAGTGGAAATGCTGAACTCGTTTCCCAGGTGACAAAAATGCCCATTTGCCCAAACATTTTGTGCCAAATGAAGCATTCATTCTCTGAAACTATTCAGAAACTGAGGCCATGTTTATAAAACACTTTTCACCAATGGAGACACTTTCAGGAAAATGTAATTGTTTTGATGTGACCTACAGGAACAATTTCAGCACTTACAAAACATTTTCAGCACTTTTCTGTTCCCTAAAAGTTTAATGAGTAAATATGTGTCTGACTAAGATAAATTGCCTGAATAAGCCAATATTTTTCAACTCCTGCTATAGTTCTCATTTCACTGTATTGAAAGTTGTGCTTGAGACTCTCCCATTACTTCCACTTTTCATGGACCTCAGGTATTATCCATATAGAGAGTGAGAATGACTTCATAACCCACTGGATGCTGCAGTACTTAGGGTAAAATCACTCATCTGAATCTAGAGAGGCCCCTAACTGTGTTACTTATAGATACCAATGAAAATCATTAATCTAGTCATTTTCTGGGCTTTTATTACCAGACCTCAGGAACACCATGCTTCATGTGTATAGACCTGGAAAATATTACCAACTTGGGATAGAGATACTGTCTCATTTTTCATGTCAAGTTTCGTGGTTTGTTTGACCCACAGCAAAATCTTTTTTTCGTTATTGAAACAATAATAACAATACAACAACAACAAAAAGCATTTTCAAGTTAACCCAAACATGATTTTTCTAATCTTGGTAGGGTCTATAAGTAAATGTAAAAGGAAGCAGGTATAAGCAGTAATCCTGGAAGGACAGCTCAGTTCAGCCTTCAGCAGCTAATGATGCTGAGGGACCAGACAAAGTAAGGGGCATTATGATAATAGACTAAACCATTTACTTCACTTATGTCAGATTTTTCCTTCAGTTGATCTGGACTGCTGCTTGTTTGTATCTGTAGTTAGCTTCCCTCCACTAGTTTATGGAATATTGTGAATCCAGCATTTGCCACTTGGAGTGCCTACATACAAATAATGTCAGTGGGAACTGCAAGCTTACACTAATGAGGCTGTGGTTGTCTGTGCCTCACAGAAAAAGCTTCATGCCAAGCTGGAGGCTGCTGGCATTTCCTAGACAGTGGCACAGATGAAGAGAAGCATGATCAAATTCACACCAAATTGTTTTAAAACCTTAATCAAAAGAGTGGATAATATGAATAAATAATTGAGCAGGAGCTTTGTTGTGTTTAGGTTCTGTTGTCAGGAGGATAGAAGCTACAACTAAGAAGTCACATTCACAGATTTGGATGTTTGTTTTGGAAATGCTAAAAGCTGTGAAAGGGGCTTTGGTGTCTTAAGAGGACAGGGAGTGGTGCCCAGTAACAAGTGACAGCAAGAGACTTGAACTTGATGCAACATCCACTCAATATCCATGGGGCTGATACCTTCAGCTCAGCAAATGGGTAGAAATCACATGCAGCAAACTGTAGAGTTACATGCATGTTTCCTAGGCTGTACAGAGCAAAGCAGTCTTTTGCAGCTGCCTTTATGCTGTGTTTGAGTACTGTGAAATTTGAGGCGTTCCACTGTGTGTCACAAAAAAGCTACAGAAAAGATTTGAAGCATCCTTTTCAAGTTGTGCGCATCTATAGCTATGCAGGCAAACAAGAAGCCCAGTCAGTGGTGCTGAGGGTATAGGTGACTGTAGCCCATTAAAACACTGAATTCTCCAGGACAGATCACAGCCATCACTTTAAGTGTTGTATCCTTGTACGTAAGAAAAGAGTGGTTCTAGGGATCAATTAATTAATCAATCATTTTAGAATGATTTTAGTATTCATCACCCAGAGGCATTCTTGTGGTTGCTTCTTTATGTTTCCCTTCTGTAAAATGTGCTATATTTTTCAGGGAAAGGCAGTTTTTCACACATTTTGTTGGTTTGGGGTTTTTCCTTTATGTCTAGTTCAGTAAACACTGACCATGTAGGATTCATCTTCTGCAAGTGGATCTTTTTTCAGCAAGGGCTCTAGTGAATATTTTTGCAGCTGTGGGAGTGAAGGAAGCGTTGAATTCAAGGCCGTGGTCCTCTTTCTCCTTTTCTTCACCAGATTTTTCAGTTTCTGAAAGAAGGGAACAAAAAGTAGAATCTATCTTCATGTGCAAATAATAGAAAACTTAGGCCCAGCTTTTAAATTTTTGGTGAAGTCTGATTTCAGATCTGCTGGAGATACAAATGCTGTATACCTAGGTTGCGACGTCTCTTGCTTCTAATATTTCTCCCTGCATGCTCATATAAAGTCAGTCTAGGGAAGATGGTTGGCAGCTCTTTCAAGTAGCAGTGATTCTTGTTTCCATGGCCCCTCAGCTGCTGCAAGGGTTCACCCTCCCTACCTTCACAGCATGTCACTGCTTGTAGGAGCGTTCCAGCAGGAGCACCTGCCTGCAACCTCTGATCTGATACCACTCCTACATGCCAGATTTGAACTTTGGGCTTACATGGGTATCTTGAGATCCCATCTTCCAAGACACCCACTCCAACAAAGCATCATGGTACTTGGAGGGTTAGAGAAGTGAGAAGAGTGTGTTCCAAATGCTGCTGTCATTAAAGGTTAACTTCTAGAAATGAGCACATTTTGTTTTAAACATGATATACTGAAGTCATTTGAATTGTTTCTGTAATTATCTTACTTGTATATTGCTGTGCTTGAGGGTTCAGAATAGATGAGAGAGACAGTATGAGGCTAAGGGGGATTTGTAAGATCCCCAAAAATGCAGAAAAGGCAAGTAGTGAATGAATATTTACTCTTTCTCACAATAGTGGAATTTGGGGGCATTCATTCAGACTATGAAGCAGCATCTTAGAAATAAACAAAAGTATGTCTTTTTTATAAAACTTATAATAAAATTAAATCTCATAATTCAATTGGAGAAGTAATTGCCCCATCGTGTTGGGCTCATTCGAGATTAGAGAAATCCATACAGGACAGAACCAGCAGGACAATGGTCTAGGAAGTGATTTAGGAAAGTTGATAGGTATGAAAGTGATGGCTGAAACCTGGAAGAACATGTCTGCAATGGTTCTGTCCCATCTCTGCAGTCTTCTCCTGAATAGCAACTCCAGGAAAATGTTAGAGATGCTGGGCTAAATGTTACTTTGGTATGACTATGACTGTAGTAAATCCAGGAGTGTGATTTTTTAAATTTTTAGACTTTCAGCCAGCTTTCTGAGTAGAAATATTCAGAATATAGTGATTTTAAAATTCCTTACATTTTCTGAGTGTGTGGTTGCTAATCATTTCCCCTACAAGTGAAAATATCCTAAGTGGTGTTTTGTTGCTAGCATTTGAGAAAAGTCTGCAGTGTTGCTATCAGTGCTTCATCTCTGTCACAATGTTCTGCACTGGTAAAATACGTATCTTAAGAGATATCTTCCAAAAGTTTCAAAGAGTAGCGTAGAGAAAAAAAAATAGCAGAATCAGCTCTTTGGATCATGAGTCAAAGTCTTGTCTTTAGAAGTCTTGGTGTTACAGTAAGTACATTTTACTATGGTTCCGAAATGCTTTGGAGATTTTGAAGACTCAGATTTCTGGGGGACCTAAGTGTTTATGAAAATGCTGACATGAAAGAGAAATGTCAGAAGGAAGGAAGAGAAGATCAGTGGAGGAAGCAAACAGTGGACATACTGTTCTTGGCATTGACTCTGTGTAGTGTTTCCACTTCTGTGTCTTCCTGCTCGTGGTTTTGGTTTCAGGTACCCTTAGCAGACCTTTCTCCCTCCACGGTATCCAAACAGGACACTTTGCTGGAAGATCTTCTTCCAGCCAAAGGAAGGCCAAACGCTCCAGGAAGCTCTGTGCCAGATCAGGGTAAAACACCAGTGAAGTTAATTTGAAAAATTCATCAGATAAATTAAATGAGAAACTGAAAACATTTGTTTATTTAATATATAAAACATTCATCTTTATCAACAGTAATATTTCCTACCCTTTGATACTGTTCCACACTACCACTCTCCGGAGGATCTCATCTTACTAAGGTACAGAACACGAGTTTGATTATATGAAGGCAGTGGGCCAAAAAGCTAGAGGTCTTATGCAAATTGAGATCTGCATTCATTTGCATAATGCTTCTGATATATAGATATAGATTTAGCTATATATGTATGCATTTATGCAGCCATTATCTCTCTGTCTCTGTTGAAAGATCCTCCTCCTTTCCCAGCCTTTCCCTGAGCTGGCTCTTGCCCTGGTCCTGGTTGTCCTTGAGGAGGAGTGGCCACTCTGAAGTCCAGGCGCTCCTCTCTCTGCTAACATAGGTTTGTCACTGGTCTAAATTCTGCAGCAGCAGTTCTGACATTTGTGCTGGTTGTCTTCTTAGCTGTTTATTTGTGCTGGTAAGGAGCAGGTAAGAGCTGTGGAAACTGAGCTATTTTTAGGTGCCTCCAGCAGCAGTTGTCTTTGGCAAACAGAATCACAGGACAGTTCTTTGTGACGAGCATTATGGGAAATGGCTTATGGACATGTAACCACTCTCTACTAGTTTTTCATCCTCTTTTTGAGGATGAGGGTTGGAGCAGCCATGTGGAATAACCATCTGAGCTCAGCTCAGGTGAGAATATTTTTCCATTCTTTTGTGGGTTTGGATTGTAAGGACTTGCTGAAGTCTTGCTGCAGCTTCCACCATCAGTGGGGTTTTGAGACTCAGCTCTCCTGTAAGCACTGGATAATGTACTTTAGGATTCAGCACACACACTGTCAGGTGGTGAGGCCAAGCTGAAACTTTGTCAGATAAGGAGGCTAGGAAATGGATTTGACTTTCCATACACCTCTTTAAAGGAATGGCGTCTTGCCCCTGCTACCTTGAGGTTGCCATCCTCAGAGAGACAATCTGGTCCTGAAAGATCAGTGGTACCTGATTTTGTGTAAAAGTTTATGAAAGAGCACCTGTCTATTTGTTCTAAAAGAAGAGGAAAAATCTGTTTTAGTAAGAATAGAGTAATAAACCAAGCAAGCTTTGTATTTTTGCTCAGTCAATTTAAAACTTTTTAAAATGGGTTTGGCTGGGGCTTAGACTAAATGTTTGAGTGAAGGGATTTTATGCTGTAAGTGACTTTTTTCAAATCTCTGGAGTTAGGCCCTGGGGTGCAGGTGTAAACTGTCACACGGAGTTGGCACCAATCAGAGCTTCTGAGAATCTACCCTCAGTTTTTTCCAAACAGTCAACAGCCATGTTTGACATTTAGAGAGCCACCAAAACCAGAGCTAAAAAAGCCTTATCGAAAACCTTACTGCTTATTTTGGTGTTTATGTGGAACTTAACCTCTAGAAAATCTGGTCCAAAATGCAGTCTCATCCATGCTGCGCTACCGATGTTTTCACATTCAGGTGGATAACTTGAGCTGCATTGAATGAGAATTGTGCAATGAAAGAAAGAAATAGGCCCTTGGGCGGGTATTTCATTTGTGAGCTTTGAAAAAAATTCAGAAACATTAAGGAATTACTCTGCCAGATCTACAAAAGCTTGAGCTTCTTGGAATCAATGGAGTTCTCTTGCATAACTTCAGAAGACTATTTCATGCTGTTCTCTAAACTGGGTTACTAATAAACTGATAGGCTGATCATAAAGTGACTTTACTGGAAGGAAAGTTTACCAAGTGAATAATTCAGTAAATATTTTCCAGGCATCCACATCCAATAGATTGCTCAGTATGGTGAATAGTAAGCAATACTGCCTTTTAAGACTGCAGTAATACAAAGTGCTCCAAAAAGCCTGACCTTGGTAGGATTGAGACCTGGGGAGAGAACACGTAAATCCTGCACCATCAGGCCAAGATCCATTGCAAGGCATGAGGTATAGAGATAGAGTAGTCCTAGGTCCCATCTGTTTCCTTTCTTCAAGTCCTTCTCATAAATGCATATTAAAATAAGTCTAAGGCAAGTAATTGAACACAATTGGAAGAAACTCCTCATAGAAAAGCTTTTTAAAGAGTTTTGATTGTAATAATTTTATTCTAGCTTATGAATTTGGGACTTGGTGGTAAATTGATCTGTCTCTTTATGGAAGTGGTAAATCATTAGCATTTGCTATCAAGAGCAGGAAAATATGTTTATAAATCATTGCATTCATTTCAGATTATTCATCAGAGTTGAGAGGCAACTGTTTGAGTTACTTTGTGATACCATAAACAGAGCTCTGGGAAGACCACATACTTTGTAGCATAATTTGGGGTTTGTGCATGTACCAACTGAGACTTTCCTTCAGTAAGTGTTCAGCTAATTTTCCAGAGGGGAGAATCTAGATTCCAGGGTGCTGTTCTGAAGGATCAAGTTTGAGTTGGCACTAAGGCATCATTAGTGCAGCAAGGCCTGCTGACTCACAGAGGAAGGGTCTAACCAAGATGTCTTATTTATTCTCCTTCTTGTGCAGCAGTAGGCAAGGAAAGTCTTCACTTCCCCTTTTCCTACACACTCCCAGAATCTCTGATGGGGTTGTGAAAATGTTCAGATCTGGAAAAGAGTAAGAACTGAGGGCAGGGAGGATTTTGATACAGAAAATTTGAGTCAACAGTGCTTAACATATCCTGGTAAATAAAACAAGTCTACACACTTGCATTGTAGTTCAAGACAGAATGACACTGCGTGGTTTCCCTGGTGCTGCTGTAATGACTCCAGAGCTTTTTTCTCTGTGAGAAAGAGCCACAACTGCTGTACACGAAGGCAGCACAAACAGCGATAGCCGGCTCAGCCAAGCAAGCTGCCGGAGCTCACAGCCAGCCTGCATTCAGAGCTTCCTGGCCTTGCCTGCAAGTGTACCAGCAAAAGCAGCTTGGGTTTACCTTACTGTGTTGTGGCCAGTCCTGGAGGAATTAATTTCTGCAGGAGGTGTTCCAGCTCTTTGGAGGTTTGGAGTGTTGTGGATAATTTAGCCTTGTTGTGGGTTTTTTGCCACTTCCAAAAACAAAATGAAAGCAAAACACACACCAACTCCATTGCTGACGTGTTGGCGCATACTGTGAAATAACTGGCTGAAGAGCCTTCATTAAAAAGGAAAACATGGAATTTTCAAGTGGCAAGAAAAAGGCAAAAAATATATATGATTCACTTTCATGAGCTAAACAGGAGAGTTGCAAAGTTGAATGTAGGTCAGATACCTAAGAGTGGCAGTGGTTTCCCGATGCTGATGCATACATCTGTGTTAAATACTACAGCATAAAAACAGTTATGCCAAAGAGAACTGATGGGGGATAGGCCCTTAAAACAGCCAGTAGCTAACACTGCCTTTGTGGTTTTATATATTTGCCTATTAAAATGACAATACAGACATGGAACATTTAGATTTAAGAAGCCTTCTTTTCACTAAACAACATTAAACAAACTGACAAAGTAGGGGGTTATGACTCCAGTAATTGAAACATGCTGTTCTGTTCAAGACCAGAACTCTATAAAGGCTCTTTTCACCCAGTAATGCCCTTTGTGTTTGCCTGCTACCCCTGCTAGAAATTACTGTAGACCTGAAGTATGTCTTTCCAAGTGGAGTGGGAATGACAGAGTGCAACAGCACACTTGGCAGATGGGGTCACAGCCTTTTTAGGTTGTTCATGTTCATTGTGCATTGGAAATCAATTTGCAGCTCAGAATACATGAAGACATGGGTGGATTCCTCTCCCCACTGTTTTGTTTTGTTTTGTTTTTTTTTCATGTTTTGTTTTGTTTTTTTTTCATGTTAACTTTAAGCCTAGGCTGTAGGGAAAATAATTAGAGGGATTAATTTGGATTAACTGATTTGAGCAGTCTTCATTAGCTTAATTTTCAGTGTGCCTTCCTTACAGTGTGGATTCCTCACTCTTCTAGATTTATATTCTGAATCTGTACATTATCTTGCATTTCTTTTTCCTTCTGTCTTCTAGATGTTGATGAGTGTCTGGATAACAATGGAGGGTGCCAGCAGATTTGTGTAAATACTATGGGCAGCTACGAATGCCAGTGCAAAGAGGGCTTTTTTCTGAGTGATAACCAGCACACCTGCATTCATCGCTCCATTGGTAAGTTTTCAGCGTGTAAAATGTGCTCTTTAGAATAACCATGTTCAAGCAGAAAAGCTGAAACAGTTTGGGGTTTGTTGGGTTGGTTTTTTTTTTTTAATCTCTACAGTTCCCAAAATCATTTTACTGGTTGGTTGGAGTTGATTGTTTCCTCTGCTACCCAAACTTGTAGCAGAGTCATAAATAAGACAAAGAAACGGGCTTTGGTTTGACACACAAGTTATACTTGGTTCGCACAGCAGACTCTTTGGGCAGGCAGAGACAGATTTTCAAATGGTAACTTTCTGCTTCTGAGTTTCCAGGACTTAAAAATTTCTCATCTGTTTATTGGATAATAGTGCACCTGTGTTTCGCCTTAGAAAGCATGGGGTCTTAAATTGAAATGAACAGCTCATTACTTCTGTAAATTACACAGCTTATGGGGGTTTTTGCCAGTCATGTAGCTCATTACTTCACTGCAGACTGATCATGGTTGATATTATATTGACACAGGATTTTTTTTTTGGTTCACTACCCTGTCCTAGGGTGGATTAAAAAACTATTTCTCTGTTGCCTATGCACTAGCAATAGAAATAAGGAATCCCTGCAGAACTGGGGTCCTTTGCTGCTGTTTTGGACTAGAATAAGCAGCTCTCCCTTTTCTATAGATGTCAGACATGGAAGACAAGTTTGAGTGGAAAGGGAGACAAGAAAACAACATAGCTATAAATCTTTGCAATTAAGTGGACTCTTTCAGTGTTCATTCAGGCTTCTGTGACCCTGGCAGCAGTGGGAATATATGCTGGCAAACTCATTTACCAATAAGCAATACAGAATGACAAAGTAGCAAGATGAGACTAGTGATCAACAATGTAAGCATGATGTATATTTCAAACCAGCCACACAAATGCTTCTGAACTATTTTAAGTGACTAATGCTAACCAGAAAATCATACTTGAACACAGAGTATTAATTTAGTCACTGTTGACAAGAAAGCAAAACGTCGTAGTGCAGCATCTCAAAAATGTAAGCGTATTTTTGGCACCGTGTGTCTGCTTAAACACAGTGATAAAGACAAGTGGTGATTTTGATTTTCAGAATCCTGAAACTATGGGATATATTGACAGGTCCACTTTTTAGCATGATAATATTAAGTTTTAAGTATTTCGATTATGACAAGAATATGCAGTTAAGCTACATGAATCAGTGCATTTTTGAGGTTGTTATCTAATAGGTTTTTAGTCATTCTTTTCAACTTAAATTGTCCAGATTTCTGTCCAGTGTAAACTAACCCTGACACAAAGATATCCAACAGAGCAAGGAATAGTAGCTGCAGGCTTAATGAAAAGCACTTGCAGAGTACTGTGCTACAATCATTATTTCAATTTGCACATTATAAAAATTCCCAGCTGTAATAAAAAAAGAATTTGGTTATTTGAGATGGAAACTAATGAAATAAATGAAAAATGAGACTCTAAAGGCAAAAGTTTATTCTAAGGAATAGTTTTAGTGGGGGAAAAGAGTATGTTTTTATGGCAAAGAGGATTCCTAGCTTGTCAAAAGGACTAGGGGAGTGGATTTTTACACTGATTGCTGTGTGCATATAATAAATATGCATGGAAAATATATTTGCGTTAACTTGTTTACAAAGAAAATGTCATAGAAGACATGGATGTTTAATTTGAAGCAATATCTTAAAATTATTTCAGATCTGACAAAACCCAAGCAAACTACCAGATAGACCCAGTGGGGGTTGGAGAGTGTTTTATGAACAAATGGTTTGCAGCTTTTCAAAAGTAAAGTGTCAATTTACAATAACAGCAAACATTACACTGTAGTGTCATGATCCCCCACAGAAATACATCAGGTGGGTATGCTGGAGCAAGGAATTGAGACTAAATGATCTCTTTCACTTGTCAGAGGTGACTGAACTGCAGACAGTAAACATGCGTGGTGAGGAAGCAAATGGCATTTTAAATATCTCTGTTTACTTGCTTTCATAGGTCTCACTTGTAAACTCTGTTACAGAAACTGTTGGAACACAAAAATACACATCAACATATTTAGCCAGAATGGTGGCTAGGGCTATATTGTGACTGTACCTCTGTTGGTAAACAAGGCTGGAGTGGACAAAGGCACACCACGCAGCCAGCACTGCCATCCATACACAAAGGCACTGACTTGCCAAAGCCCTTTAGCAAGTTTGTTGACTTTGTGCATAATAAGATTCATTCATTGCCGTGTGGGTGCATTTCTATCTCTGTAAAATGCATGTGCAGTCACAGAATGTTGGTGTCCTCGACATTACCTAAAGTCTCTCCAAGGACTCAGCCAGTCTAAAACCATCACCCACAAGGCTCTTCATGTAGTTTGCTGCCAGCTTTTCCCTCCTGTTTTCAAATGCCTTGGGAAAAAAGGGAGAAGCACCTCAAGGTGCTTAGAACATAACTGGAGTTGGGATGAGTTCAGATGGGAGGGAGCAGCACCAAGCCCAAGGATGTCTTCAGGCCCAGCTCACCTGCCTCAGACACCAGCAGGGCTGGTGCTGACCGCATGCTTGGAGCTCACCAGCACATTCAAGTAGTGTGATGGTTTCACAGTTGAAAAAGGGCTTTGGGTATTGGGAGTTGAGCAGAGGAAAGAATACATCCCTTTTTGCACTTACCAGGCAGAGGAATGGTGTCTTCTGATAAGAGGTATCCTCCTTAAAGTTGTTGGCTGCTGTGTGAATTTTCTCAGCTTCCAGAGATGCACTGTGCTTGTCCTGGGTTTTTGGGGTGTTTTGTGTCACCGTGCTCCTACCCACAAGTTGTGGTTAAAAGCCATATTGGAGTTCACGATAGGGACTTATGTTCTTGTTTCCCAAAAGGCATGTTTTCTTGCCATCCAGAAGTGTTATTATTTCTTATAGACAAGAAGGATTAATTATGCACAGAGAAACAATAATTTTATACTAGTGGGAGGCCAGGCTGACATTAAAGTCAGAACAAACCATGGTGTCCCAGCATTTGCTTTGTTCCACTGTCTTCATTACAGGCCTACTGATTTCTTATGTTTAGTCCCAGTATCTTTTGGGAGGATGTTATGCCCAGTACAACTTACCTCATTTATTTTTGCATAAAACTGAATTTCACTTTGGTGAGTCAGATTTCAGTGCTAGTTTAATCACAATAATGATGGCAACAACGGGGAGAGAGAATGGGAGGGAAAACAGATTGTAAAAGTTATGTAGAATTTAATAGTTGTTTATCTTTGTGCATCTTAATTGCATTAGTAGGTATGAACACTGGGGATTATACCAGAGACAAGGTTGTGTTTGTTTCCTCATGACTTAAACAGAAACCTGAAGAAAACAGCTGTTACTGTATCATCTCCAGCTCCAGAGGGAGCATGTGTTTAATAAATGTGGAGATTACCGTCGTACACTAAAGCTGTGACTGAGTCAGGTTAGTGGGTTACAGCACGTTTTCACTGAATTTGATGATAAACCAAAAGCCCTAATTCAACAAAGCCTTGGGGCAGATCCTTAAAGTCCTAATTTAGGAAAGCTGGTTAAAAATCTAAATTGGGCTTAAAATGTATCAAAGTAGGCAGAGTGCCTATAGATAGACAAACCAAATGGACAGAGAGACAGAGTGCCTGTATCTCCACTGGGGCTCAGAATGAACACAGTGAAGGGTAGGGTACATCCCATTTGCATTGCAACTTACAAAAGGTATTGTGGGCAGGAGCCCTGGCTACAAACTGCCTCACCTACCCAAATTCCCAGCTGAGTCCCACCTCCAGGGGCAAGTCTCCTAAAGCACAAAGGTTTTTTGCCTACAAGCAACATACTTCAAGAGCTCTGTGGCTTGGAAGACTTCAGCCCCTTTAGATTCCATCCCCTGCATGTCTACATCTAGCATAGTTATATTAATGTTCTTATGTCTAATCATTATTCACTGCCAATGTTTTTATACAGCAAGTACCAAGTAAACTGAAAAGGCAGGTGAATTATGAGTGGTAATTACATGTGGAGATGAGAAGAGGTGGAGAAGTACCAGGCTATAGAAGGCTGAAATCATGGTGGCCTCATCAAATGGTGAAAAAGCTTTTTACACAGTTGCCACTGTCATTTTCAAGCCTGTTAAAAAAAACACTTAGCAAGGAAATGCTTTTTCACCTCCCCTTATCCCATTAGCCTTATGTTCTTAGCAGTGCTAGGGAATTTGACATAAAGTCAAGCTACCACAACTTCGCAAGATTCTCAAAACCAGCTTGTCTCTCTCTGTAGGAAAAGTGTGTAGCTTTAGTCCCAGAGGAAATGTGCTAAGCCACATTGTCTTGCACTTGCTGAGCAGACCTGTGGAATGGCTTACCATGCTTGTGCTGATACACAGAAACTTGTTACACTTGATTATGTGTTAAACCCTAGCTAATTTTGCAGTAGTAGCACAGGAGTCCATTGGTCAGCTGACATCAAACTACTGAGTTTCTTCTCCTTCTGAGGATTATAAAGCCACCTTTGTTCAATTTTTTTCCTTCCTATTTTCCATGATTTATTTTTATTCTTCATATGTTTTCTTAGTTCAGTGCAATTTTGTAGTGGTAGAATAATGTGTTAGGACTCCTTGGGAGGAAGCGCTGTCCCCAGTCACCGAAGGAAGTGTTACATTTGGGATTCTGGGATTCTTTATTCCTATCTCTGGTGCTGATCCCTTGTGGGACTCTGGGCAAGAAAGTTATTGCGACTCAGAATTTCTGCAAAGCACTTTAGAGAAAAGAGGTGTTTTTTCTACAGAAAGCACAGTAATCTATTCATATTTAAATTCACATGGAAGGGTGACTTTAAGTAACTAAGTGTTGCCAGCACTGTTCCAGACTTTATGAAGTACGAGTTTCTCATCTCGACTATGAAAGCTCTTCCATGATGATGTAACCAGTTAAATTACTCCACTATCTGAACATGCTTCACCATGGCTGCCCTGAGTGCAGGCATCCCATTCACAGAACAATCCTCTTTGTCTTTTTTAATTGGAATCCTAATATGACTGTAAAGGAATATATGTAAAGCAAATTTTAAGGAAGTCATTTCATTGATAAAATGATAAGAAAACTTTTCAGGCAGCAGCAGTTTTATGTGGACAAACACAGTGTGATCTTGGAAGCCTTTTCCTAAAACTGCACACATTGTGACCTAGGGGTAATAGAAACTTGTCTCTTCATATATTCCCATGATACATTTAGAATAAAAGATTCAATTTATTATCTTTCACAGAATATAGGAGATATAGATACAGAAAAGCTATTTTAAATCTCACTGTGCTGTTAGAAATGTATAACTTTTTAAAACTGTGTATAACCCACAAAAATTACTGTACTTTCCTTTCCAGGATTCTTATTTGCTCCAGCAGCCTGTCTGAAGGCCACCTTGCATTTTCTTTCTCTATTCCTCTGGAATAGAAAGAGTTTTTAGTTTGTCTGGACGGAATGTGCAACAGGTGAAACTACCTGATATGATTAAAAAGTAATTTCTGTTAGACCTAATCTCCCTCCTTTTGTATATGAATGACTTACCATGATTAGGGCTAGTAAATTGACACTGCTGTGAAACCAGTTTATGTGTAATCTGACTTAGGTTCAGCTGTAAGGGGAAGCAGTAATCATCACAGAATTACAAAAACAGTCTTAGGTGAAAGTTTAGGGCTAGATGTGATAGTAAGAAGTCTCCTAGAATGATATCACAGCCCAGGTTGGAAAGGACCTCCAGCCTTCTGTGGGAAAGGGAGCCTGGATGAAAATAGCAGGTGCCCTGTCTGGTCAGATCTTGAAAACCACCATCAGTGGTGGTGGTGACTCCACTCTGTCCCTGGGGATGTTGTTTCACTGAATGGTCATTCTCATTGTAAAAATTGTCTTTCTTAGGTCATAAAACCAATAAAACCTCGGCCAATGCAACTTGTAACCATTGCTCTTTATCTTTTCTCCTGGCTCCTTGTGAAAAGAGAGCCTCTGTCATCTTTGTAGCTGCCCTCTAAGCACTATTCAAGTAAAACTAAGTCTGTCCAAATAAAACTGCAAAAGCAGAGTTTTAAGTATCAAAATTCTCAGTACTATTTTTTTGGGTTTTTTTTTTCCCCCTTAGCTTTTCAGTTTAAGACCTTCAATAAATGTCAGCTTAAATGCTTAGGATGTCATAGAATTGGAGACAGAGGCATGCCACTTTTGGCTTACAAAGATTTTAAATGCATCTGAAACCTGAGGCTGCAATCTTCCTTTTATATGTAAGAAAACTGAGGTGTAAATATTCCAGTATTGTCTAAGACTGTGTCTGGACTGCAGGACAGATCCCATCCATTAGAGCAGCTGCAGTCCTGTTGCTCAGAGCAGTCCAGACGGAAACCAGGATGTGAGAAAATGTTATGTGACATGAAATCAAGATAGAGTTTCAGTATATCCCAAGCTGCAGAGTTAAATACAGCCAAGTAAGGTTGATTTCAGTCCTCTGTTGAGTTCCTAGGGACCAATTCAGACTCGTATCATACTTACAATCAGCAAAATGTGACCAAGTCTCTGCACATTCTACCTTGGTTTTGTAGCTCGCTTGCCTTCCAAAAGAAAAACCTTGTGTTTCAAAAGTTTTCTGGGACTTTGAATTAGTCTTAATTCAGAAGGAAAACCAAATTTTGTTGAGTAGTCAATACCTATTGTTGCTTTGCCTCAGCTGAGATTGAATGCCCTAGAAAACCAACAGCTTGGGGGATACAATTGTGGTGAGTTAATTGAAACTCAAAGGAAAAGCCTCCCAACCCTCAGGAACAAGAGCAGGTGTCCAGACTTTGCCAAAATCAGGGGTTGAATTCCAAGAGTGTTGTGCAGAAGCTGTCCTTCAATAGGTACCAGATTTAAGCATAGTTATCAGAAGAGGCATAAATATTTTTAAAAGAAATCCGAAAACAAAATAACACTAAAAAAATCATAGCCTAGATGTGCTAGGAAACATCAACTGGTAGGTAATCTAGATATAGTGCTTGAATAGTAGATGCACAGTTGAACATGACTGACTAAGTGATAAACTAGGACATGCAGATAATTTCTCAACGAGCAAGAATCTGAAATGGTTTAATGGTAGAGTCGTTGTTTCTGCATGGCTCCATTGGCAATGCCTTTTGGTATGGAAAGGATGAAAACTAAAGGGGGAGAATTAAGCTGGAGGTGCAAAGAAGTATGCCTTGCAAAGAGCAGCTGTTTGAAACACCCTTCAGCAGCATGACAGCTTGCCAGGGGCAGCACAGAATTTGTAAGTCAGATCAGAAATCTCTCCACACCTGTGTGACAGAAAGTGCAGCGAGCAGGCCGTAGCTCAGCAGCTGAGTGACTGGCAGTGCTGACAGGATGGGAAAACTGTACGCACGAATGGGAAAACACACTGGAAAGTAGGACCTTAAAAAAAACCTACAGGAGAAAATGGGCAAAAGGGGCTTTCACACTCAATCATTCAATAGCATTGGAAGTGAACCAATGTTCTGTTCATACTGTCTACTTTGGATATAGCAAGATTATACTAAATAAAAGAACTGACATGTTTTTTAAAGGCCTCTAGCATCCAGTTGACTGAAACATCAGGTGAGAAAGATCTGGGAAGAATATTAAGCCAGAGCATACTGGAAAAAAGCTTCCATTCACACATGAGCACAACAAGTGGACTCTGTTTTAAGTATACCATATGTTGTATTTGTCATGTGTCTCTCTCTGAATGTAGGACCTGCTCTGAATACTGTGATGCTCAGCATCTTTCATACCTACTGTAGTCACTGTGGGTCTCTCCATGTGTGTCTTGTATTTTTCACTGTGCAGGGAAATCAGTCACAGACCATGTTGCAGGCACCGTTCCTCTTTTCTGCTATTCGTGACAAATCTGAGATGTGATCCAGCAGGAACTCTAGAGACTGATGCTGTTTCTGGTTATAAACCAGTAGAAATTCAATATATGAATAGCAAATACCTGTTCATATAAACTGTTCTCCTCCTGCATGTGGTATGCATTTCATCAGGTCCATTAATTATTCAGTTCCATGTAATTATGTTTGAGGTTGCTCTGAGCTATTCTGAATTAATTTAGGAGTTAATGGAAACAAGAGGGGAGATGCATGCATTTAATAGTCATGTATATTTCAAGCCTAAGAATACTTGCATGCTTTGTTAAATTTCATATCTTAGAAGTCACTGCAAATGCTTTCATAGCAGGAACTTTGTAGGAACACCCTATTTTTAAGAGGGGTGAAAAAGGAAGAAGGGAGTGAGACAAAGGTATGTCAGGCAAACAGAAAATAAGAGAAGGAGGACGAGAAACAGCCAGCCAAGTGGGAGAGGTGAAGAGGAGGAAAATAGATAGAAAACTAAGAGTGAGAAACAACATTAGGCAAAAATCCATACTTCTCTCTCCTTAATTCCCTGGCTCACCAGTAACATTTCTGTTCAAAATCCACTCCCTCAGAGTTTTCATTTAGGTAACTTCTCTCTTGTATAAGCCACAGTATAGTCATAGAACAGTCATGGTAGCTGTGTCTTTGGAATGTTATTTTTTTCTCAGTGGAATGGATTGTGTGCTGAGGTTGCAAAACTAACCTGCAATCATGAGCAACTCATCAGGATGATTTCCCTGCTTTGCTGCTCCCAGGATTCCAGAACTGCAGAAACAGAGGTGTTAAGTGTAACAGGGAGGAGAGCATCATGTTGGAGTTAGTCTCTGAACTATGTTCATTATTGATAAAAGCATTGAGCTTGTGCTGCAAATCGATTAACCTGGGGTTTGTGCATGATGCATAGTATGACTAATCATTTTCCAAAGGCTGTGCCTGATTTATTGGGGCTGAAAAGCTGCAAGTAATCTTTCTTCTCTTGTTCAGTCATAAAGCATTCACCTTGGGGTAAAAGAAACAGCACTTTTGGCCCCCTTTGATATGGAGTACCTTCTTTAAAAGTTCTCTGTGTTTATAGCTTGCTAAATCACTGCACATGCCATGTAAGCCCACATTATCTGCTTCGGTGCTGCAAGCGTTGTGTTGCACTGATGATTTACCAGAGCTGGCAGATTTTCTGCCTACACTTTATATGGGCAGAGGATGGAAAAATAGCTGCTATCTTCAATCCATATCAAACTGCAAAGTACTAGAAAGGCCAAAACTAAGAGCCTCCGTGCTAAAACATTAATTTTTAACAGAAATCCACATGATCAGTGTTGGCATTTCAGTATTTAGTGTAATGAGAATTGGTTATTTAAACTGACATTTCTTTGTAAGGCTACAAATGCCAAGATGGGGAAGGAGGGATGTAAATGTTCTTATGGTGTGTATTTCTTCTCCTTCTGCCTGCTTCAGAAGTGAACTCCTAGTTACTTGCTTTTCTAATCCCTAATTTGCTAGAGGATGTCGCAGGAGTTTGCAAAAACTACCTCAGGACCCTACACCCCCTCTGAAAGACGAGCTGTTACACCATGAGCTGTAACTTATAGATACAGAGGGAAGAAAAGTTAAATAATTTGCCTAGAGTTACACAGGAAGGCTGTAGAAATCACAAGAACTTTGCAGAAAACCTTTGAAGGGATCATTTGTCAGTGTATGCAGTTTAATTGATACTGTGTTGATTTCACCAAATCTGTTTCGTTAAGCTGAGTATCTGTTTTTATGTATGCTCCTACTATGAACAGAATGCAGATACCCTGAGCCCCATTCTGTTGGTCTGTTATTTAATGCCCTTCTTTCATCCCGGGTGCACTTTAACATCAATGATTGATGAATTACGTGTACATGTTTAGAGGTCAAAGTGTAGCACAGGGAGCCCGGTGGACAGCAGTGCATTTCGCAAATCCTGTTCTCTCCCGCCTTTCGTTCCCACATTTTTGTTCTCTTTGTTCTCTATTGGCTCAGTGCTGTAAATTGAACAATTTCTGATGGTGCCAGGCAGCTTGACGTCTCACTGAAGTTCAGGATGCCTGCTGACTCTCTGCACTGTGCCTTGGTACTGGGAAGGCAGCAGAATTGACATTGGAAATGGATAGGTTCTGAGAAGCAAGAAGGAATACAGCCACCTGAAAATGTCAACAAAATGTTGTCAGCATTATTTTTGAAAGAAGTGTATTCTCTCACTAAGCCAAATTTTGTTCTCTGAAACAGCTGATTTTTCTGGAAATAATAATAATTATTATATATTTTTAAAAAAAAAAAATTAAAAACCCAAACTTCAAAACTCTGAAACCTTTAGATGTCCGTGGCACTGTGTGGAAGTGGTGTTTAGGTGTCGTCTGCCTCCGTGAGTGGCTGTTGTATGGCACTGGATATCCATAAAGCCCCTCATTGGGAAGAGAGGCTGGTACAAGGAGCAGCTCAAACATGAAGCCTGATTTGCTGGGTACAGGAGTGTGTTCCTGGTAGTGTCTATGAATCCTGTTTCCTTTCACAGGTGAAATCTTTCAGTGTTGGGGGAGCTTTGCAGGGAAAAACCAAGCAAAACAAAGCCAAAGGGTCCTGCCAGCTCTGCCGAAGGGCGCATCCAAGCAGTGCTGGAGGTGAGACTGGCCTGCCTGGGCGGCAGCTGCTTGTCTGCCTGCTCTTCTCCACCACTGGGATTCTGCTCCTCACCTTTCCAGACAAAATGCTTTCAGAGCTCCCTCTAAGCTTCCCAGGAAAAGCTATCGTTTGGCCTAAGTGCTTACTTAGTGGATATTTAATTATTCTGCTTTAATTTGGGTCTGAAAAACATATTGTAAAAAAAAAACAAACAAAAACAAAAACAAAAAACAAAAACAAACCAAACCTGTAATGATCTGTTTTAAAGCAGGATTTGTAGTTTCCTACTGTGTCTCACACTTGAATCCTGAGTAGTACATTTACCTGGAGATTTATTTTGAAAATGCTTTCTATGTAGACCTAAACATGACTTTTGAACATTTGGCATTAGTTCAAAATACCTTGTGGTGTTCAATCTTCCTGGAATTCCCAGGAGATAGCAAGCTGCCATTGCTATGCTGTCTCTCAGAGAAGCTGGCCACTTATTGGCCCAAAGAATGCTGAATTAATCTGGAGGATTGGCTATCAGGAGCCTGTCAAAATGCTCCATAAAACAGTCTCACAGCAAAGTAAAATGCTGGGAAAACAGTAAAATCATATAACACCACTTATGACACTCAGTAATTAGATCCTTTAAAAGGATCTAAAGGATCCTCTCTGGTGGGAGCAGAAGAGCTCCTTTGTGGTTTTTATGTTGTTTTTGCTGGTTTTATGCAGCAGGGATATTTGGTGACTAAAGGAATTTTCCTGTTGTCCAGACTGTGGATTTGTTGTTTAACCCAGCTCTAGTGTATATGTAGTAGCACTTTTGAATGTCCATCAAACTCACTTCTTCCTAATAGCTGTCAAGTGCTTAAACCCAAAATGTAGATAAATATGCCTCCATCTTATTTCTATGTCATTTGGTTAAATATTTTTGGGGTTGTTTTCTTTCTTCATTTCCTCCAAAAACACCTGCAAAGGCCTCATTTTCTCTTAGTGTTTTTTATGACTCATTTCATGGAGCTACTTCTGTGCTGAGCTATACAAAGTTGAGCTATCTCAAAAGCAACATCATGATCAGAAGTGTGGCTGTGTTGGACATCCCATTTTTCCTGTTTCATATTTATTCTCTCTTTGGACTTCCACAAGTCCTATTTACAGGCAGAAACAGGATTTCCTTGCTTTCCAATATGGCATGATGTCAGGAAAA
Organism: Aphelocoma coerulescens; assembly: GCF_041296385.1. Taxonomy (NCBI): domain Eukaryota; kingdom Metazoa; phylum Chordata; class Aves; order Passeriformes; family Corvidae; genus Aphelocoma; species Aphelocoma coerulescens. The sequence goes on along the minus strand of NC_091014.1, from coordinate 66,257,437 downwards.
ACACTGCCTTTTTTTTCTGCTTACCTTGGCCTCCAATAAATACCACCCAAATTAAAATCCATATTCAGTGTTTAGCTGATGCTTTTCATCAAAGTACAGAAATCAAATACATCTGCTTATCAAGAAGAATTCTATTTTTTTTTGTGTTCACACAAGCACAGCAATATTGACTGCACTCTGTTTAGTCTTCTGCTGACCTCTTGCAAACAGCTTGTACGTTCCTGAGGATTTTCTTCACCTTTCTTTACTTAGATCATTAAAGCCAGGGATGGCTACAAACCCAATATGCTGCTAGCAGATCTCATGCTTATTTCCATGAGCAGCTCTGCTAATGTATCACCATCTTCACTCGTTCTATCTTTTCACCTCCTTGCTCTTTTTAAAAAGTTGAGTACCAGTTAGTGTATACATGGTGACTAGGATGAAATAATACAGCATTTCTAGCCTATGAAATCTGTAGAGGCCAAAGACTGGTCCAGTCACTGCTGTAGTGTTCTCTCTGAAGTGGAGATGAGATGCAAGCCTGATCAAACCGGTTCTGAAGTCCACAGACTCCCAGCAGTTTCAGTAGGACTTGAACTGGCATCATGAAACGGTGAACATCTGCCAACAACAGAGATTGAATCAGAAGGTGAAGCAAATCATCCATGGCTCAGGTAAAGAAAGTCAGGAATAATTGTACTACAGGTCACTTCCTGCAGAATAAATTAGCAAATCATTTCACTAAACTATAGGAGAGAAGCGACTCTAGGTGCTATGCAGAGCTGTGAGAAAGAGAATAAAAAGCAAGAAATAAACCAAGAGGTGCTAAGTAGATTAAAGGCAATTCAGTCCTGAAGAATATACTTGCAGAGCAATTACACAGCCTACTATTCCCAAATGCTACTAATGATTGTTATGGTAATAAGAACAGAGCTATAAACAGGTGATGCTCTTCACTTTGGCACAGAAGAGAGCTTGCCAGTGTTAGGGTGAGGAAACTATACTGCAGTGCTAAATAAGCCTCAATGCACAGAAAAAGAGCAGTGATATGACAGTAACAGTGTGGCTTGTGTACACAGTGGATGTTTCTCACCCTGAATGTGCCAGCAGAGCATATAGAGTTCTGAGAGAAGCAGGTTCTTCCACTTTCACACCACTATTGCCCTGTAAACATTTCATTCATCTCTGAAGTACAACTCGCATATTAGACTTCCACTTATTGTGTTCTTGATAGCATTTGGTCTTAAATGGCTAATAACATAGAACTGCTATTTCAGGTGCCTCCACATGAAATCTGATGCTGAGTGCCCCAGAAAAAATTAACCATTTGTGACAGGAATGGGATCAAATTTGCTGCTTTGGGGAAGATGTATTTGCCTACGTATGCCCACTGTGTGTCTGTGTTAGATGCTGGTCTTAGCATTTGAACAGAGAAGCAAAAGGAGGAATGTAAATACTAGGGACAGTAAAAGCAGAAATTATAACTGTGCTTTAAAATGGTCCTTTTGGTAATATTCTTGTTCAGATAATAAAGGATTTTTTTCCCTAAGGTAACTGGAATATGTTTTTTGAGCGCCTTAATGGCGCTGTCTGAGTGAATCTTGATAGCAGGTAACTTTTCTCAAATGGCAATATATTCATCATCTCCCTGCTACACCCATCCTTCCCAAGCAGCTCTCACTTCTCCCCTGACCTAGACCCTGCAATGTCGACTTCCAGACTGTGAATCACTCATCTCTCTCCCTTGTGCCCCCACCAAATGTTATCATCACACCCGCTTGAACCCTGACATTTGATTTGTGTAAGCTATGATTGCTGCATGTCTCAGGCTGACATTTCATTCAGATTCCTCTTCTGAAGTAAACTCAGGGAAAACACAGCAACATATTTTGTTTCCACAGAGTGGCAAACTGTCTCACCATAAAAGCAAACCCAGTAAAAAGTTTGGAAGTTTTTCATAGCTAAATAGCCCTTTCATATTGCAACTAGAAAACAACATGGGGGTTTTTTTATCTTTGGCTTAGAAAACAATGTTACACCACAAATGTATGTATATTTAAAATCTGTGTATACAAATACACATACATTTTGTAAATACGTTTTCCTAAGCTATCCTTGAAAGTGGCTGCTGTGACCCCATTCCTTGCTTGCTATACCCAAGGGAGGCAGCATTGATTTTCTTCTCTGAGTTTTTGCAGGCTTTAATGAAAGCAAGGGAGAGGCTTGTGCCTACATTGCAATTTACTTTAATGTATGGGCAGTCTTTCAGACCTTTGTTGTTGGGACTATTCATGCGCTTAAGTGTTTTGCTGGATTGAAGCCACAGAGCAGTTAGCAAATTAGTGCACATACCAGGGTATAGCATTCTATTCCTTCTTTCCAGACAGTTTGCATTTCCAGTATTTGTATAGGATATAGAGTGACAAGCAGCCCTTTTGCTTTATTTGTGAAGTTGTATGTCAAAAAATTGGATGTCTTCTCAGTAGTTAGTATTTCTACATCGCTTTCTGATAGATGATCTTCCCCTTTTCTTCCCATCTAAACTCCATTCCCTCCAGAAAAAGTCTACATGGTGGACATTGTTGCCATGCTTTCTTATCTTCTGTGAAAGTAGCATTGTATGCATGGTTTTTCCTTGTGGAATGTTCCAGACAGAAACAAAATTTGGCTGCCAAGTAATTAGAGTGATAGTGACAACAGGTATTCATTGCAGGCTGATAGAAACTTCTGTGAAAGCATTTGCCTAATTCTGTGCTTCCAGCTTGAAGTATGGGAGAGTAGTTGTGCATCTCCTTTGGAATGAAATGTTGACAGTGGCATTTGAATTGGAAAAACACATGTTTCTATACAACTTATTAGGCAACAGATGTGTTCTCACTTTGCTAAATTATTTGTGAGCTCCTCTGTTGAAATTTCTTTAGTAGCAAATTGACCAGGTGAGCTGAGGATCTTCACTCTCCCTCTGGCCCTGCTTTTTGTGGCGTGTGCTCTCAGTCACCAGCCCATTTATTCCACAGCTGTGTTAAGTCCTGCTTTCTACTTCTGATTAATATTTGGTGGCTTTCTCAGAGCAAGGTCATGGCCCAGTAGAGCCATAAGCACCAGGATTCTACCTTGCAGAAAGTGGGGCTGCTGACTGCATCTTACCTTGCATGTTGACACTATTTCCAAGCATTCTAGGCCTTTTTCTGTCCTGCATTGTGATGCTGTCTCCAGGCTTGGTTGCATTAACTTTTAATTCCTGTGTGGACTAGTAAACCAGAAGTTATTTTAAGGCATGGCTATGTATTGTTTTCTCATGGTGCAGCTTCTGAGGTGGTTACCTATTTTTTTAACAGAGCACCTTTCATTCTGAAATATCCCAGGGTGCTTTAGAGGTGTGATCCTAGGACATCTCTGACCTCTGGACAGAGATGCTTGAATTTATGGGTAGTATGGGATGTACATACATCACATGCTGGGTTTTACTGGAACAACAAACTGTGATGCTCCCAGTAGTGATTAAACACTACAATCAGGTGAAGAGAATGAGGAACTAGGGCTTGTTTTCCCCTTCAGCACCTCCCTGAAGAACAACTGGAATTCATCAAGTAGGAGGGTATAGAAACAGGTGGAGGCACAAGCCTCCAAAACCAGAACAAGGTTTGTTGTTATAGAGAGTGGAAATGCTGACATGCCACCAGGGTCAAAGAGTCAGCAGCAGGTGGACTTATTCCTTGAAGAGGGAGAAGCTTTGTGTAAGAGAGAAATAAGGAAAGAAGGGTTTGTAGAGAAAGCAAAGGTGCAAGTGGTAACTAGGTAAAGAGAAGAAAACTGGAGTGGTAACTTCCAAGGGACATTATGACAGAAGAAATCTGGCAGTGCAGTAGCTGTTGGCCAACATTACATTAATTTGGGAGCTGGACACAGGGATCCTGATTGATTCTGTCCAACTAGAGAGAAGTTACGGTTCTAGGATTAAGGAAGCTATGAAGAAAACCCAACAAAAAGAACACCACCTCAGGAAGATATAACTAGACTGGGATCAGAGAATGACAGAAGAGAATGGGATGAGTGATGTTGAAGAACATTAAGGGGGGAGGGGGGAGGGGAAGGAAAAAATTCCAGATCCTTGCTTGGAAGTCTCCCCTGCATTATCTTCCCTTTCCCTACATAAGAAGAGGCCAGTAGTTCCACTACCTCTGTGGGTTAGCATGTCCTTTTCTTCTGTACCCAAGGGCTCTGAGTAGAAGCTCCACTGAGATGAGGCAATGAAGAGACAAGTTCTGGGCAGAGCACATACTTGAGCAGTTGGGCAAGAGACCCTCCATTGTACTAGAGGATACTTTAAAGAAAACATATCCAATTTTTCTATTTCCAGGGACCCACAAGATGCATCATATTACTTTGGTGAGCTCTCCTACCTTCACTGAGATACAGGAGGGAGTAACCTCTACCCTGGAAAGTTAGCATAAATCTCTTGGGAGAGGGATGAGTAGTTCAAAATTTTTCTTTTAAATTGCTGTAAACAGCCTCAGTAAAAAGTAATTAGTGGTAAATGTGTTGTTTTTTATGTAGTACAGTGCTCTGGGTTTGTTTAGCTACTGAAAACTAAGTGGGAAGTGTGAAAGAAAACATATCTGGGCAGAGTGAAATCTGTCTGTACTTATAGAAAGTGTATTGTCATTTGCTGATTCATAAGAGTGTAAATCCGAAGACGTGTTGATGTTAAGCATGTAAGGAATAGGTGGTAGAGAGGAGTTACTATCTGACACAGTGTAAACACAGTGCAACGTTTGTACAATCATTAAACTCTGCATTGGATGGCTCATTTGCTAAGCTAATTTTTGCTCCTCATGTTCTCAATGGGCCTTGGTTGGCAGTACCATTATGACCAACGGGTCTCAGGCTGACATAACTGGTGCCCTTTGGTTTTGAGTCTCTGCTTATAAGTAAATGGATTTATTCTGGGATTCTATGAGGGAAAAGGACTTACTGCTGCTTTCCAACTCTGTGGAAAACATAGTCATGCTGCATTTAGCTGTTCCTGCCAGAAGAATACAGTGACTGTGTGTAGCACCCTCCTGTGGTGTCTTGTGGCTTTTACTGCTACTTTCATTTTCTCCTCTGCTCTCTCTTTACCAAAGTTAGTGTCTTGATACTCACTAGTTGTAGCCAAGACTGGGGACAGAAAGGTCTACCATAATGGGCAATTCATGTGGTGCTGTCAGCTTTCCTCATGGGTCTTATTCTTATTTCTGGATACTACATCTTTTCCCAATTCTGCTTGAAATCATTATTTTAAAAATATTTCTTACTTTAATCTTTGGGTTTCTGAATGTATTTTGTCTTATGTTAAGAAGGTAATCGAAAGAATGAGAAATATTTGGAAAACACAACATGAGTAAGTGCCCTTCATCACATCTTTCAAAATCCCTCATTCTTATTTGCTGGTGGCATCCCTTTCCCTCCATTTCTGACCCCTTGTCAGAGCAAGAAGTTGTTAGTCATGCTGAATTAAGTTTAAAGTTCTCATATGGAAGCATTCACCTGAATGGTTCCATTTACTCCAAGAATGAATGTTTGAAGGGTGCAGTTCAAGCAGCATTAGTCTGCTGTGATGCTGCTCCATTCCATACATGCTGCTGTATCCTAATCATCTTCATATGTAAACACTGCAGTATCACTCTGCATCATCAGTAGAAGTTATTTCTATTGCACAAAGCTTGTTTGTGTTCTCACGTTTTCCACGTGATGTGTGTACAGGATCTCATCATTCAATTCCCCTTCTTCCATTCACCTCCAGGAATGATGTGTCTCTGCCATAAACCAACTTTACCTTGGAATTACGCCTCAATAAAGAAGTGATTCTTTTTTCTAGTTAGGTCATTCCCACTAAGGGCTTTATAGTTCCTTTGAAGATGATGAGAAACTGGGTGTAGAAGTCTTTTAAGATAAGCATCAAAAATTTGATGACACCTGAGTAGCAAGGCAATGCAGAAAATTGGGGTGACGTCTGATTGCCTAAGCTAGGTAAAGCACTGCAGTTTTTGGCAGAGTGATACCAGCATTCTGAAGCACTAGAGGTTTGGAGCCTGGGTGTGTCACCTTGCTCTAGTCCCACTGAAAGAGGATAACATCAAGAATTACTGCAGCCAGGCTTAGTGGCCATTCTCCTTTTTAGACACAAGGTATGGAAGTTGCTAACTGTGAACTTTGCTGTGTTAGGGTTTACTTGACAAAGAATGCAAAGGCTTCTTCAGCTAGGGATATATCTGACCGACTAATATTTGACCAAAACAACCTACAGAGTGTCTGCATGCTGGTCAGAATCGTGTGTCCATCTGCATCATTTGCTGTGGATCACCATTAGTCCCACTTTCTCATGATGATACTTTTAGCAGCACAGCTGAAGTGCAGCAGAGATATAACAGACTGCTCCTGTTTAAGCCTTTGGTTACTTCAGGTGCAGAAGTTTTTTTATTATTATTTTTTCTTCCCCTTTTTTTTAATGGATAAGGTCTGCTACCTCCATAATCAAAACAGACACTATTTCGTGTGGGTTTGGAAAATAGCCATACCAAAATTAGGTTGAACTGATAGGTTTTAGACTCTTATCTGTGAGAGAATGTTGCTCCTTTTGTATAATATTAAATTGCTGCTGCATGTCTCTGTAGAAACAAGAATGGTTAGATGGGCGATGGAAGATAGGCTGAGAGAAAAGCACTAATTAAATACTGTTTTGCAAAGCCCTCATTGAAATTCATAGCTTGGTACCTTTGGGGACTTGAAAGCAGGGGAGATGGAAAGATTTCAATTAAAAAGGTATTTGTATGGTTCTTTGTGAAGCCAATCATTGCCTTTTTAATATAAAGCATGTAAGTATCTAATACACTTTACAAACATCAAATATCTTGCCTTGAAACAATGATTGTCTTAATGGGTCTCAGAGCAAGATACTTTGAAATAAAACAAAAATCCCATAGACCTAAATTTTTATTCAAATTAAGACTGCAGGTTTTTGTTAGCACAATAGCAGTCTTATGTAATTTCTACATTGACTGATTAGAAAATTTGAAAGGAAAAATACACATGCAAAGAGAAATCATGTTTTTTTTTAATAACTAGTTATTTGTGTTCAGCTACAGTTGTAGTTGCCATTTACAATTTTTAATGTACGTGATGATTGCTTTATTCTTGCAATACTTTCAGATTCTTTTCTAATTCCTGGTATTTCAGTAGCATGAATCCCTCATTGAATTGGTGTCTGGGCAACAAATAACAGAAATATAGCAATGTATGGCTACAAAAGATCCCCAAGGTCATCAGTTGAAGTCAGTTGCAAGAGATACACAGTTCAAAAGGGTTCAGAGAACATGTATTCCAGATGCAACTAAATACCACGAGCCACAAAACACTTGTCAGCAAAACAAACTCAAAACTTACAGAAGAACCACAAAAGCCGCAACTGTAATTTACCACAGTAAGAAAAAAGAAAAAATCCAGGCCATTGCCAGGTCCCTAGATCCTTGAAGTGACAGGAAACATAAATTAAATTCTCAAATAACCCTAGAGTTCTGTGTCCAGTTACAAGGGACAGCAAATTCAGAAAGATTGCTCTCACACTGATTTCAAATCAGAATTTCTCTTGTTCCTGAGTTTCCTGGTCGGAATATGAGGAGAGGGTAGCAACAGACAAACATTGGCAGGTGCTTTGAACAGCTGTTCTGAGAGCTGGAGAACCCACCTTGTCTAAGGGGTGTTCTGCACCTTCCATCTTCTTACCCAGCCGTGAGCTCCGTCCGACTCCCACGTAGCCAAGCAAAGGCACGGGTTTTACACCACACCTGGGAGAATCCCTGCTGCAAGTGCGGGTGGTGGGATTCAGAGCAAACCGCCTTAGCAGAGGGGAGCCGAGGCAATTTTGTAGAGTCATTTGGATCTCATTAGGTCTCATGCAACACTTGAAATGGTATCTTGAAGCCACAAAGTTTTCACCCTGTGAATCTCTGGAGCATTGGCTTTAAATGCCCAGGGTTTCTTGGCAGGAGCACAAACGGCGACATATTAAATCAGTGCCCTTTCAGGGCAAAATTGCTCGTGAATTTAATCATTTTTGCTGTGTCTGGTTTGTGGGGGCATCTGTGATGACACGTGAACCTTTAACGGCTGCATTGTTGGGAGCAGCAGAGCATTTAACAGGCTCTGCAATAAACACAAATACCAAAAGATGGGCCATTCTGATAAGACAAATTCTACCTCCCTTATTGAGTGACAGGAGGATGTAACAGAATGCCTTATTTGGAATAAATTCTTTTACCTAATACCACCCCCTCCCCAAGGTCTGCTCATCAACTCCTTTTTTTTGTTTCTTTTTCCCCAGAAGCTGCCTTAACTTTTAGCTTGATCCACAAGCCCATCTAGTGAAGCACTTTCCTGATTGTATATCTGCAGATTTCTTATGTAGAATTGCATGGTTTATGTCCATAAAGAAACTTCATTATGGCTTTCTGTCATGGAGCATTATTTAGGAGTCAGAAAATAACTGTGGTTTATGGCCTGTTTGTTGTCTCATGGTCAGTGGAATGCTTTCTCCATACTCATGCCCACATGCTACCACAAGAATCCTTGCACAGCTGCACGAGCATAATTTCCCTGTAAAGCACAATGACAATAGCATTTAAATAATAACCACAAATGGTACCAATAGTAACAGGTAATAACAATAAATATCACTTCATTTTTTTTTATAACTATGACTGCATTTTATTTTAAAGTAACAGCTACTTGAAAAGCTCAGATGCTTAGGCTTGCATTTTTCAGTTATGAGGTATTCTTAATTTTCTTTATAACAAAATCTGTGTGTAATTTGAATTAAAACATATAGTCTCTTGGATTTTTTTTCCACTTTTGGCCATTCATTCTTGTTTTACACAGGTTTAAACATAGTAAGAACATAGTCTGCCAGTGGCAAAGCTTGTGCATTTTACACTCCGAAAAAGCACATAACTGTCACTTAGGTGATGAATATTTTAGCAGAGGAGCTGGCATTGAACAAGATGATGCTATTTTCCTTTTATACCACTGAGGTCTAAAAAAAGTTGCATCACTGTGGCAATTGCAGTCCGGGTGGTGAAAATCTCTAATGCAGTGCATTTGTTTTGTGGATGGTACTGTGGCCGAAAAGTATATTTAGGTAGCACTGGTGCAGGGCTTGTGGAAAAGTAGTATTAATTTGTATTACAATAGCTTTTAGGTCTGGGTCTATTGTGTCAACTGCTATACAGAGAGAGAGAGACTGAGAGGTTGAGACTCTCCATTCAGCCAGACAAAAGATGTGTATCCCTACTTTACAGGCAAGGAGGCGAGGTATTCAGTGGGCTCCCTAGAGAGAGAATGCTGCCTCCTGATTGCTAGCCCACTAGATTCCTAGCCTTCACTAACTGTGTTGGGCAAGATCTCACAGACAAACTGTTCATTAGTTGAAAAATCATGTTTATATAATCTGGACTGATAAGCAAATTCGCAGAATAATCAGAAAACTTTCTCAGAGAAGCAGTAATTTGAGATGAATACACGTACATTTTTTTCAGATGTTAGAGGGAAAAGGGTTAAAATATCTGCAGACTAAAAAATTTATTTTGATTGTCTTTAAATGAAGTTGTTGATGCTTCATTTTGCCAAGCAAACTGCAAAAATATCCACTGAACCTAAAAGAAACAAAACCCAAAAGTGTTGTAGCCTTGATGCACAAAGCCTTCCTTCCATATGGATATGAAGAGTTTCTCTGAAGCTTTAACGTTTGTGCTCAAGTCATTAATAGGAATGACTATGAACTCTAATGAAGCTGTGATTCAGAGCACTTGAGTTCTGCACATCTCCAGAAGGTCCCAGGAACGCTGGTATTAGATGCCTAAAGTAAATAGTACAAATACATCCTTTTGCCCTTGAATTTGATGTGAATTCAATACTGCAACTTAATGTCAAGAGCCGGGAACATAAGCCTACTTCCACTTGAAAAAGAAACCAGTGAAATCCTATTACAGGTCTACTAAGGCAGCGAGGAGGAGGATACATTTGTCTCAGTGGCAATTAAACCCCCACTAAGTAAATTGAAAAGAAATTTGCCCTTTAAATTATGAAATAAACCTCCATTGCAACCCCAATTTTTATTTGAAATGGTAAAAATTGGTTTAAAGGTATCTTAAACCCTTGCAAATTAGCCTTTTAAAAAAAAGTATTTGTTGGTATTTTCAAATACACGTATCTAACTTTTAATTGTGTATTATGAGGCTTGTCCACCCTTAATGATCTAGAAAAGGGGTTTGTTATCAGTCAGAAAACTGCTGGGAGAGAGTAAACAGGATTCAAATATGCAAGTGTGTGAATGCCAATTTATTTCTGTGAAATTAGCAGCAGAAAAGCTAAGAAGAATAGCACTTAAGAAACGTCTCATGTGCCGTATGAGTAAAATAATTTCTTTGTCCAGGAAAAGTGTGGAATGGTATAATCTGTTAATAATGGGAAAAAACCCAGAATATGTAGGCCACAGGGAACATGCCAGAGGGATTCTTCTTAGATAACAAGAACAGGGGTACTTGATCAGCGTACATGCCTGTCTTGCTGTAATAGTTGTCTCCAGTAATAGCCTTAAGTACCTAGGGAAGAGGAGAAGCAGGGCAGGCACACGTGATACTTCCTTGCGCTGTTTCCAGCTCAGGGGGATTTCCCAAGCCTGGTGTGGTTTGTCTGCTTTGTAGCCATTAGTGGATCCCTCTTACACACACTCTTCTTGTCTACCTTGAATGCATGTAGGCACTTTAAAAGGAGCCCTTCAGGCCTGCAGCCTCTTGTCTCAAGAACTGCCACATCCTGTTTGTCTCATCCTGGCTCCTGCTCCCTCCATTTGGTGGCCCCTTGTTCCCAGGGGGCAAGAGAAAGAGATTTGTTGGTTTGTGTGCACTCTCACACATTCTTCCTTCATGATACCTGCACAGTAGATCTGCACAGCGTTCCCCACCCCATTCCAATCTTGCTGCATCCATTTGGTCCAGCCTTGGCATGGGCAGCCCCTACCTGGAACAAGTCAACAAACCTGGGGGCCGGCAGGAGGTGCAGAGCCCTTCATGCTGATGTCTGTCAGAGAGCCACGAGAAATAGTGGGAGTTTGCTTGCTTGAAGATTACATGGAGTTATGTGTTTAAAATGTAGTGAGGGAAACACACAAAATATGAAGTGTAAGGGAGATTTCTGAATATTTAAAGCGGGGCTTGTTTAGTAAAAGCATCAAATGTGTTTCAAAGTAAATATTGAATGTAGCTGAAAAAGAAATTCTGTGACTATCTTTCCCTCTGTCCAAGTAGACTAATTGACATAAAGTTCTGTTTCATGTAGGTGGGTTGCTATTAAGCCACTGTTAAGAATTACTTCTGTTGCATTTGGTAGGACAAAAAGTTCAGTTTTTCTCCCTGAATTAAAAGATACAGTGATGGTTTCTGTCCAGTGACAGGGAACTAGCAGACCTACTGCTTTGGCCCTCTCTCTATCTTTGCAGCTGGTAATTCTTCCTTCCAACGTTCTATGCTGCCTAACAATTGAATATCTGGTGTTACAATCTTCCTTTCAGTATAAGCACACCATTTTCTGCAAGGTACTCTACAGTTCTGTTGCTTTCCTGAGACATTAAGTTGGCACAGGTGTGAGGCAAGGCAAGAGGAAGCAGACTCAGTACCAAAGCTTCAGCTCTGTGCTGAGGTGGAAAAAACAAGTAGCAGACTTGTCAACTATGTCAGGATGTCTCAGTAAGAGGGATGTAAATGTGTTGTTAAAACTGATGCGTTGGGGTGTTGATCAATACCTTTTTGAATTACAGAAATAAATTTCAATTACCCTTTTACAGTTTAGGTCCTGTGTTGCAAACTTTTAGAAGCATACTTACTTTTACTCCATAAAGATAATTTGATGTGACATCTGTGTGGTTCTTTGGTCAAAGATAGCAGAGCTGTCTTTCTATGAAATAAAATCATAGGATGGAAAATGAATGCAGTCATATTCTGCATGCAGCAGTAGCTTGTGCTACAGAGTATTAGGGCCTCCGTCATGGCCCTAATCAGTTCTGAAGAAAGGAATTATAGAAGTGAACTGAAAAGTAAGATTTAAATTGTCATTTTCATATATTTTTTTAAGAATCACATCTAAACTGTCCATTTCTGATCAAATAAAACAGTTATGGGATTAATCCAACACTACTGCTATCAGTGCATCTTTATGTTGAATTTAGCAGGATTAAATACATAATCACTGAGGTTTTTGATTAGTTTCCAAGAGTTTTTCTACTCATGATATTCTGCTGGAGGATGCTGATTTAGTTAGGTGTAATAGGTTAAAATGAGCTATAACATGATGAGTTATCTGTTTTAAAAGCAATAGATTTCACAAATGGTATAATTTTTTTTTTTTTTTTTTTGCAAATAACTCATGTTTTGTACCGCTTGCATTATTTCCCCTGTTAGTCAGATTATAACGAGGCTGTGCTTCACAAATGTCAGTAGTGAAGTGAACTTCTGACTCCAGGAGGAACGAGTCTCATGCAAGAGCTGTACTCTCAGCTGTCATTCTGGAGTAGCAGGTGTGTTCCTGAAGCAGACAGCATGGCCATGATGTGAGGAAACTCTTCATCCTTAGCAGAGGAAAAGTCTGTTTTCTATGCATAGCTAAGAAAGAATAAATTAAAATTTAAGTTGGAGACTGATGCTCTGTCTAATGCAGGCCTTTTGACACAATCTCTAGTATTACTGAACAGTTTTTTCAGCAGCTTCAAGGAAAAAAAGCACGGTGGGGCTTCAGATTGCAGCCATGTGGATTTCTGGTTTCCAGCAGTGGCAGGTGTGCCTGCAGGTCTGGTTGGCTACAGTCTGGCATTAAATGGACTAATTTTCAGAAGGAGAGTCCTTAGTAATTTCTGAAAATTTTACTCCTTAAGCAGAACCCAAAAGTTAAATCCTGGAATACTGACACATTCTGAGAGCTGGCCTAAATAAAAAAGGATCTGATAAGTCACTATCTCAGTCAATGGAAATACATCTCATTACTAATGAACACTGCATCAGGCTCAACGTGCCTACAGCAGGTGAATTCCTACATCATGAACAATTCACTTCATTCCATAAAAAGGACAGGGAACATTTGTGTTTCTAAGAATAGGTCACACAAGTATATAGAGGTCCAAACCATTTTCTAGCGCTCTCTGACTTTCCCTCCTAATTTTTATTATGTCATTTTCAAGGCTATTAGGTGTGACTCAACTAGCTTTCCCTTCCTTCACAACCCCCTTCCAATTACAAAAATAAGCTGAAGTGGATAACAGCTCTGGCCTTTTGCTCCCAGCACTCTATTTCTACTCCAGTGTGTTGTTTTTATGGAATGACTTAGGTGGTCTCGGTTCACATCCCGGTTGACTGTAGACTGTATTATAAAATCACTGTGTACAGATTCAGTGGAATTGGCAGCCTTTGCTTGAAATAAATCCAGGGCTGAACAAGCATAAAGAATTAATTATTTCTTGCTTCTAGAGAGGGTCTCTTTGGGTCAGGGTTGAAAGCATTGGCAGGCCAGTGTAGGGAAGCTTCCACTCCAGCTGCCTGCATTGAAATTAGGCTGTCGATAAATAGAGGACTACAGTTTTCAGAACTGCCAACTCCTTAACCTTCATTAGCACAAATATTTGCTCAGAGTTTTGTGAATGTTGTTTTTCAGTGTGTACAGTTATATTTCATTCCTAGAATGATCTCTTCAGGATATAATATTAGGGAGTTGTCTTTTTCTTTTCTGGACATGCAGCAGCATAAGCAAGGTGTACAAGATTCTGCAATTTTCCCAGGGCAGTTTCTCTAAATTTCTCAAAGCATTTCCTCTTGTCTATGGGTGTTGGGTTATATGGTAAAGAGGTAGCATGAATTTTTCCTTCATAAAATAAGCAGGAGGCCCACAGGGACTCATAACTTGACTTCAAAAAACTGCTTTCTTAAGCCACTCCTTATGGCAAACTAGGAATCCCTGGAGAGGTGGGTTAGTTTGTGGTCTTGGCAGGGTTTTCTTCTGGCCCACCAGCTCTGGTGCAAGCACAGGTAGTCCTAGACATAAATAACACTGATTTTAATGAAAAAGATTTATGTGGTCATAAAGGAAAAATTTCCCAGTGAGTCAGTTCTATACATACCTAAATACCTAGACACATATGCACAGAAAAATAGTGTCATTTTTTCTGGTATTATTCCACCACGTTAACAATAGAAATGACTTTAGATAAAGCTCTCACCACTACATATGTTGCTGGAAGTTTCTAACTAGATGCACATAAATTAAAGAAAAAAATTGGAAGGGAATATCACACAAATAGATATGGCATAGAAAAGAGCCCTTCTTCCCCAAAACAACATTTTGGTTCTGGACAACAGTTCTCCCTATTTCCTGGTTGTGAATCCAGTGCATCATCAGGCGTAGGGAAGTGTGGATCTAATACATAGGTTAGGAAGATCCATTGCAAATATATTTTTGCACCTGAGGATCTCTTCTAACTCTGGCTTCCATCACCCCACAAGCAGAGTTTAACGACAGGCAAGGGGCACTGGAGCTCTGGCAGTGTGAGGGCATCCCCTTGCTTGCAGGAACAGGAGCTGACTGGAGTCAGATGTCAGAGCTCTCTCCATCCTTTTTTGAAGCAAAATATAGAGAGGGTTTAAAATAGTGAAAACTTAGTTATATTGAAATTTCAACGAATTTTGATATTTTGTTAAAGCCGAGGGTTTACCCAAGTGATGGAGTATTTCACAGTGGGATACAGATATCTTATTAGAGCAGTAGGGCAGTCATAGCTGGGATCTCCTAATGGCGTGAGAAGCATGGGGGTTGTCAGAAGACAGGAAATTTCAGACTGACTTGATAGACATGGAAAACAAAAATGTTGAAAGATAAATATGAACTGGGCACAATTGTTCCGTGTTTGACTAGATGCACTGAGTGAAACACTGGTTGTAGTGAGCAGGGGAATTAAGGTGATAAAATCATTATCTCCAGCAGGGAGAAAAGAGGCATGGTGAGAATTGTTCTTCAAGTGATTCTGTTTCAGTATCTCCTCCACACAGGTAACTTGGTGTATTTCATTACTTAATCTTTTTACAATAAAAGCACATTGCTAAAGTGACAAAAATACAGGTGACAAATGTCACCAACATGAACTTATCAGTAACATAAAAAATGGCTGAGAATTTTATCATGAAAATCCTCAGAATTAATTTTCTAATGTTTAAAAAAGACGTTTCACCAAACATGACATAGTTCATGGCTGCTGTGCTGAGAAATAGGTATCTTTGAGAAAGCAAAATCCAGCAATGCAAGACTCCATGTAACTTTGAGGCTTGAAACAAGTGATGTTTAAAGAAGCCTTCCAATCTGTGTTACTCAATTATTTTATGACAGCAGGACTTACTGTAATTGGTGTTCTGATGGCATGATAAATATGCAGGTAGACAGGTGTGTAAAGTGGTTGGGTTGTTTTGGAAGAGTGTTCTCTGGATCTAGATCGTAGTTGTAACCCTAGGAGAACCTCAAAACTAATGTATGTGATGAAGTCAAAAGAATGTGCTGTGCTTCTCAGTCCACATTTTTCTCTTTTCGGAGAAGTCCAGCACTGAGCTGGAGGGAGAAAAAGGTGTCCAAACTTTTTAAAAATTGTTTGGAGACACCTACCTTATGTAAGTGCTTCTAAAGTTGCCCCTGAATGAACATGGAAAAATAATTGTCTCTGGCTGCATGACAGTAAAACTGTTCTCCAAGGACCTCGAAATTCAAATCTCTGGCTCAGGAGTTAATTTCTTTACAAACTTTTACAGTGGTGTCACCTCACACAATGATCAGTTCATAGTTCAGAAGGGGATATAAGGAGAGAAGGGAAAATTTCTGAGTATGCATTCTGCTTCTTTACATTTTGGGGCAAGGGTACTATGTAAAGTTCTTTCCCACTCCACTTTATTTTATTTCCAAAGCAAATTCCAAAATAGCATACAAATTATTTTAAAACTCTCCCCAACTGGCTTTTCTTTTTGAAGACTGCACAGCCTACACCTTAGATGCTGCATCCCAGACAGCCATTCCTGTCATCCTTAAATCCAGAGACAGTGAATCAGTCATAACCCTTTTCTAGCCCTTGGGATGTTACGAGCATGTCATACTGTGACATTCCCACAGAAAAAAATGGAATTTCTTATATTTCAGTAGAATTCTCTGTATTTAGTTCGTGCCCATTGCCTCTTGTCCCATCACGGGGCACCACTGAGTATAGAGTCTGGCTCCATCTTCTTTACTTCCCCTTTACTATCAGGTGTTTATACACATTGATGAGATCCCCCTGAGCTTTCTGTTCTTGGTGCTAAATGATCCCAGCTGTGTCAGCTTCTCCTCACAGGCCCAATACTCCATTCCCTAAATCACAGTAATATCTCTTCACTGGATTCTGGTGTGTCTGTGTTGAGCACTAGGTGCGTAAACAAAGAATAAACTCAAATTTCCAGGATTTTTGCTGCAAGATAGTATCTCCAGGCTAAAAGGAACACTGCCATATCCTGAAAGCAAATTTACATGGATTTGGACAGGCCAGCGTTTGGAAGGAGTTGTCTCACACCCCCAAAAATTTTCCCTAATAATTACCAGAAAGACCATGTGTACTTTCAGATGTAGAGCTGATTGCTTACAAAATTACAGCATATTTTCTGCTCACAACCATTTTGTGAACAACTGTAATATTCCAGTATTTCAAGTTAAGCCTGTAAAGTAGATTTATTTCCATGGCCTTTTTTCTCTACACTTTAGTTTTGTTCTTGTTATTGTTTCTGGTAGGCAGGTATTTTTAAATAGTTGCAAGAAAAAATTGTATCATTTTTAGACCAAAATACCTTGGTTTATTTGAAAAAAAGGTAAGACGGATGTTTTTTATCATTTTTAGTAGACTCATTGCAGGGATTCCTTCCCTAGTTATAGGTGATAAGTACTGAAAGGAAGTTGTTATTGGTTGGTTTTAGTGGCCTAATTGTAATCCAGTGTTATCAGAAGTACTTGATCACACCTTGAATCCTGCAGTAGCAGAAAATGAGAGTTTCTCTAGTAGCTACAGCTCAGAGCCTTCACTCATAAGGTAAAGGCTGTTTGACTAATTCATTTTTCAGTCCCTGTCTACACTTTCCATTAGAAGCGATATCTTCATGATTTATATTGCCAACATGGCTAGCACTCAGGTGTGAAGTCTTACTCACATACTCTCCAAATATTTCTTTTCATAAATAATGTGTAATTCCAGCTTAAAATTTGCTGTTTCAGCAAAATGCTTTTGCCAGCAAATTATCTGAGTGAGATTCATTGAAAGCATGCCTAAAAGAGAATGCAACATTCGTGGTCATTTACTTTGAAATACAGATGTACATTGGACATTAACAGCAGTTTGAGAAGTACCTAGTGCATTGTAGCTCAGGTCTTCAATCCTATGGAATTTTACAGCTGAGAACCAACATCTGTGTAGACCATAGTGGTGATGATTTGTGGTAAGAACTGCACCATGTAATAGCAGGGTTTAGCCCTGGAAAATACCAGCAAATTACACAACTATCTCATCTTCTAAACCACAGAGCAGTTATATGGTAAATACTCAGGGATCCGATTGAGCGTAATTATCAGGTGAGATGCAAAGATGTGTAATTATTGTGAAGCCCTACCTGTGATATTCACTGGTGGAGTTACCACATAAGTCAAATATACTTGAGAGCTCTGTACTCATTCTGTCAGTGTAAAGTATTACCATTAGTTTTTGTCATGGTTTTTCTCCCAGGATTCCTTTATTTGTTGGGTTTTCAGTTCATGTTTCCCATTGCACCCATATTGCAGCTGCCCAGAGGAAGGGCTCAGCCCACTTCTCACATGGCTCCTGAAGGAAGGCTCAGAAACCTTCCATGCCATCCATCTTGCCTGTCCTCAACTTCCTTCAGCATCCAGGTAGTTTTAATCAATTTGTATTCTTGGGTATCATATGCTCCTGGCCTGCAGTCCCTGTGGAGGGCAGCCAGCTGAGCCAGCAAACCTGACACCTTCAGTACTGCACTTCCAGCTTTGTACAGGGCAGCTCATGAAGAAAACCTGCTTGTTCTAATAAACTGTGATGCTAAAAGCTGAAGAAAAGGTCTACATACTTCCAAAAAGAAAGGCAACAGCTGGAAGAGATAATTGATACCTATCTTTCTTGGTACTTGCATAGACTGGTCTGAGCACCTAAAGGTGAAGCACAAACATGGCATAAATTGTCACCAGTGGTCCTGGTGGCAAGGAAGATTAAGAATAGTAGGATGAAAGTATTTAAAGTCTGGGAGGAAACATTGGTAGATGCTGCAGATATAGTTGTTGCACTTTTTGACTGAAATAAATGTCAGCTTTTCTGCTGTGTTTTGTAATTTGTATCTCTAGGTGCAAAGTGTTTTGCTAAGGAGCTTTTTTCATCAGTGTTTTACACTACACAGGACAAAAACATCATAGTTTAACTGAAGTGAAGCAGATAGCCTGGATGCTGGAGAGTTGTTTTTTTTGTTTTGGAGTTTTTTTTAAAAAACACAACTATACTCCTTTGAAACAAATAATGTTTTCTTTGGGCATCCTGTACTAGACTGTTGTCTTAGAACACAGATCCACATGCACTTTTTCTAGTCTCTTAGTCAAAGGAATGTTCAGTCATATTTTCTCAAAATGATGTGCAAGTCTTTTTTGCCTCTTTATGGTTTTAAAAGTGTGTTAGATGACATGGACCTGTTGGAGCAGGTCCAGAGGGAGGCCACAAAAATGATCAGAGGGATGGAACACCTCTCCTATGAAGACAGGATGAGAGAGTTGGGGTTGTTCAGCCTGGAGAGGAGAAGGTTCTGGGGAGACCTTATTGCAGAATTTCAGTACTTAAAGGGGTGTTTATAAGAAAGAGACTTTTTAGCAGGGCCTGTTGCAATAGGACAAGAGGTAATGGTTATGAACTAGTAGATTCAGACTAGATATGAGGAAGAATTTTTGTGTGTGAGACAAAACTGATGTGATAGAAGACTGTTCTCCAGCATAGCGAACATATTCAATCATCTTTCAAAATATGTTCATCTGACTTCATGGTGGCAAAGCTGCAGTCCACCAACAAACTCTCTTTGAAAGGCTGAGGGAATTGAGGCATAGGGACATTGTCACCGCATTTAATGTCACGTGTCCAGAAGTCAGATAAATTCTGACTTCTAGGGGAGTTTATTTCTCTCCCTTAACCATGCAGGGAGAAAAGAGACTACATTCCTTCTACAGACAGAAACTATTTGAGATGGATTGTAAAAATACAGACTTCCCACTTTTACATCCCTTAGTTTCTTTGGAATTACTACTGTAATCTAAGTAGTCTCAAATTTGGGTTTACTGTTTGTTCATGTAAAATGCAGCTGGTTTAGAGATTTCTGGGAAGCAATGTTTTTGCTGTGAGAAGTAGCAATTAAAATCACTGACTTAACTGGCCTTCCTATGAAAACAATGCTATTTAATTTTCTTCAAACTTCTTTATTATCCTTGGAATCAGGAATTGCAGAATGGCTCAGGCTGGAAGGGACCACAGAGGTTCATCTGGTCCAAGCCTCACGTCAAGCAGGGCCAGCCCAGAGCACAGGGCACAGGATTGTGTCCAGATGGTTCTGGAATATCCCCAGTTAGGGAGACTGCACACCCTCTCTGGTCTCTGTTCAGGGCTTGTTCGCTGCACAGGAAAGAAGTTCTGCCTCATGTTCAGGTGGAACTTCCTGGGCATCAGTTCCTGCCTGTTAAAAAACTTCTGAAGATATTGAAAACAGACATAATTGCAGAATCATTTTGTTTGGAAAAGACCTCCAAGACCATCAAGTCCAACCTGTGGTTGGTCCCCACCTTATCAACCAACCCAGAACACTGAGTGCCACATCCAGTCTTTCCTTGGACGCCTGCAGTGATGGGAATTCCCCCACCTCCCTGGGCAGCCCCTTCTATTGCCTGACAGTCCTTTCAGTGAAGAAATTCTTCCTGATGTCCAACCTGAACCCGCCCTGACACAGCTTGGGGCCATTTCTCTTGTGCTATGCCTCCTCCTGAATTGCAGGAGGTCTGTTCTGTTCCCCATCCCTGTCTACCAGCTCAGGGTGCCGGTCACCCTGAGGATGACTGGTGTTGCTATTAAA
The DNA here is from genome assembly GCF_041296385.1 of Aphelocoma coerulescens. Classification (NCBI taxonomy): domain Eukaryota; kingdom Metazoa; phylum Chordata; class Aves; order Passeriformes; family Corvidae; genus Aphelocoma; species Aphelocoma coerulescens. The sequence goes on along the minus strand of NC_091014.1, from coordinate 66,237,215 downwards.
GACTGAGGCAGAGAAGGCAGTAAGTTCCTCAGCCTTTTCCTCATCCTTGGTTTCCCCCTGCGTCTGATAAGGGAGGGAGATTTTCCTTGGCTCTCCTTTTGTTGTTGATGTATTTATAAAATCACTTTTTATTAGCCTTCCCAATTAGTATCAATAAGCAATGAGCAACCTCAATAATGCTAGAAAGCTCTGGCTAAATTAGGTATGTTTTCTGGTTTGGGCTTTCTTTGACACTGTTCCTTTAACACTGATTCCTCGTGTCTCTGCGTGGCATAGGAATGCACATTCATTTATCCTAGCTCCTAGAAAATGAAGTTTATCACTTGAGGCCTTTAACCTTGTCTGAGAGGATGAGAAATTACTTCACTTCCTCAGTTTTAAACTCTGAAAAGTTGTTACAGAACCAAAGAAATAGAACACTTTCCATTGGTAACAAATCTGTCCACTACTTGTTTGTCTTGAAAAGGTATCTATGCAGAAGTGATCATTGAAAAGTAATCCTTCACAATTTGTGCTGAATTAGCCATGCCAGGCTATCACAACCCCTGTTGTATAATTTTCAGTGACAACAAGAGTAATTTATCCAGAGTGACAATAAATGAATCCATTGTACATTCACAGTGAAGCAATAGCTGCAGTAATCATTCAACAAGCAGTTTGCATCATCTTAGAAGAAGGAACCTGTGTAATTTTCTGTCCAAGCAGGCAATTTCTTTCAGAAGTCCTTTCATGCAATTTCCTCAGGGACTTCTTCTAGGATGACTTGTCATCAAGGACTGTAAAATAATTTCCCAGTTTCATTTTTGTTCTGACATTAGTGGCTTAGTTCAACCAAGTCAATCACAGTTTTCTTTTCTGTTCAGATGAAGACCTCTTCCTCTCTAGTCCTTCATTAAGGAAATTAAGTGGTGGTTCTGTGCTGAGTAAAATGATTGCCAGTGATTATTGTGTTGTACTGTCCCTTTTGGATCTGAAGGCTCTTGCAACATCATAAATTCCATGCAAAGAGCAATGACTTCTAAATTATCAATCTAAGCTTGCTCAACATTTCATCAAAAACCGCTCTTTGGTAGGAATGTACGTGCAAATGTCATCTTAGAAAAACACATTAGTGCAAAGACTCTTACAGAGTACTGTTTATTTATAAGATTATGTGGGTTTACCTAACATTGCTCTTAGATTCCTTATTATTTCCAAATTGCCATCAGTAAAAGTTGCATGCAAGAGAGAAGACCTGGAAGACAAGAGTCAGGGTCAAAAGTAACAGCAAGTCTCTCAGTACTTACGAAATCTGGCAATTACCATAGTGGAGGGAGAAAGTAGAGTGGCTGCCAGTAGGGTTTCATAACAGAAGGAAAATCTCTGTCCTTTTGCTCACGCCATGGAGTTGGAGATGGAAGTCCAGTGGCATCACTGTGGAGCAGCATGTTATAAATCATGTGAAATGGCTTCCTAGTGCTGGGAAGTTCACTGTTGTTAGACTGGGATAGGACATACCCCTGTCAGCAGATGTGCCAGACCTACAAACCTGCATGTGTGACTTGTGAAGGTGAGGTCATAAAAGCAGTTTCAAAGAATTGCAGTCACAGGGGAAGAGGAAAGGCTTCCTGGAGCAGCTCTGAGGAGCTTAGGGAGTGCTGTCCCAGTTTTGCTTTCTGGCACCTACCACTTGGCTGGTCTTCTTCATCACTTTTGGCAGAACAAGTTCTACACAAAAAGGGAGCACTTCCAATCTGGTAAACACAAATCCTAAAGTATAATTGTGTTCTCTTCCTTGGCTGGCCAAGTGACGTAGGTGGAGCTCGTTGTGTGTATGTTGTGTTTAATTCAGATTATGGTACCCTGTAATTTTTAAGGATGTGGATTACCATCAAACTGGATTTTTAAATTTGAAGTCAGGCCCAAGTGTGTGTTCTTTGCCTCTTTCATTGTTTCAATGAGTGTAGAAAAAAGCCCATGAGTGATGCCCAAACTCAACAATACAACATCTATTAAAATGACATACAGCCCACACCCTGTGGGAACTTTCCAGGTATACAAATAATTCCAAGTTATGGTAATAACACAGCCATATAGAAACATACTGTTAAACCCAAAAAGAACTTCACTTCATGAGGACTCAAGAATGCTAAACTCATCCAGTATCTTACCTGGAGCCTGAAACTCCTGTTTGTATCGCAGGTTGTTTGCCCAGTACTTTGCTTCTAAACATACAGAGTTTCCAGTGTTATGCTTAGCTGGATATTGATAATGATGGCCCTTATGCCAGTGGCAGAGAGGAATGCTTATGTTTTTTTGGTCTGATGTCACCCCACAAGCAGCCTGGGCACACAGAGCTGTGGTGAGAATGTAGTAGATGAAATCAAGCCTTCCCACAAAACTGTATTAGACATCTTGGAAAGCATACATGTTTTCAAGCCAAGAACTTTAGTGATGTGTACGCAATTGTCATGTCATGGCACTGAGAAATATGGGAAAACTCAGTGGCACACCTTTTTCTTGGTGAGCCTGAAGGCACTAGACAATGACTGCTTCTGTTTGCTAGCCTTTCCACTTATAACTCCATTGTCCCACTTTTTCAGTGTTTTCTTCTGGGCTTTTTTCCTGTTTTTCTGGGTGCAAGGAGTGTAGCTTACTGGTATACTCAGCACACTGCCTTCCCTATTCCATATCCACTCTAGATCACTTCCAGCACTTCATCAGAAACAGCTTTGCTTTCCTTCCCTTTATGGGACTTGCCTTTCCTTCTCCAGCATGGACTGTTAACCCTGTCTCCTGACTGCTCATATGCTGAGTGCCAGCATTATTGCTCTTGTTCCCTACAGGCCTCTGACTCAGTCACAAAGACTGACTGTCCCTTCATGCCTGTCCAGCCTCCGTCAGCTCCTTATTTTGCCTCTAGGACCCAGCTCTCATCTGCTTTCTCCATCTGAGCAATGCCCACACACTTAACAGCTTTCGTTTTTCTCTCAGCCAAGGATCTGGCAAGTTTCTTAGCAGAGGTGTGTCACAAAAAGTCTTCTCTGTCACCTCCATGGTGATGAAAGAGCAGCTGTAAGACATACTTGCTAGCTTTTGTTTTGCAGGTTGTGGTCAAAAAATGTGTCATTAAACACTTTCAGTGCCATCTTTGAGAACATTTGAAAAATAATTTTGTGACCTAAGTGTAGGGCAAATACACCCATTCAAGTGGGAATTGTATTCATGTAGAGGTGCATGAATCCTTGCAGAGGCCATAAAAAACTGAAGTTTTAATCAGGTTTTAGCATGATGTAGTTTGCTTTATTTTTGTGATAGTCCAGGCACAGTAAAAATTTTATGTATTCTAAATGGCCACTATGGACTTTAGGGCTCATCTTCAGGTTTCTTTTCAGCAAACATTCCTAAGATGGAAAGATCCTTCTCTTTTGAGAAGCACCTTGGAATTTGGAATATGTTAACATAGGGAAGTTTAATTTTTTACTTCATTCTGCTTCTGCCTTAAAAATGGTACAATTGTATAGGATCAAATGGAGTAAATTCCATCTGAGGATTCAAGGGACAGAAAAAAAGAATGATTTAGGTAATCCCCGATTATTGTAAAGAATTTAATCTTTTTCTTTAAATTACTGGTGAAGGAGAATAATATTGTAAGTACTGGCATATCTTTTAAAATATGTCATCTCAGTAGCTTTCTTCTCTCTTTGGAATAAAAATTACAGAAGATTTTCTCAAAGATCTGTATAAGAACAGTTATCACATTGAAGTGACCCTTATGTATTGCATGCATTCTAAGGTAACCTAAAAGCAATTAATACTAAGTGTCCTTTCAGTCACAGAGTTCAGCAGAGTTAGGAAACTGTTGCTTAATAAGACACATGTACACTTTTAATACTTACTTCATAAATTAGGCATATAAACTTCCAATGGCCTTGAAATGATCTCAGAGGAGTTCAAGAGGCTTTTACCAATTCATCAAAACAATTGGTTTGTTTTGTTGACAGCTGTGCAGGAGTGTTGATCTGAGGGACTGGTAAACTGGGAATTACCGTTCAGCTTTCAGCCTATTGAGGCCAACTAGGAAATTACAAAAGCAGAGACTTTCTTTCCAAATCTCAGGCAGGTCAGAAGGGAAGAGAATCATAACATTTCCTTCCAGGAATTTGTCTTTTATTCCTTCGGCTTAAGAGATAAAGAGTGATGTTTGGATACTGAGAAACAGATTTCACTAATTGTTGTTTTCTGGGGAATTTGGTGAATAGCCCCTCAGATAAGCTGGGTTAGGCCATCAGCTGCTGTATTAAAGCCTTTCCACAGAGCTTTCTAAACAATTCCTAAATGTGTTGAAATCTAGAAAGAATGTGGAAGCTCTTTTTCCATTAAAGAGAACCCAGTCAGTGTTAGCATTTAAACTGAAGTGAATAGCGGAATACTTTAAAACATTGCAGAAGCTCTAAACAGAAAGGGAAAGAATTGGTCCCCACCATCTCCATATGTTGTTCCTCTTTGCTGGGTCACAATTCCTATAGGATTTCCACAGTAACAAGTGGAGAGCTGAAGGAGCTATCCTAAATGAGCAAGCATTATCTCTCTCTTTAGAGGTAGAGAGAAAAAGCAGTGAGAAATCAAAGGACAGTGTAAAACCACACGTGCAGGAAAAGATTCAAACATCTTGGATTTCCCTTCCTAACCAGCACAAACTTTCTACTGTAAATGTGGCCATATGGCTAACTTCTTGTCTTTAACTCATAGACCAGTCTAATTCAGCTCAAGAGCTTGGAATTGCATCATCTTAGTAAATTCATGTTACTGCTTTAAATCCGATTAGTTTTCTGCTATCTTTGCTGTAATTAACCCTACTAGCCCTTTGGTCTAACTTTGTGGGGAGACACATTGCTCATCTCCAACTCACATCACTCCTTTCTTCCTTTCCCCCACACTTTTCTCTTACACATGTACCTTTTACTACCTAAAGGCAAGGAGAAGGAAGCAGGAGGTTTTCCATCCCCACCTTCAGCCTCTGACCCTAGTAAAGGCATATGAAGAAAGGTCCAAAAGATATAAACAAGCCAGTGCACAGTACATTGACCTTTACTTTATGTAGAAAACACCGAGCAGCACATTCAGGGCTCCCATTTGCACATCGCCATGAGAGTCAGGACAAAAGTGTAATGTTTCAGAAGGGCTTCCTAATTATTTGCTATATGACTCTTAAAAGTCCCTGCAGTCAAATCTTGCTTTGGTAAAGGTTCCATTATTTATGAACTGACTTTGTGTAGGAGCTCTATCTACCATTTTGCTTTGGCTGTTGAGGTTTTAAACTGAACAGTGTTTCCCGACTGTTTGGTAACACATCTAGTGTTGAAATCCTGTTTCCCCCATTTGTACAGAATCAGAATAGCTTCCTGTTATTATGTGACTTAAAAAGCCCAAGTTTCCCACTACAGACAACTTTAACCTGCTGGCTTGAAATTTATATTGATTCTGTCGCTAGTCTAGTTGCTTTTGTTATGAGTCTTTTAGGTGAATGAGCAGGGTTCTGTAAATTTAATTGCAGCAGATGTTTCTCTGGGTTTTCTCTCTCTCATTTCACTCTGGATTTTAGTTGTTTTTCCTTGGAAAAGTACATGAAAGGGAAATCCTTGTATAGTCAAATGTTTGTTTTACCATCTAAAGCTTGCAAAGGGTCCTTAGCCTGGGCTGATTTCTTCTTGAAGAGCTGTAATTATTCATGGAAAGGGAAAAAAAAGCCTTTGTCACTAATAGGCTTCTTGGTGCTTCTTGTAACAGTCTTTATTATTCCTTTCTACATAATTTTCTATTGATGAGGTGAATAAAGGCTTCCTCTGCTGTTGAGAAAGAAAAGGTAATTGTTCTTTTTTCACATTTACCAATGCTTGTTGCGTTCCTTATGTGTTTAAAGGACAAGGATGCAGAAAATGATGTTATTGATGGCATCACCATGGCAACAGTTCTTTGGAATAACACATTCTGGCATTGTTATTCTGCACACACAAAAAAAAGGGGACTTTCTTTTAAGCACAAACAGATTATGCCCCTTTTAAATGCACCCATGAACTTTGCTTTTCTGAAGATTTACAGACTGGTTTGGGGCAGAAAGGATTCTGACATCATTTACCTCTCTGTGTACATCACATTATGGTGTTAAAAAAAAAAAAAACCACTTTGAAAAAGCCAATGGTTTAAAGAGACACAGTATGGGAAGGATACATAAACATTTCTTTGATCAGAAAGACAAAAAAAAACTTGAAAGAATTTTGAAATTTATGAGGTCTAGCACCAGACTCACTAAATAATCAATCAAGAGACAGACGAAACTGGGGGACCCGAACACTCTGAGCTTATTAAAGTAGTTATTTAGTTATGACAGTACTCCAGATAACATTGCTTTTACTTCAGGCACTACACACATCTTAACACATTTTGATAGGAAATCAAATTGCTTTCTCAGAAGGCAGTTTGCAAACATGTATTTTGGCTTTCATATTCGGTCTTCCATTGTCCTCAAGTATGTAAAATCCTTCTATATTAGCATTTAGAAGTGATAGCATTTTATAAGGCACAGTATAATTGTATTCTTTTTGACTCCACTGCAGTTCTGAAATGGATTACTTTATTTCTCAGAGTCATCAATGACATATATCTGTGGTTTTGTAAGAAAGAAGAAGGGAATGTATTGAAATTCAGCATGTTTGAAATCCATTCTGCTCTCTGTGGTGCTTTTTCTGGCACCCAAGTGCACACCTTCCTGTTTGACTTCCCCAAGGAACAAACTACCTCCTGCATGCCAATGGAGCATGGAAGTGGGCTGTACAAACCCTGGGACTTGAACACTTTGCACCTAAGAAGGACCTGTGTTGTGTGTAAATGTACCACTTAAATATACCCACAATCTTATTTTTGAGAGAAACTGTAGCTGACTCTCTGGCTCCAAATACACTGTTAAAATGTTGGTTCTAAGTTGCATGTGACTTTTCTGGAAGTCGCCACAGCTGGTAGAAATCAGCTGTTTGGTTGTTGGACAATAACTTTGACCACTGGATATTTCTGCTCTCAAAATCTTAACGAAAATGTGAAGCTCTGGGGACTATAGCAGGGCTACAATTGGATGTTGCTTCACATTCAGCTTTCCAGCTGAAGTGACTCCTGAAAAACTGAACAGGAAGCTGGAAACTCTACTGCTTTATCCTTTATCTCTGACAAATGTAACCACCTTAGTGCTACAGGGTCCTTTCTGCAGGGGGGCAAGTTGAGGAATACCTGAACACCCAGTCAGTGGTTTTTTTATTTTATAAGGAACAAAGTGGCAAAATGAACTTTAGATCTTGATTATGTTTAGTCCTACTACAAAAATGATAATCCAAATGTAAGATTATTTGATCTGTACTCTGTATTTACCTGGAGAAGAGTGAACAGCCTTCATTCCTTGCACAACATATTTTTGAGTTTAAATCAGTTATATATGCATTAGTACATATAGACTCACATATAATTATGAATATTCATTATATATAAAAATTGCTACATATATATAATGACTCATACATCTATTACAGTATATGTTATATATAGATACATATACTATAATGTCTTGTATCATTTTGCTAATTACATGATTTTGCAGGAAGTTGTGAAATTGTCCTGGGAAGAGTTTGGGATGTGAAGGAGTTCCTGCAGATCAAAACTGTTGTTGAAATAGTTACTGTTATTCCATCTATCTGAATATACTATATGTGTTTGAAAAAGTGCCCTAGAAATAGTTACCTTTAAAATATTTTATTAGAAATATTTCTAGAAACCCAGTCTGTCTCATGTCAGTTGTGCAGATTGCAGAAGAAGGAAAAAATTGCAAGATTTTAGTTGGGTTTTTTAAATCTTATCCTCCCATCTCTTGCCTTACCTTTACACAAGTGATACTATAGTGATTTAATTTTTGCCTGGAATTTGTTCAAATCCTTCTCAGGAAACAGTAATGAAAAGCCATCTTTTCAATTAATTTTTAAATTTATGTTTGTGAGAAGTGCTCTCTGAGATTAAGTCTTTTTATTGGAGACCTAAAAACTTTGCTACATCTTTGTGAGAAGTTTTACTTGGTAGAGGTGGTGAATATTTAATTAAATACTGAATTTTCCTGCAACCAGGAAGGGAAAAAATATTTTCTTGGCATTTTCTGATCTTTGGCTTTACAGTTTTCCCATGTTATGAACAGGTACTGAAAGAGAGACTTTAGAAGAGAGTGAGACAAGTTTTCCTAGCTGTAGTATGCTAAGAGGCCCAAAGACCTCATATGAATATTGAAAAAAGAATTGTGCAAGTTTCTTATTCTTGTGCCAGCTCAGGATTTCTTTGTGTTTCCTGAAGTCCTGCTATTGTGAGAGAGTGTTTTGAGATCCCAGAGTGGGCTGAGGTGTGGCTGGGTGGTTGTACCACCACCCCTGCCCAGCTGAAAGTGTTGGAGCTTGTGGTGATGTTGTCCTTTACTGGCTCTGCTGTAGCACCACAGCTCTGGTGCTCAGGATACCCAAACTACTCAAGGTTTATTAGCTCCCACCAAGGCACCAAGAAATAGGAGACTGGTGGTCAAGACTCAGATGCAGAGAGAGTGCATTTCTCTCCTCTGCCTCCTGCACAGCCTTGTCTGCCCTCAGGGTCACCTCCATCTGCCAAGGGCCATCGTATGGCAGCAACTCCCCAAAAACCTCCCTTTTCTTTGCTTTGCTTTACTCTTTAAGGAATTGCTATTTCAAGATGAAGCAAAATGAAAAGCAGGTTGTATTGTTGACTGTGTTTTATTTATCTTTCCTTTCTTGTCCTTACCTTTTTCTTCCCTTGCCGTTTATTCCCCTTTAGTGTCAGGTGCCAAGTCTATACTGGCAGAGCCTCACAGTTAATTCTGCCAGAGCAGCAATGCCACACAGGTTCTGTGCAGAATTTTTTTTTTTAAGATAATCCATATCTATGTGTGAGAAGGTAACAGAGACTCTTGGAAAGAGTTTCAGTGATCCTGAGCTTCTCTTGGTAGCTGTGCAATGTGGGAAGCAGACTGAGACTGCAAACCTTCTTACATGTGCTCACCAAAAAGCCATGATACAGTCACAGGCTGGTCACAACCAGCACGGGATGGATTTCAGCCAGTCTTCTTTATTCTCTTCTTTGTCCCATGGGAATTCATGACATTTTCTGGCAATTTTGGAACCTGTTTCCTTTCCCTGCTTCCATGGTTTCTCTCTTAAACTTGGTCCATTCATTCTTGTCATTCTCCTGAAACCACAGCACCTTTGCAGAACTGCAAATCTGTGCTCTTACTGCTGACAGAATGAAGTTATGTTTCTGATACATGCCCATTTCTAAATGTCAAGACAAAAACCCTCTCCATGTGGTTTTCTGGCTGCCACTCAGAGCAGGAACATCTTGTCAGAGATCAGACTGCAAGTCTGCCTGCTGAAGATGCTGGCCCTAAGCACATTTTAGATCCAAACTGAAAAGACATGTAATTGCTAAACAAACTTGAATTTGTTTATTTTATAATATACCAGCAGCTGTTTTCTTGTACTATGTCCAGGATTTCTCCAGACAACCTACTTAATAGTGTAGAATTCTGTTTCCTTGGGTCAGTTTGCCTGCTTTATTTGTTTTCTTTTCAACCTCTGTTGGGGTGAATGGTAGTCACTGAAACAACTATTTTTTCCTAAAGCTTTAGGCAGAACCAAGCAACTTATTTCAGGAATGAGGATTGAAAGAAAATTTTGTGTTCATTAAGTTAACATTATGAAAAACATTGGATTTTTACATAGCTGATTACATTTCCAGCATGCCCAACTGGAGGTTTCTCACTTAGCTCTGAAGGTCTGTTCCTAGATGGATGCTTTGTACCCGTGGCATTGTGATCAGCTGACAAAGGGCACCTGCCTTAGTCTGTTAGTTTCACCCTCCATTTTCTTGCTGAAGAGAGCAAATCTTGGTGGGGGTTTTGATCCTCAAGAAAGTACATTCTGTTTTGAGATGTAAACATCTCTCACTGGGGAGCAGAACTCACCCAGACATTCTTCACATCCAAGAATCAGGTTCTTATTAGGGAGCCAGAAGTGTCCAGACAATCTGATGCAACTGTGCAGCATAAAGGTCAGATGCAGTCTGTTGGAAAACAATCCTTTGGCTTTATTGGTCCTAAGATCTGGCCACATATATTTGTTGACTCTAATTGGGTCGTTTAGCCAAATGGTGATTTTCATCACCCTTGAGATGCACATGAGATCCTGGTGTTAGATGGCAAAGACAGGGACACTCCCAGGTGTAGATGGGGAGCTGCTTTCCACAAGCCAGACAAAAAGTTAACAGTCTGTTTTTATATGATAAAAACTTTCATGCATAATGTACCATTTGGCTTAGAACAGCCAGCTCACATTTTCACTAACATCATGTTCCTGTCTCCATCAGAAACTTGGTGTCTTTTGGTTGGCTTCCATTTCTCACAGAGTAAGAACTCTGTGAGAGGAGTTGTCTTTGTCAGTTTTCTAAATTGCCTGGTCATTGACCAGTGTGTTTTATTGTAGCACTGTAGTTTCTTACACAATTTTTAAAATGACAACAAAAAAGAAATTCTACAATGTTAATGGTTTACAAAACAAATAAAATGAGAATGCTTGTTTCCTCTTGTGTTATTTCCTCTCTCTGCTGCTGAAGATGTATCTTGTATCTTATATATGGTGCAACTTAATAAGAGATCTCACTGTGTACCTTGTGTGAAAATTAACTTATCAACAAAAAAGGGAATGTGATTATGTAGTTTCAGGATTGAGTGTAAATGATGCAGATGCTACTGGGCATGTCAGTGTGCATGTATGGGTTAAATTCAAGATTTCTTGTGTTTTCTTAGCACATTCAAGCAATGTAGTCTGACAATATTCTGAAAGTTATTGATGCAACTTAAAGTAGTCTTTGCCAGATCGTGTTTCGAATCAGCATGTTTATTTGAAAGTTATAAAACTAGCAGCAATATAAATACAGTGTAAGTGAAATCACGGCAACGTAGAGGATAATCTAAGCATATATGGTCAACCACATGGTAAAATAATTGCTGAAAGTCTTAATTAAGATGAGAACAGACAGTGTTAATGAGAAATAAAGGCTGATCCGTGCTTTAGTTGTCACAGTCAGCCTGATTTAAGCACTTTCAGGGCCATTGAGCTGAAAACATTTTTAGAGCATAGTACAATGGAGAGGCCATTATATCAGACTGAACATTTTGCAGAACAGCACTATTAAGAGATTTGTGATAACTAGATGGTAGACTGGATTAATGTAGTAGACTCCCATCCAAATCTCTCCTAGGCCAGGAACAAAAATGAGTGTGGATTGTGGGTGTACATAACAGTGGCTGTCACTCTCCCATGAGCAGTCTTTTGTAACTTAGAGTCAGAAAAAAATCCAGGAAGGCAATAGAAGAGAGTTTCTCAAGTCATATCTAAAATGCTGAGAGAGGATTTAGTTTAATTAGATTAGTGTTTTCCTTTCTTAAGTGACATTTCTCTTCCTGTTTATATTTTCCATTGGATTTTGTTTTGCTGTCTGTAAGGTGAATTTGCTGAGAATGTGTCTGTGTTTCAGAAGTTTATTTTACTGTCTGCCAGCACTGCTGAAGAGACATGCACCCATTCTTTTGCTGGCTTTAGAGATTACCTTGAGTAGCAGCATATGGGATTAAGACACTGCTTTTATTAACAGTTAATATGTAAAACCTAGAACCTTTAAACACTGGACATTTTAGTGTCATGCCAATAAAATAATGACTTTTTTTTGGTGTACAGCCTTCTCTCTTAACAACACTTAGTCTTTCCCTTCATTTGGGAGCCACAGTTTTCCACTTGACCCATAGTCCCATCAGTTCTAGAAGCTGGGACACACCGAGCACAGCAACAATCAAGACAAGCTGGGAACAGCTCCTTGTGTTCCAAACCAGAGTGAGGCAGATGTGCACACAATGGGAGGGAGAGGGGGGTCTCAAGTTCTGTAAATACCTTCTGGTAAGGGCTTGGATGGAACAAGTCTGATACTTTGCCCAGGCTGTGCAATGCACTGAGGTAAAACTGCTGTGGGCATAATTCTGTACTGACTTGGGAGAGGACTCACATAGTTCCTTGGGTGATTTCCCTCTCAGTCCTGTTTCTGCACTACTTTAGTCAGCTCAAGGAAGGGGCACCATGAGAAGGAGCCAGGAGCCGTCTGCCGAGTTGGGGCTGATGGTGATAAAGAGAAAAACTTCAAACACATAAATGAGCAGCAGAATCACATGAACTTTTTCCATGATCATGGCTTTTTTTATTTGAATGAGTAGTTTTCCACTCCTTTCTGCAAATAAAGCTGTTTGGCCTTGATTGTGGCGGTGGGGCTGGAGCGCACTGCCCACCTCCCCCTTGGGTCACTCGTTGTCCTGGGACTGAACACCAAGGCAGGCACAGAGAGGCTTAAATCCCCCTTTAACACTAGGGAAGGTTTTCTCATGCTGTAACTCACACTCTGTTCCCCTTATGGAAAAAGCATGTGCACATTAGGTGGCTGCTAAACATTTACTAAAATGTTGCACAGCTTTCCTTCTCAGGGGGCAATAGTGAGGAGAAATGGTAAGTGCAGCATCTCACTACTCCTGTGGCAGCAGAGAGTGAACTCATCAGAGCAGTTCTTTACAACCAGCAGTGCACCTTCTTCCAGTATAGGAAAATACTGGAGGTGGTTTATGTATTTCTAGTTAATTTTAAAGTTTGGACTACATCCTGCTGAAGAGAATACTGAACAAAGTCATTTTAGGAGTATTTTTCTCTCATATTTATATGCATTTGTATAGAAACTAAGATTAGTACTAGAAAGGTATTTAGCATATTTTTTGTAATTTTAGTGCTGCTTATGTATCATTAAAGCTTCAGTATTGTCTGAAGAGTCAACTTGCAAAAAAGTAAATGTTATCAATGGTGATTCATAAATCATTTGTGCATGTAGATTGATACAGAAGACATCTGGACAAATGCTGTATTTGCTGAAAATTTAGAATTTTGAATGATTAAAACTATTTGCAAATTAACATAATTTTGGGTTAGATTGCATTTTTTTAGCAAGTTAAAATATTAATTTGCTGCATTCTTATTTCAAGAATTTTTTCAGGCAAAAAAGGTTTTGTTTAGGAATTTTTTTGTAATCTAATTTTTAGGGATTTTGAAAAATACTGAAATAAAAACAAGAATTTTTGTTGTACTTGAGCGCCTGCTCTTGACTGAAAAATAGTGGTCTTTCATTTCAACAGAAAAAACCTTATATTTTCTAAAATAATGATTTTCAGTCTCAGGAGATCTCTATGGTGTTCTCCTGCTAAACATGGAACTGAAATAGTTTTTCCTACAACTCTGATTAATAAAATAGCTGGAATAATTAATACAGTAACTAAAATATTATGGTCTCACACACAAATACCAGGATCACTTTTGTTTCTAAATGTAATGATTTTGATCTTTGATTTCTCCCAATATTTTTAGCAGTGCACAATTTCTGTACTCCCATAAAGGCAGATATTCGGTATCTGCAAGTAAACACTGAAAAATCACTTGCTTGATTACACTTGTGGGCCATTAAATATCTGCTTTCATCTCTATAATTCCTCTCTTCTCAGAGCCTGGGCAGTGGGACTCAATCAGCCATGTGTTATCTTTCCCAGATCCCTTTCGGAGCATAGCGCAGTGCACAGGAATGCAGTTTGTCAAACACATTGTGTCTGAAATCCTTTGTTGGGAGAAGTGGAGAGAAAGAGATTATAAAATGCCTCAAACCCTTCAATAAGGCCATTCCCAGGTTTCTTGTATCTGTTCAGCCAAACAAAGCGTTCGTACCTCACTTTGATGTGTAGGATGGTGTATTTTAGCATATAGTATGTATTGTATCTCAGAACAGCATCTGTTGTCCAGGCTGCAGTTTACAAAGAATAACTCACTTGATTATAGTAACTAACTATGTTTTGGCACATTTTTAGGCTCAAGGACAACACAAAGGGGAATTTAGAAGAAATAAATATATCTGTTGTCTATAATGTTGGTTTTTATATATGGTGAGATTTAAGATCCTGGTGTGTTTTGGAGGAGGGGTGAATAAAAATACCCAATCAGACTGGTGATGTATGTTTTTCATTACTCTGCTAATACAAACCTCTCAGAGGCACATCTGAGCAGTGTGAATAACTTCTTGAAGCTGTTAACTTCTGTCACCCTGAGGCAATCCCTGACTGACTTTCTGTAGCATTTCCTCCTCAAAATTCTATACACAGAAAACATTTACTTACAATACACCGGCACTGTAGGTTTAAGTTGAACATTTTGCACTGGAGTAGTTTTGAGAAATTAGCCTAGAATGAATAGGTAGGAGTAGACACGTTGCAATGTGCCAAATGAGTTGCAGAGTCCTCCCTGATGTTGCTCACAGCAGTGGTTTGGGCAACACAGGCAGTTTTCAGCATAGCAAGCTGAGTTACAATGTGCATTCTCTGCCAGTGTACTCTGAGAGAATTTGTCTCTCCTTTACAGGTCAGATATCCAAGGGGAAGTCTGGGAAGGCTTTGTAATGCAAATCTAGCTAGCCTTCGTTCACACAAGGAATGTTAGATGCTGACCCATAAGAAGTGAGTTCAAGATTTCTGTGAATATGTGGGATTTGAATTAACACAGTAATGAAAGGCTCTAAGAGTATAAGGTGCATTCAGTATCTAAATCACTGACATGGTTTAGAAAGCTAAAATTGTCTCTGCAATGATTAAAAGAGAGCTGGTTGATACTTTTCCTTGGCATAAACATTAGCAGGAATCCACCCATGGCACTTGGATGTTTGTTGAACAGCTGGTGTGTTTTGTTTAATAGAGTCAAAGAGAAAAGTGGTAGTAGGTTTGTTGGCGATGTGCTGTGTTTATGGTGGATGACAGGGAATTGAGATGTAAAACAAATAGCAAAGGAACAGATCCAAGCAAAAATGCTTAGTTATACTATTTGGCAGATTTTGTGTGTTAGAAAATATAAAGCACATTAACGGGGAAATAAAAATGCACCAGACAGTAACAGCCATTGAATTTACACAAGAAAAAAATAACTGTGAGATCACTTATTCAGCTCTGTGGGACAGACAAGTTCCTGGACTATCCTTTAAACCCATGATATTTTCATGAAAGATTAGAATATAGATACAAAATAGAGAAATCCCAAGTTTCTACATGAAACAGAGACACACAAGGCTCATATTTGCCCCAGAGCATGTTTGTCTTTTATTACGCTGTTTTGTTGACTATGTATCTCTTTCCAGCTCTGTTTTTTCATGTTGTGGAACACAGTCCAGATGAAAAATAAAAGTTACAGATAAAATTATTGGAGGATTGGATATGCATAATTATTTTGTAATTTTATTTCAATACTAATATTTTCTATTTTTCTTTCCTTTTCCACAGAGGGTATGAACTGTATGAACAAAGATCATGGGTGTGCACACATCTGCCGGGAGACACCCAAAGGTGGGGTTGCCTGTGAATGTAGACCTGGCTTTGAACTTGCCAAAAACCAGAAGGACTGCAAATGTAGGTAGATGAAGATTAAATTTCAAATGCCCCAAAATGTCTTGTTTTCTTCATTGTTGTTATGTTCCAGAGGAAGTTAA
Source organism: Aphelocoma coerulescens (assembly GCF_041296385.1). NCBI lineage: Eukaryota > Metazoa > Chordata > Aves > Passeriformes > Corvidae > Aphelocoma > Aphelocoma coerulescens. Next base: position 66,221,540 of record NC_091014.1, on the reverse strand, counting down.
CTTTGTTTTGGCCAAAGTTGATTTGTAATTTTAGTAATGAGGGTTTTTTTGGTGTAGAAGATGCATTTGGGGACGGATAAGAGGGATTGAATAATAGAACGTTGGCAGTGGCTCAGTTATCAAAACAATAACAACTTTTCTACTTTCCTGTGAATGCAGAAAAGTGAAGGATCAGTTTAATCCAGACTTTCCTTTTAAAGCAATACAAATAAAGCATAGTGGATTCTGACTTGCAGTATTTTGAAGATCCACAAAGGTGTGTGCATTGCTAAGTGTACTAGTGAATTTAATGAGAAACTCACTAGAGCTATCAAATTAAGCGTGTGAGTTCCAATTTTTTGAAAAGACAGAAATGATTGCTCTAGTCTTGATTACACTGCTCACACTCTAGATTTATCACTTGGGAAACGTGCAGCTGCATTATATATACTGTTCTTCAGAGAAAAGCCCAGAGTGGTATATTCTTGAAGCTGGGCTGCTAAAGATGCAGATACTCATTAGCCCACAAAATTAGAAATTGTTCTGTACAGGTTCAAATAATTGACCTCAGCATCGTCATCTGAAAGCTTCAGAACTGAGTCTTTCTGATGGCTTCAGTGAGTCTTAGATCTGAGTCCAGTAGCTTGCATTCCTACTTGGTAGCTTTGAGAGAGACAAAAAAAGTGCAATCAAACAACATAAAATGTTTGCTGCTTTGCATAGGGCCAATATTTTTGAGACAGTCTTTCTTGCACTTCAGTTTTTTTTCTTCCTGAGACCTCCACTCTGTAAACACACATAGATGATATTATCTCCCAAGTACAAAGTCAAAAGAATCACTTTTGAATGCCATAAAGAAATGCCACAGAGTAATGTACAGCCTGATTTCTGCTCATTATTAAAAGGCTACACATGGCCAAAGGCAAAAGCACAGAAAAAAATGCCTTTATGGTAATTTTCATTCTCAGTGTTCATTAGAAGTGAATGTTGCATGCTGTTAATTGGAGTGCAACATCAGATACATTGGTGAAGTGTGGGAGGATGTTTACTTATGTTGTTATTATTTGTTTCCTCAAATTCTTATATTCTTTGGGAGTTTCAGTATCCTTTTTCATAGATGGTGGCAGGAGGATTAGAGCCTTTTCCCAAACATTATTCCTAAATGCCTTTTAATAGAGTAAAAACTTCAGTTTATTCTGTGCCCTCTGGTGTTCAAATTGTAGTTGGAAGTATAATGAACTTTTGGTGTCAGACCTCTAAGTAGGGACACTGAGTTTTCCAAGGCTGCAGAGCTTACTTTGGAGTACACCAACCTCTAAACCCACAGCACATTCTCCAAGTATGATCCAGAGTCTTATTTAAAATAATTACTTCTAGTCCTTCCAAATGCAAAGAAGTAAAGAGGTGTAGCCAGATAGCCTGGGACAATAATTGTGAGATTACAGCAGGCTATTTATGGAAGCCTAATTCTGAAACCAAATCTCAACTTTTAAAAAAACTTTTTCACAGCTAACCATTTCAGTGGAAATGGCTTAAATCCTGAGCTGCAGTTTTGCAACTACTCAGTTTTGCAGCTATGTTGAAGAGCTGGAAAAGAGACACTTCCCACTTGCCAGCCTGGACTGGGTCTGTAGCCCTGTATAATAGGGACTGTGGGGTCTGATGCACCCTTGTAAAACTCTGTATCCCTCTCAGTTATGCTGGTTTATCATGGTCCTCCAGGAGTCCATGCCTTTCAGGGTTTGTCAGAGCTTGCTGCTCTGGTTTTTGTATGTGAACAAGTGACAGAGAACATAGCACCTCTTAGTACACCTAGGTGAATTTTTATCAGCCAGTTTGCAATTCAGTCAGACCACTGAGAGAGATTTTCAAATGTATTGGCCCAAGGCCTTTAGTAACACGATGCAAGTCTTCCTCAAAGGAAGATGTTAAAATAAGTGAGAAAGCAGAAACACTTGGAGGAAGGCTCCATGCTTTTTATGCATGCATCACACGATTGTCATGACATGCTAGTTACATAAGCACATACCATCTTATCATTTACCATGACATGCTGATAAGGCTGTCACTTTTGCTTCATTCAGTGTCCATGATGGTCAGTGCTCATTAAACAGGCTTGTGTTCATTAGCTTCCTCTCCATAATTTAGTGTCATGCCTTTTCTGCTGCACAGTATTTAAGCTCTATTGTGAACATAAAATTTTTAATCTCCTCGTGGATTTTCCCATGATATTCATTTCTGTATTATCAAAGTGCTTTGTAGGCATTTGTAATGTATTTTCAAAGCATTCTTGTCAAGTTAAAAAGTACTGGTTTGCCTATCTTACAAAAGAGAAATTAATATAAAAATATTAATGTCAGTCATTTAGTAGTGATAGGTGATTAACAAGAACTACACAGAACCCAGCTAAGCATTTACAGCAGGGTAATGTGATCCAAGCCAAACTCCTGATGGCTCCAGCTGTAGTTGCAAATGCCATGGAGAAAGGAATATCAGTAACCTGTAATAGAAGAGATTCAAGTGACCAGCCAAGCTCTAAGTAGGAATTCCACAGCGAAGGCAGAAATAGGTTAGAGTCTTTAGGGCTCTTTTCACTTTCTGAGCAAGACTATTCTTTCTTGACAGTCCATTTCTGATTTGCTACTCACTCTGCAGCAGATGAGAAAATATTCCCAGCTGTTTCCACAGCCCTGACTTTCCCCAGCTTCACTATGCACTAAATGAGACAGGAGTGTTTTCTGCATTTGTCATTGAGGAGAGTTATCATAACACAATAGGACTATGTACAACAAGTCTGGTATTTTGTAGCTTTTGAGTGCTTAAGATTGCAGCCTTAATGGTTTCTTAGTGTAAATTTTAAGTATGCAATTTCTAGTTGCCCAACATGCTAAGAAAACACTCAAGTGTGGAGATTGAAAGGGACCTCAAGAGGCCGTCTAGAAGTGCACCAAGCAGAATCACCAGGATCCATGCGTGTTCCCTCAGATAAGCTGCATCCTTTACATCCAAGGCATCAGTAAACTTCAGCTTCTGGGAGTTTACTGCTACTCCTGTAAACTACTTTAATAGCCTCTGGTGTACACAAGCCCAGAAGAAGATTATGCTTTGTCAGTAATTTTCACAGATACTTGCTGGCAGCAGAAAGAAGAATTCAGAGCAGTGAATTTGGCTCCAGAGTATGTTGAAATAAACATGGGAATTTACCTCTTCTTTCTACATCTGTGTCCATGATAGATACTAAGATCCTGCTCCTGGGCACGATTGCATTAGAAGTTTGTGATAAACCGAAGATACTTTCCCCAAATATGAACAAACCAAGAGATTTTATGTTCATCTCTTTCTTAGCTGGAAGCTTAAAAAGAAGAGGAAATCTAAAGCAGATTCACATACCTGCAAGTTGCAACCTGAAAGAGTTATAAACAAGTCAAAGCTGGATCTTTTAATGAAAAATGCTGGATAATCCTACCTACAGCTCTTTCTATCGGCCTCCTTGGATAATAATGATTTAAGTGAGCAGGAAGGCTAGTGCAAAGTAATTCTAAAAATCCTGTCTAGGACTTTTACAATAAAATGCCAACCTACCCATGCCAAGTGGCAGCTCTTCATCTCCTGCTGACTGTGTCCTCATGCAACTATTGGCTATCAGTGCGAAGATCCCCAGAATGTTAAAAACATAAAGCCATCCTAGAATAAATCATGTCAGCAATGTTGCATGCACAACTTTAACACAGAGAAGTGTCCATATATTTATGTAAATTATGTATTTAATGGCCAGTTTAGTTAAGAAACAGTGCAATTTTTAAGTTACCTGGAATTGACAGTATGCTCATTTGAGAAGTCCATCCTACAAAAATACAAAAGATCTGTCTTGTGACAAATTCTGTGGCATCTGAGCCATAGTATATATTTCAGTCCACATGTGGACAAGATCATGACACTGTTCTCTTGGCCAATTTTTTAAGTTACCGAGTAATAAATGCTAGATTAAATAATTGGCCATATGTTTTCAAGTACTTCTTATCATGGGCATGTAAGATGGAAGAATCAGAAAAAGGGTTTTGTGGAACTTCGGAGAAGCACTGAAAACAGGATTTAGGCTGTAGAGTGAGGCTGAATTCTGGTATTTTCTGTCTTCTGGGGAGTATAGTATGGAATATCAATATCAATACTTAGTGGAATATGTTCATTAAAATCCTTCCTGTTCTTTAAGATGTCATTTCTCTTTCAGACAGTTGTTTCTCATTTTTTAATCATCCAAATGTCATTTCTAGACTACTCCATATATTTCTCTGGGTGTAAGCACTGGCCCACATGCCAAGCTGTGTCTCAGGACGGTTTAGCTCAGCCTAGTCAAACTGATTAGATGCTGCTGGTTCCAGTGTGGGCAGGTGGACAGGTTATGCCAGCTGGCATATGCCATTATGCCAGCTGCCAGGGCCTGAAAGATGTCTGGCCACTCTAGGACCCTGAGCATTGTAGTCACTGAAAAGAATTCATCTGGTTTGAAGGCACTCTGAAGCCCCAGTGTCAGCCCTAAAGCTCTTTATCCATTTGGAAGAGTGTTGGGAGAACAGACTGGTGACTTGGTTGCCAGCACTGGACGTGTCCCACCGAGGGTGTGTGTCATTGTAGGGCTTCTCTGCTGTTGTACAGGACATTTCTCCCACCAAGGGAAAGAGCCCAGCATTTTAACTGCACTTAAGACATACACAAGTTCTGAAGCACTGTCAAAAGATGGTGTTACTCTGGTTTTAAATCTGCCATGTGGGAATAAAGTCTGTCTGAGTTCTAACAGATATATGAATATTCTCCTTTGGCTAAAAAAAAACCACAACAAACTTATTATTTTCCATCCCTTTAATTTTAACATGATTTATGATATTTTAAGGTGATCTGTGTTTGTTGGAATTTACTGTTTTGCCTGTTTGCCTCTTTAATGTCACAGACTCTGAATGAGCACACAGTTGTTTGCATAGCTGCAGAGTCTAAATTTATCAGAAATAGTTTCAAAAGAACACTTTGTGAATTCTCATTAATATTGCTTTAATTCTTTCTGACAAAAATGGAGTAGATCTGGATGTCCATTTGCTTTTAAATAATTATGGGTTTCTTCCTCTAAGCAAGAGAAACTTCCCACTGTGTCACTGCGACAGAATGAGGGCTGGAAGAAAATGGAAATGACATATTTTACAACTGGATTTTGTACCAATTTCACCTGTAGAGCTGTCAAGCTTCAGAATGTTGACTCAAGTTACTTAAAATAAATAGATAAATTGTAGTCTAGACAGAAATTCAAATCCTTCAAAAACATGATTTACTCATGTTTCTAGGAGACAGGAAAAGGAACTGACCTACATGTGCATTCATGGACTGGGTAGAATGGGAACCAGTAACTTTAATATGCAGGGAAACTGTAAAAGTGTGTGATTCTGCAGGGTTTGCTATAAATGCCATCAGTCTAGTGAGATTTTTTCAAAGACAAATATAGTAAGGAAAAGTTCCTCATATTACGTGGGTCAGAGCAAGCATGTTAAGATATTTTCATCTGTGCCAGCAGAGGCTTTCAGCAAGGAATGCCAAAAATAACCACTGCAGTCACATTTTTTAAATACACACTTTGTTGCTGATTGCACTTTAAAATCCTCAATAAAAATACTGTTGGCTAGAAATGTGTTTAAACATCTGGCATAAACAACACCTTTAAGTTAATTTGTGATGGCACTGCAGTCCAAGGAGGATAGAAACTCCACATAGTCCTGGAGGCATATGGGGTCAAGTAATAAGCATGTCTTCATTGGAAAGGTGGGAGCTTTAAGAATAGAGAATTGACATAAAATTTTGTTTGTTTTGCATCAAAAATAAAAGCCAAAATGTTACTGTGTATTGAAGGGAAAGAAATGTTGTTTCCATTTGATGCAAAGCAGAATGATTTGCTCCAGGTATTTTTTCACAAAAATAAATTGTTAGTAAAGCTATAAAAGAGGAGAAGGAGAAAGAATGCCTGAGTTTGGCTGTTGCTTAGGGGGCTTTGTAATGTAATTCCTTGGAAGTTTAGGATTCTTATGATTTAGGGTATGTTCTCTCCTCTGGCTGGTTGGACTGACAATTTCCATTTTCCAGTCTAGTGCACTGTCAAGCTCCAAAAAGGGGACATGGATCAGGCAGGTCTCCCCATCTTTCTCATTGCCGTTATTTCCAGTTGGATAGAACAGCAGTATTCCTGGAAAGTGAGGTGGGAATCCAGGAAGTCTCTCTTCTCAGAGATTGTTCTGGCCACTAGACACCAAGGCTGTTCCCTCTCTATCCCTGAACAGCACAAGGGTTTTTATTCCAAGTGTACAGTGGGAAGGATCAAGGATGCTTGCACCTGTAATGGCCTCAGGTCTGCACTCACTTGAGAGGTGGACAACTCCTATTGTGATCTTTGCCAGAATTCAGGGGCTAAAGTTGTAAACTTGTGGTTCCCACGCTGGCAGGAGGTTTTAATGGGAATTCTGTTGGGTATGCTGTGGTGGGTCTCCCTCAGTTGCTTTTTTTAGAACTGTTCCGTTTTAAGCTAAATACTTCAGTGATTACTGGGAGTGACATGGCTGCTCAGCACTCACACCAGAGGTGGGGTATTTCATTTCTAGTTACTGTGATGGAAAATTCTGGTCTACTCCATTTTCAGAAGCTAGAATTAAAGCAGGGTCACTGAGTTCAGAGGGAAAATACAGGAGCTTAGCCCTCTTGCATCAGATACAACCTCAGATTTGAGTTAGATACGTGATTTTCAAATCCTGTTAACCAGTATCTTGGTTTTACTCTATATTGCAACTTGCTACCCTGCCTCTTTTATAAACTCTTATCTAGAAAGAAAATTCTAAGACCAGTGTGAGGAACTTCCTTCTGATTACTAGGAATCAATATTTAAATGAGTGTAGTCTCAATTTAAATTACCATACCATTTCAAAACATTTAAGTCCTCTGAAATTATGAGTATATAACTAAATAATGGCATATTGGATTTCCCCCATATCTGCCAGTGTATATTTACCAATAAAGAACCTAGTCCAAATAAAGACAGTAAATTGAATTCAGAAATCAGTCAGATCAGAACTGTGTTAATCAGCATCAAGGTGTGCAGCTGCAAAGGATGAAATGAAACAGGGGCAAGTGAGAGGCTTTATTAATGGTGCTAGCCAGGTTAATATTTAAAAACTGGTTTCTCTTAGCTGGCAGAAATTAAATCCATCATGTGACAAAGGAAATTAATTGAATCTGATCTATTAATTTGTGTAACCTTCAAAACTCTGCCTACTCTCATGAAAAATGTTTGCTTTAATGTATGTTTAGTACTTTTTCCCCAGAGGACATTTGAATTGCTAAAAGCTGTTCTGCACTGTTGCTTGGAAGTGAAAGTGGCATCTCCAATGCTTCCTTCCTGGCTGAGGCCAGCACATGGCAGAGCCATAAAAACTGTGTATTTTTTTGTTGCAGAGAAGAAAAAAAACCCAACCATTTCCTGTTTTATTTTTAAACTTGTTGCTTTAGGGGGGCCAGTACTTGGTATAGTAGATTTCAAGACTTTTATGGCTCTGTTCTTGCTGCTTGGTCTCTGCTTCCTCTACTTAGAGAATGAAGGGGAAGCAAAAGAGTGATGCTGTCTATAGACCTGAAAGTATACATGTGTATTGGTAGACTGTTAATTTCTTCACAGGTATGAAGCATGTAGCTTTTAGGAAGACAAAGAATTGGCTAAGAGTCACACTAAAATTTTTAATACAAGTAGACTGGGGAAAATGCTTTTATTTTTCTTTCTCTTTTTTCTTTGCTGCATGGATTGAGGCTAGGGCATGAGATGGGCATAAGGGAGGGGGCAGAAGGAAGAAATAGAAATAATTGCAAGCACAATTGTTTCGTTGCCGTATGTCTTGGTGTGTTACTGCTCTTCTGTGTTCTGATAGGCTCTCAAGACTAATTGGTTTCATTGTCATTTTATTTATATATACATATATACACATTCATTTGGGGCTTAACTAGTAACCTGTAACTATGGGAATGGAGGCTGCCAGCACACCTGTGATGACACCGATACCGGTCCTGTGTGCGGTTGTCATCAGAAGTATGCCCTGCACTCAGATGGCCGAACCTGCATTGGTGAGTACTTCTCTGCAGCACATTTGATCTCGTACTGCTGCGAATCTCTGTGCCATTTGTGTGTGTGTGTGTGGCTCTGTGGGGCGTGAGTGTCGCTGTCCCGCTGGGGTTCAGCACTGCCAGTGCTGCAGAAGGGTGTTCCAGCAGCTCCTGGCTGCTGCAGCCGAGCTCAGCCAGGCGCACGGAGAAGCGTTTGTGCGTGGTCTGTCAAAACGTTTGTTAATGAAGTATCCCTCTGTTACTCACTTGTAACTTTTGTTTCTGTTCGTAACTATTCGTTTTTGAAGTATAAAGGTGTAGAACATTCATCATTTTGAATGAAAGTTCAGCTCTTCAGTTCACTTTCGTTAGTCAAGACTTCCTTGTGTAAGCAAGGTTAGGAAAATGATCTTCTTTTCTGAGCTGTTACCAGGGAAAAGGAGTCATCATTATGTGCTTTCTCCCCTGTTGTATGTTTCATGATTCTGAAAACTACAATGCTTGTAGTGACTAAGCTTTCATTCAGAATATCAGTAGGAAAAAGCCAGTCAAGACATGGAGCGTCTTGGCAGATGCTTTGCAAGCACGTATGATTATAAAATGTATTATTTGCTTAACATCATTTCTTTCCACTCCACTTAAAAAAAAAATTTAAAAGTGCATTTTTGCATAGTGCAAGTTAACATTTGAAAATTCTTACTCACAGATCAGAACCTGAAATCCATAATGGTTTTCATTGGCATTGTGGACATGTTGACTTTTTTTGTTTGTTTAATTTCAAGTCCTTACCAATTCTTAGTCATTTCCTGAGGTTAAAGAAACACAGACACATATTTATCATATTTTCTCTCCTATACTGCAAGACAGAGCATTTGAAACCCATGGAAATCTGTCAGCTACCTTTAGCCAGTCTGTCTTGGTCAGATCCATGGCATTAAGCTCCGTGGCTGCCCAGAGCCTTGCTCACTTCTGAGGGGTTTAATTGCACAAATTGTGGGGTAGGGCCAGGTTTTTGCTGGCAGAGGTAAAGCTGAATGGAGCTCAGAGCTGGGCTCTGCCTTTTTGTCTGCACAAGGTGTGTCTGAGTGCAGGGGATCTCTCAGCGAGTGCCTCTGATAATGCAGAGGGCTCCATCCTACAATCCCTGTTCTGTGGCAGTTCCAGATGTGGAGAACTTGCAAGAGTGAGAGCCTTGAGAGCAGGTTTTATTGAATGGATAATTGATCTTCTATTTATTATTGTTCATTAATATCGTTGGATTGATGTTTTATTTTGTCCAGCATGTAAAAAATTATTTTAAAAGCTGTGTACATTGCATCTATTTTTTTTTACTTTTTTTTCCATTTTTGTAATGTAATACATACAATTCCATGTTACATTCCTTGGTCTTGTGATGTAAGTCACATATTACTGCCTGTGCTGATTTTCTTCCCTCTAAAATAGTTCTTTCTCTTAGAATACTTCTAATTTTTTTATTTATTTTTTACATTTTTATTCCTGCTTTCTGGTGATGGTTCCTGATTGCCTGTCTTGTCTGATAACTGACGTTTATTAATTATTTACAGAGAAAAAAAACCAAAAAAAACCAAAAACTCAAACAAAAGCCTCTATTGCAGCCTGATCCCATCTAGAACTTGTTAAAAACAAAACAAAACAACTTCTTGTTACCACTCAACCATGTAGAGTTGCCACAAACAAAACCTGCCAGCCTCCTCCTCCTCCTCCTCCTCACTTCAGTGATTCCAGTGTTTGCTGTCTTCAGTGGTGTATATATTCCAGGCATCACTGCAAGAATGCAAACTTCTGCAATGCCAGATAAATACTTGTTGACCCTTTGTCTAACATATTTTGTCTTTGTTTGCTTGACTTAACCTTTTATTTTTTTTTTACGTTTGCTGCATGTGAAAGTCCCCACTTGCATTTTTGTTTTTTGTTTTCCTGATGAGCATTTCCTTTTTTCTACAGATCATTTTATTTACCCAGCTGCTGCTTCTCCATTGCTCTTCTGTATCAGAAATCTTTAATTTTATTTCACCTACTGATCATCTCTTCCCACACTTGTGACTGTTTCTGTGTATTTCTAATGAAGCATAACCAAAGTCCTCATTATGCTGTATGAAACTCTTACTTGTAGGATGTCAGAGACTACCTTGTAAAGTGACCTCTGATGACATCATCCTGCTCACTGCATGCTAATAAAATTACTAAACCCTGTTCTTGCAACATCTTTCCTAGCATTGAATGTTTAGCTAGTAGTGTTTCATAGACAAGCAGGCAACCAGCACTGCCCAAATTGATCTTTTTTTGTGTTTGTTTGGTTTGTTGTTTGTTTATTTTTGTTGTTGTTGTTGTTTAATTTGCATGCTGTTGTTTGGTTTCTCAGTGTGTCGATGTGTACAAGGCTATGGTTCATCCATGCCCATCCATCACCGGACTCTTCTCGCTCTCTCTCCGTCTGTCTCAGTCTTCTGCCTGCTGCCTTCAGATCCTGGTGCCCCCATTAGCCTGGATCACAGTTTGTCTTTGGTAGTTTGTTTAACTAGCCTTCCTGAATTTTAATTTTTATCATTAACACCTCTCTGGGGCACCCATGTTAGCTGTCTTGTTCTCCAGTAGAAATCCAGCCTCCTCTATGTGGTTAATTACTTCTTAGCTGACCATTCTTCCTTCTCACCCTCTTTCTTCCTCCTTTCCCTAAACACCCATTTAATTTTTTCCTGGGTTCTCAAAGGGAATTAACTCTCTAACGGGGATTTAGTGCTTTCATGCCTTGCTTCTTGGCTTTGGCTGTGCCATGCCAAGAAACTGTCTTAGGCAGCGGAAAATTGGGCTTGTGATTAACCAACTGCTCCATGTTTGTCCCTTACTTGTGTTTTAGAGAAGGATGAGGCTGCAATTGAGAGTTCTGAGTACAATGCCACGTCAGTAGCTGATGTGGACAAGCGGGTGAAACGGCGGCTACTTATGGGTAACACTTTTCTTCCACTTCCTTTGTTGTGCTCTCACTTTTGTCTGTATGTATGTGGGGGGGAGGTTCTCTTTTGGTCTCATTTGGTTTTGGTCTCCTTTGGTTTTGGTTTGGCCTGGTTTTTTTTTAACCTGACTTCATCTGTGTGGAAAGGTCACCAATTTTGTTAAGTTCTCATCTGTTGTACAACTTCATTCCTTGTTTTTAAACTTTTTTTTTCCTAATGCTGCAACTTTAATGTTCAATTTTCTCTGCATAGAAAGAAGCTTTTGCTATTAACCTTACTTAGCTTATGCAAGCTACTTTTTACATGTGATTTGTGTGTTTGTGTGTATGTGTTGCTGTAGAATTCCTGAAAAATCTCCTGTTGCAGACCTGCCTATTGACTTAAAAGTGGATGATGATGATGATGATGATGATGATGATGATGATGATGATGATGATGATGATGATGATGATATAAACCAATGCTCTATTACATCTGTGGTGTTAAATGAACAAGTGTATTTGCCTAATTAAAATTTCGTGTACTTTTGATCGAAATATAAATATTATGACTGGAAATTCCTTCACTTCCTTTGTGCAGCTATTTTAGTAACCACTGAAAGAGATCTTTCCCTAGTGACTAGTGAGCTTCTGTATGTTCTTCTTGCAAGACTGAGGCATGGCTTGTTTCTCTATGTCATTGGAGCTTGAGAGTGGAAGAGAGTAGCAAGTGCACTGAACAGTGAAGATAATTCTTTAGCTTGTGCTCTCAGTTAACCCATTGCACACCCTTGTGCTTTTCTCCTTCACGTTACATTTCTGGCTGTTAGTGAGAAAGGCCTTTTGGGAATAGAAGGGGTCGAGTGGCTGGGCTTCTGCCAGACTTTGCCTGGGACAAAGACCACAGAGTAGCACAGACTGCTGAATGATGCTTGGAGGTTGTCAGGTGGTTTATTCCTCTGCATTTTCCACTCTGAGGCTCTACTCGCCACATAAAATTATTTCCACTAGGTTTTAAACATAGTGACCATTGGTGAGATGTACCCAATGGATCCCCTTACAAGACAGGGCTTCATCACCACAGAAAAGATTCTGGCAGGGCAAGATTCTGCTCTCTTCCCTCAGGGTTCCTATTTCTTTTCTTAAAACCACTGAGTCCTTTGCAGACTGTCCTGCTAGCCATTGGCAAGCTCAGCTCTGCCTGTCAGCATCCACAGCTATCTGGAGTGACCACCTCTAGGAGACCAGAAGCCTCGCTTTGAGTATTTAGTTGATTGCTGGGCTAACAGTTGCAGTAGGTGGCAATATTTATAAATTTTCCATATCATTTGTATCTTATCATCCATGACAAACCATCCACTTGCCCACAGGCCAGCATACAACCACTGTGTAGGAAATGGCACAGTGTTGTAACTCTGTAATGGTATTGGATGACAAGACTGAAGTAAAATATTTTCCTTCATGTGAAAAGCTGGGCATATGGTACTTTATTTTTAGATTATCCATGACTGTTAATTTCCAATTAGTTTGCAGACCTAGCAAGTGACCCGTATAGTTTTATTTTTTAATGATACACTGTTTCAAGTCATTTAACCTAACAAAAGCTATGAGGCAGCTCATCTTGCTTTGTCAATGTGCTTTTAACACTTTTAGCTATAATTTCAATAAGACCCATAGTCTCACAAGAAGTCAGGAAAATAAATGTGCCCAAAAACCTCTAGGCCACTGAAAAATGCAACCCTCTGGGTCTCAGTGTTGAGTTTGCCCAGCCACAAATAGTATGTGCAGTTCTCTCTAGAGGTACTGAGCAACATAGTGCACTGTGTTGATGCCTCACCCTCTGAAAAAAATAAATATCCAACCTGAAAATAAGCTCACACTGCTTCCAAGAGTCCAGGCAAATAGCATTAAAAAGTTTAGCCATAAAAAGATTAGTAGCAGTCTTCTTAATTACACCAGGTCTTCAAGTTCCAAGCTGAACACAGACCGTAGAAATAGACTCAGGGAGATAGTTTAAAATCCAGTTTGCAAAATACATTGTTTAACTCTTCAGTACCTCCTGTATTAGCAGGTATCAGCTGAGAGCTGAGAGTTTCTGGACATGCTGTGTTTAAACCACTGATTCCTTAGAAAAACATTAACTAGGGAGGAAAAGAAATTTAATTAGTGAGTGAGATCTGAGTGGGTGGCTTAATATTTGGGGACCTTTTTACTTGTTTGTTTCTACTGATTGCTGATAGTCAGAATTTATTTTTTTAATGGAGTCTTACTCATTTCCAAAGTGTAGTGGCATTTCCATGAAATTCCATATGTCTTCAGATGCTTTCTAAACAGCTGTTTTAGGAAGTACTGGAAGGCTCCTCAGGAAACTTTTTTCCCAGCTTTTCTAAATGGACTGTGATTTTTGACCCTCCTGCAGGCAGTCTTGGGAGAGTAAGAAAAGTAGACAACTTTATGTAATTTTAGTAATCTGATGAAAGGTGCTTTCAGTTGCAAGTCCTGAGATGATAATTTGTAGTCCCCTGTCATTTTCTGCACGCTATCAAAATGACTATGATCTGTATAACCCTTAAGATCAGCCAAGGCTCAGAAAAGCTTGACAAGATTGCTTTAGAACAGTGTTGCTGTTAGACAAGTTTGCCTATAGCAGTATTTTTGCTGCAGCAAGACTGGCCACCTCTGTGTTTCAGACTGGCTTTTACAGGGGCCTGTCTCCGAGTCATGCCATGGTCCTGTGACTTGTGGCTAAATCTTAAACAGAGAAAAGTAGAAAAATACACATTATTCCTTCCTGTTAGATGTATTTTTATGTAGATCTTGTGAGGCAAATGAGAAACTGGTCTTCTCTGATGACCCACAAGAAACTTCCCTTTAGAACTGTCCAACAATGCCTAGGAATTTTCATCTAACTTTTTCATGTTTGGACAGACCCTGAGGGCTTCCCGCTGTCACTTAATTCTCTGGATCAGAGAAAAGCACTTGGATTCAGAGTAAAGAGTGCTCTCATTACAGAGATGGCACTGAATGGCTGTTGTCTAGTCAATGAATGTTCATACAGCTCATTTCCCTCTTCTTCACTTCCCCTTGGCCATTGCCATCATGGAGTGGCAGCAGTGCAGCTTTAGTTGTACTCCAGGGGGCCTCCTGGAGAGGTCCTGCCTTGGTTCCGTGGTGGCTGCTTCAAACTGGACCTTGAGCCACGAGCATCCTGTAGATGAGGAAGGACATTCATCCTGCAGAAGTGCACAGCTCCAGAACCAGAGCTGTACCATCGTCTGGAAGGGACATTTTCATTCCCCTTGTTGCAGAGCACCTTGCATTTGCTACAAACCACAAGGGCACAATCAATGTCTTCAGGTCTTCTTAAGCATCTGGTATGGTTCATCTTGCAGTTAGTTGAGCACAGCCTTCAGCTCTTAAAATTATGTTCAAATCTCTGGTTTGTGCGGTATAACAGAATTTTTTCTGAAAATATTTTGTGTGTTTCTTAGGAGCATCACAGAGACCTTCTCCATTTTCCTTTACCTTCTTTTCCTTGGGAACCCATTTGTTTCTTCTCTCACAGCATCATAGCATGAGACTGCCCTACCTGGTTAGAGGAGTGGACTAGTGAATTTCACATGTTTTTCAGTCTAAATCCAGAATGAGTGTGAATCACGGTTTATATGCCCTGCCTACCTGTATGAGAGCCATTCTAGTATGGGCACACAAATTTAGAAGCACCAAATTTCCACTTAACCCTACTAATACACTTATCTTCAAAATATTTTGTCTAGTGCTGCATCTTCAGCAATGGAAGTTGCTTTTATTCATGTTTCCATATCTCTTTTTGCTGCTATAGCCCTGGATAGAATTAATAAGTCAAACAGCCCCGTCACAGTCTACAGCTGTAAAAATAAATCATCCAGCAGTGTAGAACTTCATCATTAAATAAACTGTAAATTATCAAGTCTCGTGGGCCTAACATTCTCCTTGGCCACTGTCTTTCACTCGAAAATGCTACAAGGTTTTTATAGAGCAATTGTCTGTTGATATCCTGAAGCTTTCTTTTAGAAACTGTTTAGAAACTTTAGAAGTTTCTTTTCAAAACTTTTCTTTAACAAACTTTCTTTTAGAACTTGATATTCTGGACACAGAAATAGAATTCATAGCATCAGCTACGTCATCGGGCTCCCTCATGACAAATAAGTCAAGTGCTTACAGAGAGGTGACAGGCAGCTGGAAACCTCCTCTTTGAGGAACCAGAACTGTAGAACTGTCTGGAATTTAGACTCAAAGAGTCCTCATCTCCTAGTCAGAGATACTGCTTTGCTCTTTGGCTGCTCTTTACATCAACTCTTTGAACCAAGTAATTTAATGAAGTTCTTTTTTATATTATCTTATGAAGTCACTTGCTGCATTGCCATCATCACAGGCCTTATTAGACTGCATGAATCTGTAAAGTGTTTTAGCAACACAACCATGATGTTCTGTGCAGGCTGTTTGTTAGATCCTGTCCTCTGGTCAGCTCTTCTTGAAGAGGCAGACCTGACCCATTTGTCACTAAGTTTCATTTTCCTTGCTCTACACTTTAGCAGTCAATGGATCAGGTTCATTTGGGCTTGACATGACATGACTTCAGAACAACTGCCAACACTATGTATCTTCCTCACCTTCAATCCCTTTTCCATTCTTCCCAGAGATCACTGTTGTAAGAACTCCCTTTGGCCATAAAATATTCTTGCTCTGGCCCTAGAAGAAAAAAAATTGGGCCCTTCTTGTCACAAGAAGAGGGGTGTACAAAGTAGTTTTAAGTATAGCACAGAGCAACAGGACAGTGAGCCCATCCTGAAGCTGAGGAAGTGCAGTAATTTCCCATGCATGCTCAAGGGAAGCAAAATGGTGCCAGTAATACCATTGCTACAGGTGTGTTCAGAAATCCATACTCTGCACAGAAATTCACTCCTTCCTGAGACATGTTCAACTAACTTTGTGTCAGGGCAGCTGAGGATTTTGCCATTGGACACCGACTTCTTGGGTCATCAGAAAGGATATTTACAATCCTCCTTAGAGAGTGATGCAATTCTCTTCCCTGGAAGCTGTTTCCTAAGAACCCTCCAAAGTATTGTACTGTCAGCTGAAATGCTGGTATGAGCTGTAAAGTGCATCGGAACTGTGCTGGTCTTTGTTACTGCTCAAGTTTACCTCTGCCTAGATTGCTTCTGTGGTGCCATTTGGAAAATCACACCAATAAGCACCAGCTTCGCCAGGCTGGGATATATGGGCACCTGTATTACATTTCATCCCTGGTTTCCTAGGAATTGTTCTGTGGTCTGGCTGTATCGATGGCATATAACCAGCAAATAACGTAGTATTTTCACTAGTTCTGTATTTTCCCTTTTTGTGGCAAGAATCATTTGACTTCTGCAGATGTCTCCTCTTCCATTACCTTATCAGTAGCTTTCCAGCCGTTTGTAATGAGCACCCTGCTACCTGCCTGGAGAGATGAGTGTGCAGGGAGCTAAGACCATTCCCTCTACACAGCAATAACTAGAGGTGTGAGCGGTGGAAATTGCAATTTGGGATTTCTGCCACAGATTAGTTTATGACAGAGAATATCTTCCCTGCATGTTACATGGGGGAGAATCATCTCTTTGTTTGCTGTGGAAGTTGTACTTCCCCATCAGTTCAACTCCAAGGATCCCAAACATTGCAGTAAATGGCCAAAGCCAGTTCAGACTAATAGATCACAAGTGCAAGTCCTACTTTGGCCGCTTTAATGACATGCCAGTACTCTCTTCTCTGTGTGCTGGTCAGCTCTTTCCTCCAATCTTGTGCCTCCTGAAGGTACCTGGAAACATCAGCCAAGGTAACTCTGTTTATCCTGTCCTGCCCAAAACTGTTTTGGTTTAATATCTTTAGCCCAGTACCTACAATAGGTTTTAGTGAGCTGCTCCTATCATAATGAATAAAAAACCCACAACTTGAGCTTATGGCCATGACTTACAGCATTTGTAGCAAAGGCAAGCACTTTTGTATCTGTTACATCAAAAAAGGCAGAGAGATTTACAAATTTAGAGCTTGGATTTACCCATTTGAACCAAAAATGGTACTCAACTTCATATGCCTTGAGTCATCTGAGCTGAATAGTCACCCATATGGCGTCTTTTCTTAAACCCCAGTTACCTAAGGATTAGGCTGCCCTGTTCATCCTGGACATCAAGCGTGCTTTGACTGACTTGTCTGGAGCACCTCTCACCTGATTGCCTCAGTGGCAGGAAGGTACCCAGTCATAGTTACTCCCACACAGAATTCCCACTGCAGGTAACAGATTGTGTTAGTTACCTGATTGGTAATGAGCAGAGGAAGAACCATCCGGTGTGAGCTGAACATTCTCCCCAGGAGTTCAAGGCAGGACAGCCACTGAAGCACCATCCTTGCTTCTGCAGTTGTCCCTTGCAGAGACTTCCAGGTATCATGCAGCTCTTAGCAGAGCAGTACTCTGCATTCCCTGTTTCTAATGAATTAAGATCCTCTGTCAGGTATCTTGCATAAAATTGGGATTACAGAGGGCACACACCCAGTGCGTGAACTTCATCTTGATAATGATGTTATGTCCACATGCACATTCGCCTGGTCAGCAACCTTCTCCCCGAATTTTTCCTAGTCCACCTGGAAATCCTTGGGATTCAAGAGCTGAGAAGGCTAAAAGCATCTCAGGTCTTAACTTGCAAGGATCTATGCTCTCTATGAACATGCACATAAACTGCAGTTTAAAAACTTCTAATTTCTCTAGTGTGCTTCTTTTTATTTCCACCTCTCTGTATGACACATAGGACTCTTTGAATCACTGTTTTCTCTTTGGTAGAGACACACAGCTTTTTCTTGATTACAGGAAAATGGAATCCACAAAGTTAACTATGATTACCAGAGTCTCATAGTTAAATTTATCTTCTCCTACTAGGTTTAAAATTACATCATATCAATATGGAAACTTCCCTTCTATGTTCTTTCAGCATCCAAAGATCTCTCCTCTGGTGACTCAGTGTGAATAACTTATCCAAAATCAAACATCTGTCTTGAAATGCTGTAAAAACCACACAGTGATAGTGTAGGTCATATGGAAATCCACCATTTTCTGGATTTCAGGACTCTGTGGTAGAGCCATATTTAGCTTTTTTGCAGCTCAGGAAAAGGAGCTGTAGAACAGTAGAACTTACTGAAGCCATGCATTCGTAACCTAAAAAAATCCTTTCATCTGATGAGAGTTTTCTCTCAAAAGCCTTTTTTCTTGAAAGTAGGTTTTGTGGGGGAACTGGTTTTCACAGTGCTTTTTCCTGGAATGATCTTCAGAAACAGGGAGACAGAATGCACACAGACAGAATGTACTTGTTAGAATATTCATTTAAAATGTGAGGAAATGATACTAAAGACCCTTGCATAGTGCATTGCCACCTGTGTTCAAGGAAAATGTTGTTCTGTAAAGTCAGCCTAACTCATTATTGCCTCATGTATATGTTCCACCCCTGGAGCCACTATTGGTAATCAGTAGCCTAAAAAGGGCTAGGGATTTTTCAGTTTCAGTAAACATAAAAGCATAGAATATGTGACCTGGCTTTCTAACATGCAATTTAATGCCTTAACTACCAAACACTGGAGTAAAGAGTGTAAGAGCTCTGGTTTGACAATTTCCAAAAGTCTTATATTCCAACGTGAATTAAACATGGATTCTGCAGACTGTATTTTTGTCTTCTTTCAAAATAGAATGAGGGTTTCCAGGTGATACTACTCCCAGAGTGTATGCAGGGTGGTGGACAAGCTAGTGTTTGTTTTCAAGTGCTGTTCTGAGGCAGTTAACTTCTATCCTACCAAGGGTCACTTTAAGCCAAGAGCACCTTTCCAGTATGTACTTCAGTACCTAGCTTTGTTGTGCTGCCTCCTAGGACTCTTCCCAATTACTTAAAATATGTCTTTATTTTTCTGAATGGCTTTTACCGATTTAGAAATGCTCACTGTCAGAAAACCAAGTGTGCAGCTCTGTATGCATCATAATCCTTTTGTGCTTTAGTCAATAAAGAATTGCAAACATTTCATTAGCAGGCATATTGCTGGGAGGTTCTATAATTCAGTTACTGACTGTGAAACCAAGACCTCACTTTAACTCTTTCTGTCAGTTCTACTTTGCTGTATGAAATCATAGCAAGCAGGGGGAAGGAATCCCTGAGGTCACTCATGCATTCTCTGTCTCCCAAGGGCAGATCTTTTCATCTTGAGTTACCGTCACTTTTACTCATTGAGTTTGTGAATGGTGTGCTATTTCCTGTAAAAATCCCTTGTCTTCATTTCTTTGCTGACGATAAAGACTCTGACCTTATCCAGAATTCCTGGCAATACCTTCCATTGTTTTGCTTTCCCATTTTAAATGAAAGGATTTATCCAAGGTCAGGAGATAATGCTCCTTCGCGATGTTCAGAGAATTTCAGTTTTTCTTAAATGCAGCTTGTCTATCTAGAGAGAGCACCACAGCTACAAGTGTTAATTTTAAGAGCCAGACTGGACTCGTAGGATGCTCATAAAACACCTGATCCAATCTATCAAGTGACATTCCCTAAATATGTAGTGTTCCCTGAAGAGGAATCGAACTTTTCTGAAGTGAGAGCTGCAGGGTTCATGATTCAGTGTAAGATTCACCTAGTTGTTTCTTCACACATTCCCTATGTGGCAGGGCAGAATTCTCATCCTATTTTCATGCAAATAAAATTCTACCAATCATGAAATTGCAAGGAAATGAGGAGACAAGCATAACGAAGTGAAGAATTCCACATCCTGCAAGTTACCCTTTCTGTCTCACCTTTTTCATTGCCTGAGTATGAAGCTCTTTCAGTTTCTCCTTCATCTGTTCACAGCTATTTGTTTCTTTCATTATACTCTTGTGAATGCTCTTTCTCTATTCTTTTCAGCATCACAGAGCATAATTTGCATGATAATGGCATAGTTCTCCCTTAACTGAAAATTGAAATATTTAGTGTGTTTAGTTTCTTCTTGAGCCTGTTGTCCTTTGGGTCGCTCCCTGTACCCTGATCTCCTGCCACATAGCATGTGTACCTCATGTACTTGCAGTAAAATTCTTTTTATGGATGGTAACAGCAGTCTTATCATCTGTTCTCTGTCTCATGGCTTTCTTACTCATACCACATATTCCCTCTTATGTAAAGGCAAGCTCATTTTATAATCCATAGAATTTAATTTTTTTTTTTTTTAAATGGCCTTTCCTGGGTTAAGTTTGAATCTCTTCCAAGTTTCAGGCTTTCAGGATTTGTGCATTTTTGGTCAGAATTTGTGGGGGATCTTCAGTGTATTTTATTTATTTGGTTAGGTAGTCCTTGTTCTTAGGCATGGTCATGCACTTCACCTACCAGTAGTGGTTAAAATTATTTCTGGATTCTCTGGATAAAAGTTAAAAGGAAGAGAAAAAAACACACCGTCCAGTGTATCTGGAATTCAGAAAGAGCTCTCTTTGGTGGAGATTGTGCTGTGGCACCAACATGAAGAAAACAGATGAGATGTCTGCACGGGCAGCCTTTGAGCCAGATGGAGCAAAGTGCTTTTTGAGGTGTGAGAGGAGAGGAGGTCCAAATTAAGGACTAATTTGATTTCAGACACTATGTGTATTAAACTGAATGTATTCAACAGTTTTTAAGGGGAGGAAGCCAGTACCACTCAGCTGAGCAGGATCTTGCCCTGCCATAGAACTGCTCTAATACCTTACCATCATCGCTTTTTCATAACTGCAACATATTTGGCACAATGGAGTCCTGGTGTTGGTCCTTATGAGGGCCCCAAAACACTACAGTGATGCAAGGAATCATAATAGACAATGGCAATTAATAGTTTTAGATTAGACCTGCTCAAAATTCTCAAAGCCATATATTTGGCTTTCTTTAACAGATGTCCTTAATCTTAGTTGTTCAAAGTTGGTGTTTCACAGTGAATTAAGTACAGAGAAATAAACTCATTTTTATGTGCTTAGCATAGGTAAACAGGTTATCCCTTGATTCAGAGACAGTAGCAGTTTACAACAGCTTTAGTTACAGCACATCTGCTGAGAAACAGAGATTGAGAGTAGTTTGACCTTTTTGCCACTCCAGTTGCCAGGAATTATTACTTCAGAGGCACCTCTTTAGGAAAAAATGGTCCAGTTAATCCATATACTTCTCATTGCACTGGCTAAAACTTTAAGTGCACTAAAGCTGCTGTCCTGCTTGCAACATTTAGCTTTAGTTGCATGAAGATTGACTTGTCCATGTGTCTGACCCCTGAATTTAAGACAGTTATTCTGAGCATAAGATACTGTGTTCAGATCTTGTGCAAAATTCAGACCAGGTGTAGAAGTAGATAGGATTACAATCTGAGTACAGTTACTCATAATTTGCTTGGACTATGATTTACTGGGTAGGATGTGATAGCTTCTCTAAATTCTGAGCTTCAGGCTGCTCCATCAAGAATTGTTCTTGCCTAGCATAAAAGTTGACTCAGAAAAAGCTCAAAATAATATGGCACAGACTTTGAGAGCAAAGCCCAATCATCCTGTTTCTGCTGACCCCAATGAGCTCTAGCCTACTGCAAATGAATTCCAAATAAAGGCAGTTTGAATTGCTAGTTTTAACTTGCCCTTTGGTCAGTGTTCTCATTTGGGCAATCATAGGAACTAGGTAGTGGAAAAAAGCATTTTTCCACTTTCAAGTCTTCCTTTCAGCTGTACTTACTGCTTACCATGTCAACCTAAACAGTTTACAGAAATCTGACAAACTTAGAGAATACTCTTTGTTTTGGGGGACTGCTGTGTCTTTTATCCACAGCCTACCTATTGCTGCAAAAAATCCTTTTCCTCTGCACAAGGCCTTAAGACAGGAGGTCAGTCCAGCCTTCCTCTGCTTCAGAGGAAATGGCAATCATAAGCCCTGCAGAACACAGTCATTTAATTTAGTCCAATAACAACTTCTTCTGAGCAAGAAGGTGCCATTCAGTGTCCCTCTCATGCTTTTCCTAAGAGTCAGATGCTGCACGGCTGCCTTGAATGTAGGTGATGACTTCAGTGGCTTCCCTTTCCCATTTTCACTTAGGTTATATAGCTCTCTTGTTTTCACTACAGCTGGGTTTTTCTCTTCTGTTAAGACTTCTTTGCATGTTTTACACACATTCTTGAGAGCAGCTCTTACATTTACAGTTGTTATCCACTCTTTCCAGTCATTGTGTCATGATCAGGAGCCTGGAAAAAAATAGTTTTCTGGATCCTGTTGACTTCAGACTGCTGTGATGGGTAACAGAAAAGATCAGAGAATGACTTCTCTATGTCTCTAAAGAAAGCACCTTGGTGCTAGATCTCCCTCCTCTTGCCTTCATTGGTGTTCACCTTTTCCAGTCTTTGTATCTGTCCTCATGATTTATCAAAGATTATAGAGAATGATCTAGTTAAGACATAGATTACAGCATGATCCTCAGATGCATCCCTTCTAGTCTCAAAGACCTATGTAATTATGTTCTGTTTTGCATCTCAATTCCTATAAAACTGGTTTGGATCTTAGTTCAAATTGAACCAGGCTGCCAACAATGAATAATAAAGATTCCAAGATTTGCCTGATTTTGACCAATACCCTTAAAATCATATCATGTTCTTTCATTCATGAGATGAACTGAAGTCACAAAAATTTGCTTTATGAAATAATTGGCTAGTTTGAAAAAAACCCAACCAAACAGATTTTATTAGAAGTTTATATTTGAAATGGTCATGTTTACTTGTTTCATAGAAGAAGCTGAAAATCAGGCTTTCAGAAATATTTTCAAACCATGAGACGTGTTTGGACTTTCAGGCATTTAATAGTATTCAAAGCCAAATAAACCCTGTCTGATGTGACTCTTTTTAAGAAAGTGAGCTGTTGCCATCTGGTAGAGATTCTGCTTTAGTTCAAAAGCTTTAGAAGTAGAACCTGAAGAGCTGCTCTTTCACTGCTAAACCATTGCAGGCACTGGAGTAACTTCACCTGGTAACCAAGCCAGTGTTCCTCATCGGTGCTGAAAGACCGACAGCTCAAGCTTGTGCTTTTTAATTGGATATTTTAATATCCAGAAGCAGTGCATATCCCATAATACAGTGGACTGATGTTAAAACAATAGTTCTAATGGATTAAACCATAGCATATAGGTAATGATTTTAGTTGTTTCTTGTCTGTGGATCCGCTGAGCAGACACACAAGAGTTTGTTCCAGAATTAGGAGCTTACACTGGAAAATTACAATGTAATCTCTCCTAGACCGCCTTATATAAATAGATGTCCTTTTCTTTAGATCCCTGTTTCTGCCTGAATTTTCTGGTAGGCATTCAATAGGGATGTAGATGAGGCTACAAACATCTCTTTAAATTAACAGTGGAGTCTAATTGTTTCAGATTATGATCTTTCTCATAATTCAGAAGGAATCTAAATGTCAGTAACATGACACTGCTTTACTTATCTTCCAGTTCTTTTTTCTGCTACCTTGTCAGAACAACAACAACAACAAAAACCGAACAAAAATGTGCAAAAAATTTTGAAACAAACAAGAAAAAGGCTAAAATGTTGAAGTTGTCTTTTACACAGAAAGAAAACAGTAAAAATGGTGTGTAGGATCAATATCACCATGAAGACCTGATCCAATTTTTAACATCTGTTCTTTCCCTTCCACAGCTTTTCCGGTGTGATCGAATGGAAATAAGTAATTTGCTTCTGCTCTTGGCTTGAGGCCTTAAAGTTGTATTTGCATTTCAAATACATACTGAGGTTTGATAGCAGTGAGGTGAAGGATGAGTCGGTGTCACCCCACTCAGAAGCACAGGTGGTCATGCCTTCGGTCTGTGCTGTGCGTAGGCCTCAGCTCCTCTCTTTGATGTAGCCTCTTTCCCACATTCTGCTATTCATGTTTGCTTTCTTTTACCAATGTTTTCTCACGACCTTGAGTTTAAGGAATTTCATCAGTACATCTCTCCAATTATCCAAAGTGTGAGAGGTACTGTCACATGTCCTCTTGCTCACTTGGATCTTCATTCTGTTAAGAGTTCGTCATGTATGAAAGTCAGAGTTGCTAGGAAGGTTGTAGGGTATTTATCCTTTTTGGTTTGTTTTACTAAATCTGTGTGAAAATAAGAAAAGCTGGCTTGATTCCTTCTATTTATACGTAGAAATAACTCTTGTTCATTGAATGACCCTTACCCTATAGATCCAGTCATCCATGACGTGGGAAAAAAAAATTGTTGTGTCTATTCATTTTCACTGGATGTCATCCAGAAAGCAGAAATATTACTGCTTATGTTCATCTCGTGTTGACGCACTGCAATAAAGGAGTCTTCATATGCCAGAGTTAATCTGCTAACAGAAGATTTACTGCTCTTTGCAGTGCCATGCCAAACGTAACCTTCAGCATTTTTTCCTGAGTTTTAACCTTAACTCTTTACTCCTGGCAAATCCTCCTGCCCTTAAAATGTGCCCAAGTTAAAAAATTTAAATGACCTGAAATGTTTTTCCGTCTCTGAAACATAAAATTATTATTTGATATGTTGGTCCACAAGGACGCACGCACGTTCACATACAAATGGAAATGCCAGCATTGTCATTTGAGAAGAATTCTTCAAGCAGAAGTTTCAGCCTCTAAGTGTATAAAATAGTCCTTCCCAGAGAAGTAGATGAAAATCAGAACTATATTGCTTAAACAGTTAGGTTCAGGTCCTGCAAGGTGAGCAAGAACTGCCTGAAAATCAGGAGCTGCAGACTCAGCTCCATTTTCAGAAAGCTGTTCCAGAAAACATGTCAATCTGTTTGTTAGCTGTGCTTCCTGGCAGTTATATGCAAATCCATTTGTATACTGGTAGCTCTTTCTACCCAATGTTATTTCATAGCAAACAGACATAAAAATTTAAAATCTATCTGGAGGACCATGTGTGAATGTATACAGGCTCAGAGATCTGTCCCATGCTGTTAATGCATGTGTGCCCCAAATCCATGCTTTCAGTTCATTCTTAAGTGCCAGGAGCTTATTTCACAACTGATGGAGAGGCCTGTGCCAGTGCAAAAGAAAAAAAAAAAACCAGTAACACTTTTTTTTAAAGCAGTGAAGTCCCTCCAAAGGGCCAGTCTGAGTTCACCTTGAGGGCAAAGCACAGGGTACTTTAAAATAAAAATCTTTTAGTACTAGTCAATTGAAAGATAAAGCCTGTTCTGTTCTGTGTAAATAATTTTTGATCAATGTACTGTTCCAAGGCAATTCCCAATTAGCATATCCTATAGCTGATTGTCAGACCCTGTCCACAGGGTACAATTGTGACACAGGCTGTGAATATTCAGCAATAGGAGTCTGTAAATCTGAGTAAGTAATGACAAAGCCTCTTTAGGGAAAGAGGTGAGCTGAGTAGAATAATGGCAATCTTGGGGGGCAGTGGGGTATTTTAATTTAATCAAATCCAGAGGAACTGAAAAAGATACTATTAAAAGGACTTATTCTCTGAAATAAATACTTTTCAGAAAAATGTACAGTTCAAACTGACGTGCTAACTTGGCATCCTTACATCCATTCCCTTCTGTGGATCAAAGCAAAGTTAATCATTTCCCTTGCCTTTTATCTCTTGAATGGATATGTTTGTGAGTGTCTGTGCATATGCATGTGTACGGTGTGTGCATGTGCATACATGAGTAACACCAAACAGTGGCAGCGAGGGAGGGGTTCTTGCTTTTTCTGTTATGATGTTGAAGATTTTTTTTTTTAATCTAGTGGTACCTGATAGTCACTGCCCACTGTAGTAAAAGCTCAGAAGTATTGCAACTTTCTCTTGCCTGTGTTTGCCCAGCCACCCTTCTACATACTACAAGCACTGGGAAATTTCAATGACACGGCTTGGAATGGGTTCAGTGACCTCAATTATGCCCTCCCACCCACTCCAAACTCCTTTCAATTTGCAAAAAGCTTTAAGTGGACAAAACCCAGATGCCTTTTGCTTGTAGTTCAGTAAGAACAGATTGGGCATGTAGATTCTTGTCAAAGTGATATATGTAGTTCATTTTCCATTAACTCTTTCTTAACTAAGGGTTTTAAACTCTCAGTTCCAAGTCTAGCACGCTGCTTTGCTTTCTACTGTTTTTAAAGTTCATTATGCCTACAACATCATTTAAAAGTGAACTTTAAAATATCTCAGCTAGACATTGACTGATGCAAAACAGAATGTTTGGTTCTGCTTTGAAAGGCAATTACTTTTTTTTTTCTTTTTAAATTTGTTTCATATGTTATAACCCATCCTATTGTCTAAGACCGTTGAGAAACAGTAACTAAATATATTAAGTAAAATCTCCACTTTGGGAGGGAAAAGAAATCATGACTCGTGGAAATGATTTACCAGTCAAAACCAGTACACGGACCCTGATGACCTTGAGCTTGCTTCAGTTGCCTTGCTTAAAACTTATATTGCTTTTAATATGTTGTAATAGTGCCCTAAAGAGGCAGTGGCCTTCCCCTCCCCCAGAGCATTTCATTACACTCCCTTTCTCCCTCTCTCTCTCCCTGTCTCTCTTTCATTCTGCAGAAACATGTGCTGTCAATAACGGAGGCTGTGATCGGACTTGCAAGGATACCGCGACAGGGGTACGGTGCAGTTGCCCAGTTGGATTTACCCTGCAGCCTGATGGGAAAACGTGCAAAGGTCAGCCTCTGTTTGCTTTGCAATGCATCATTTGCTTTCAGCAGGTCCAGTACAAGATGTAAATATTCAGTTATTTAATCAATACTTTTTAAGTCGAGGCAATACTGGTATAGTGATTGCAATTAAGTTCATTAGCTTTCTCCTTCCCTAATTTTTCTGTATTTACCTAGTTCAATCATTTTTCTTTTTATTTATTAGGGGGTTTTATTACTGCAAAGAAATGAGATGCAGAGGTCAAACTGTTTCAAACTGAGCAGAGATTTAGAGGAACAGCTCTGGGCTGCAAAAAGCCTTTAGTTTCAAAGGATATTCTGATACCTTTGTAAAACCTCAGTCATCTAATGGTGTCTGAATTTGTCTATTCAGAAAGTGAGTTAAAATTCTCAAGCAGTACTTTGTTACCTGCAGATAATCAACTGCTTATTACTAAGTGAAGCCAGGTATTGCTCAGAAAAAAGCCCAGACACTTGTTCATTTCTGCACCTTCAAAAGATAAATAGCCAGCCACAAAGGAAAACCAAAATAACATTTACAGATGCATGAGTCTAAACCACACAGCTGATGCCCAGGTTTTACTGCTCCAAAGGCAGCACGAGAACCTTGCTATTCTGTCTTTCATGTGTGTGTTAAAACTGAGGTCAGGGGAAAGAGACCAGAAAAGAGCATCCGATAGCACTGTCAGCATGTGTTCTCAGTTAAGGAGACAGGGACAGCTCCCAAATGTCCCCACCCAATCCCACTTTGATGGCACATGAGTAGTTTTGGGTACATGTGAGTAGGACCAGGCCATCCATCAACCATTTTCCCATTTTCCCACTTTCCTGTGTATTCCTTTTGAGCTTCTTTGCAAAAGACTTGACGATGGAGATCCAGGGGGACATTGCATATATTCTTGTCACAGAGAATATTTTTCATCACTCAGTGACTTAGCATAAGTTGACCTAACTTGCTAAGAAATTATTGTGACTTTTTTTCCTTCAAAGTAACCAGAAATGCCAGAATATCTTCAGTCCAGGGCTTGATGTTACTTAAAATAGTAAAATCCACAAAAATAAACAGAAAATGTGTGGTTTCCTCTTGCTCCAGGCTGAAAAATCCCAGTGCTTGGGCATGATCCTGTTAGTATTTATAGAAATAACAGTCCATTTGCCTGTTTATTTGAAAATAAAACATTTAAACTGCCATTGCACACAATGTTAATAGTTAAGGGTGAGCACACATCAAAACTCAGTCATCTTAGTTCAAGCCACATAAAAATAAATCTTCATTTTTACCAGCAGACTAGCTAAGCCATAGCAGAACAGTAACAAGTGATTCCACCAAGTGCTTGAAAAGGAGGCCTTTTAATAATGTAACATACACCTAGGCTTGATCATAATGTTTATTATTGAAACTGTGTTGTAAAAAAAAAGCCTAATTCTAAATTTAGACATTTGGCCAGAGAACTAACATGAAACGATATTTATATAATAATCAAGACTATAATTATTCCTACAGACAAAATGAAATATTCTACTGATCCTCAAACCAAATACCTTAGCTCTAAGCTCTTTCACATTTTGCTTTTCCCCTTTTTTATGAGTAGAAAATATAAGAAACAGAATCCATATTTTTATGATGCTGCTGATTCTTTCCTACTTTCTTAAAATAAGCAGCAACTGGAAATTAAAACAGATGGTTTAATAAAGCAACTAGCCATTTCTTTTTAACCTTTATTGACATTTTAGGAAATACTGTTCATCATAAAATGGTGAAATCTACATTTTTAATTTAATTTAATTAATAAATTTTATCTTATGTATTGCACTGTGAGATTTCTGGGCTAGATCCTGCTCTCCTGAAGCTGAAGTGATTTTCCATTTAAATCTGTGCACAAAGGATCCTGCACTTAAACTGACCAGTGAAGTTTCTTGCACAGCTTTTGCAGGCAGCCCTTAGTCAAAGGGGATGGCTCTGTAGGATTTCCATGTCCTGAACACAAAAGTGAACTTTTTGGTGGAGTGACATTGATGTCCTCTTGGCTCCTCTTGCTGATAGTAAAGCCTGGAAAAGACCAGGCAGGAGAAAGTCCGTGTGCACATACTCCTTCCTCTGCATTCTCTAGAAGAGAAAAGAAGAGAGTGATCAGCACAAGTTTTCTCCTTGGATTTTTTTCCTCTTTACTCTCCTTGATTTGACTGGCCCACAATTTCTCATATATCCAGTTCCCTGTTTCCTGCAGCTGTAATTTTACATCTGTGTGGTAAGAACAAGGGATTATCTCTTGGATGCCCTTTAAAGCATCCTCAGGGATCATGGAGCTGTCACATCCTGTCTTTCTTGGGCACAGTTTTCAAGTCCATCGAGTGTCACAGCATGTCCAAGTGAGGTTTCTCATAGAACATCATTTTAAGGGAGGTTGTGTTTCTAAATATAGAAGAACGAGATGCCATTTTCTGTTATGGGGAAGTAGAGATGTAGGGCATGTAAGAAAAGCTGAGAGGAATTGGAAGAAGAATTAATATATTAGCTGAAAAATGCAATTGTGGGTTGAGCAAAATGATTAATATGTTTAGGTTTGATTTAGCAAATAATGTTGACCAAAAATAATGTTTTTATTGGAAAGTCTATGATTTTCTTTAGTCCATTTTGGCATCTTCCACTCTAAGCCATTTTATATAGTGCAGCTACTATATGAAATTCTGCAGATGCTTAGATTCAAAAGGCTTAAATAAGACTCAAAGAAACATCTGAACTTCTGGGTATTGGAAAGTAGACATAGGGTAATTTATTAATGTGTAATTCTAGCTCACTTCTAGGTGACTTCCTTAATAATGTGCTTTTGCCATACTGGTAATTTATGGAAATCTGCTGACACTTTTCTTCCTTTTTTTTTTTTTAAACAAGGGAATGAGTTATATATTTTTAAAAATTAATGAAATAAAACCACTATTTTTCTAATTAACAAAAATTTCTAGATAGTTCTGTTCAACAATCAGGACTCTAGTCAGTTTTAGGCATTGTGTAGACATGTAATGGGAAAAAAAGTTTACTGTCCAAAATTTCCACAGGTTTTTGTTTAGTAGTTGGGAGTTACATTAATTCTTTAGTACAGAAAAAAGGCAAGTATAGATACAAAAGGGAAGACAAATTCTTTAAAAAGAGTATATGCAGACATGCTTGATCACCAAAAGGTGGCAAATAAACCCTTTTAAATATAACTAATTGTTCTATACTTTGTTTGCAATATCACAGTTCCTATTCTATAGTTCTATCATAGAAGCTGGCATGAATTTAAATCACAGAGTACAGAACTGAGTCCTGACTAAAGATCTGATATTTCTCCTGGCCCTTCCCAGTGCATCAGTGAATGCAAGGTGTAGGAAAGCAACTTGCAAGTAATACAAGGAACCTGCCTTCAGTGGTGTTGCAAGAGGTTGACCTCTTCCATAGTGAGAAAGGAGACTCCATTGTACCTTGAAGAATCAAGCTCCTTTTTTTAATGCAGAGTAGAGTCTGGTTTATATCAAATGTCAATAAAATTGGGGGGGAAATTGTTGTGGAGATAGTTTTAACATGGAATACATACAGGTATCAGCAGAGCATGTAGGAAGACTACTCTCCACTGTCGTGGAAGATGGCTCTGCTTTCTGGAAACTGAAAAGAGCCTTTTAATCTCTGATTCTTTCCCCGTTACACACATTACTTACCTGATCTTGCAGTGAAATAAGAGCAAAAGTGTTGTCTGTGGTCTAATTAGAATGATCTTCAGATGTGTTAATGGTGCTTGGATAAAAGTTCATTAACCTTTTGCCATTTTTTAAAAGTCAGTCTTGAACTCAAGTCTTCCCTCAGTTGGCTTGGCACACAATGGAGAATGCTCCTTTATTCCCTTCAGCTTTCCTGTCAACTTGGCTCTTAATAAGCCAAACCATGGAGGCTTTTGACAGCTAAGAGAAGAGACATTCCAGCCAGAAAGAGTTCCATATTCTCCCTCTAATTAATGCTATTTAATTTCTACTGCCATTGTAACTGGGTGATGCCAGCTTGATGCTCAGTTCATTTGATGCTGACAATTATTGTGCTACACATGAGGAAACATGTGTAGGTCACTTCCTTAAATGCCTACCAAGTTATCCCCACAGAATTCAGCTAATTCAGACAGAAAGGGAGCCCAAAGATTAAAAGACATAGAGGCCTGAGATGCTTATTGCTCATTGCCTCCTACCCACATTTTAATATCCTCTGTGTTGTGCATATCAGGGGTTCTGAGGTACTGAGCTCCCTTGTTGTCGTTTTCTGTGCATCCTTCCTGCTGAGTGACCTTTTCATGGATCCAGCTCCGTTCTGCCCTCAGTGAGAAGATTGATCAGTTCAGCATTTTAATTATACTAGATACAGCTTGGGTAACTGATAATGCAGGAGGCTCATTTGCAAAAAACTTGCAGGGTTCAAAAGGAGTGAAGTCAGACTAGACTAGACTTAGCACAGATTTCTGAAGATTGTTTAAATCCATCTGCCAAACTGGATCCAATAATAAAGAGCTCATTTCCCGAGGGCAGCTACAGGAGACAAGCCGAGCCAGGGCAAATTCTTCTCCCAGGACTTAAAGTAGAGAAGGACTGAGAATGATGGCAAAAGATGATGTCTGAGAGAGACGGGGACCTTCCTTTGTGGCTTCTCTAAGAAGTGAATTAGAGCAAGAGGAAGGGCCACAATCTTCTAGCATGGTGTAAAATGTAGGACCATGTGTATGATATATATGCTCCTTTTCTGCCCTGGGACTTAACAAAGCAACTGTACCCCCAGGCACTCTTGTGCCTGAGTGAAGTGACTTCACAGCACTCTGCACCTAGACACACAGGAGCTGTGCAGGCTGCAGCCCTTGCTGAGCTCCTAGAGTCAAATGGCACAGCAAATAAAACTTTTAAGCTGGAGAAACTGGATTGCTAAGGGTCATAGAGCAAAAGCAACATCTCAGCTATGACTTTTCCATAAAGTGCTACCTAACTTTGCAATGTCCCATAGATGCTTTGTAATAGCAAGATGCGGATTATTTTGTCCAGTTGGCTTTCTGTTTTGCATCATTTCACCTTCATTTCTTCATTTGATTTGCATCTTGTGACAATCCACCCTTAAGGGGAAGGAACTTGACAACAGGATTTTGGGATAGTCAGCTGGGCTGGAATTTCAGGGAGTTTTAGTAGCAATGTGATATTACACATTCATAAAGTGCCACCAGCCGTGACTAAATGCAACAGGATTAATTCCTGTGCATGAATAGGTCTGTGCCAAACCCAGGTGATCTCACAGACGTGTATTTTGGAGAGAGAAAGTTCCCTTCACATCCCCACCTAGAGATGGTGCATTTTCTTCTCTGTGTGACACTAAGTCAGCCCTTCTCAGCGCTCTGGCATATTTAACTAGGGCGGTGTTACACTGGGGTTATGTGACTGCATGGCAAACATTTCTCCTTCCTGCTGTCTCATTGTCATGGTGACCCAGCAATGGGGTGGGCTCTCCACTTCCTTGAAACAGGCCCCCATCCTTCAGCATTCAGATGTAGCAAAGAAATGTGGCACTTATGCGCTTAAATACTTGACTGGGCTGCAGTGGGAGTATCAGAAATGCCTGAGTGGTGAATGATCTGTCCAGTAACTCAGCTCTGTAACCTACTTTATCATTAAGCAATCTAGGGGGGAAAAAAAAAAAGAAAAAAAAAAGCAGGAGCATAGAGACGAATGAAAAATTTCAGTCAAAGAACTGCATCGAAGTTTATTTGAAATAAAAGGGAAATTTTGCATTGGCTGTACTAGTTTGATATAGCAATTACTTTATCTTGCTTTATTACAGCTTATTACAGCAGGAAAATGCATTTTAAATTAGTTTTGAGGACACAAAAAAATGAAACCCTGAAAGTGAATTAAATTTTGAAAATGGAATTGTTTCTGTAAGAAAAGAGTTTTTTAGAGAATGAGTTTCAATGAAACAAAGTATGTCATGTTTTGTTAAATCCAAACTGAAGGATTTCATTAAATTAAATGCTTAAAATTAATGCTTGACATCAGTTTGGTATAAGATTATGACTCAGTTATTGAAGACTTTCCTCTCTTTTCATTCAGAACACACTAACACTAAGTGAAAAGCTCACAGTGAACAGTTTAGCTGGCCAATTTGGCTTCATTCCCTGGCTACAGAGTATCTGTGAACAGTTATGATTTCCTCCATACTTCCATTAATCGAAATTACTTAAAATTTGTTTTAGCTTTTTTTCCTCTAAATCAGATTAAATTGACTAAAGCACTTAGAATTGCATCTTGTCAGTCCCAATCAATTCATATGAAACTGAAAATGTTTCCTCTTTTTTAAACAAGAACACCAGACAGAACACAGGTTACTTTTACTGTTTATTACTGGTAAGATATAGTTGTTAATCTGGTACATCCACTATTAGCTTGCCTGAATTATGATAATACCTTTATTTCACTGTGATTGATTAGATGAATTTCAGAGTGGGGTTTTTTTTCATTTGTTGCCTAAATGCAATGTTTTTGCTGTAGGAGTACCTTTGATAAACTCAGGTTTTGTTTGGTTAATATCCCTGATCAGTTTGACTTTTTGTTTACATATTAGTAAAAATTTGACAGTAAAATATACCCCAGTGCAAGAAAACCTCTAAAATGTATGCATCAGTCAAGTTTACACTAAGGCACATAAAACTTTCATGGCTCATATGACCACACTTCTTGCAACAAGTGTCCCAATGCCTTTAGAGTCAAGACTGTAGGTTTGGAGAAGGCCTCCTGAACTAAGATGGATCTGACCTAAGAGAAAAATACAAGACAGGCCCAAATGTTTCCATGTGAATGAACTTTTTTTTTTCTTTTTTATTTCTTTTTTTTGGTTGGGCACTGTTCTAGTTTTTTTCCTTAGCTGCAAAGTGACCTCATTGAAAGTAGTCACCTAAATACAAGGTTTTCCTTGGCTGAATTTATTCACATACATCAACATTTTAAATGAAAAGGAATTTCAGTTATCTCTTGAAGAGTTTAAACTTTCATTTAGAGGCCAATCTGTTCATAGCTGTCAGACTCCTCCTCCTTTGAATCCACAGCTTCTTTCTGTGCAGCTCCCATGAGCAGTGTGTGCAATATCTGTGATGCTCCACACAGTGAAAGGAGTATCAGTGGCCTTAGAGCAGGTCCTGGGGCTTACAAAAAGAGCTCTTTCCAGCCCACCTTTCTCTAGCAACGTGAACTTTCTTTTTTAACAATTGAAGAGGTCAGTTCAGCTCTCCACATTAGACACATAGGATTTTTGAAGAATGTACACGTTATGAGCCATTAGCCATAACAAGCCATTACTATTTTCCAGTGCTTTTTCAAAAACAAAGCAAAAAAAGGGAAAAAACATACGTGCAAATGGTGTGAAAGAACTCAAATGAAAGAAGTTGCTGACAGTCATCACCTCCTCTGCAGTCAGAATGCTATGGTACCAGCAAATGTCAGCATAAATGTCAGCTTCAAAATTACAAGCAGCGGTGGGTTTTCGAAGAGGACATCTGGCAAAGCCAGAAAGGGCAGAGACCTGCTTGTCTTATTCCCTTTTCTTCTGATTACATTTCCCTTGATCATTGCACTGTGGCCATGTACTTACATGTCTTATCTTTGAGAGAATTTAGGTAGTTAATAGAGTGACTGTACTTTTACATTTGACACTGCTTCATAATGCTAGTGCTTCATGCCAGAGAAATGTGGTGTATAGCACATTAAATTTTGCAACATTCTGCTGAAATAGTGCCTTATATTCATAGTTTGGTTTGGAAAGGAGCATAAGGGAAATGGTCCCTTAGCCTTACCTTAGTCAAAGTTACAGTGACAAGGAGTGAGGGCAGCTTTTCCTTTAAGCTGATAAATAGCTTCTCTTTGCTTGCTGCACATAAATGAAGGTATCTGGGCTGGATCACTCTGGGATATCCCAGAGCCGTAGTGTGCATGTTGCTCAGAGTCTGTCAAAAGTAACTAGGAGAAAGACAGGATTACTCTCAGCATACTTTAACTTACTCTGCTGGGAAAAAAATGCCCAACTTTGCAAATGGAAAGAGATTGAGATGCACTGAGTGCTTAGACTCTCTATGAAGAAGCTGACCTGAGCACATAAACCACTTTAACCAGGATTCTTGGGAGTGGCAAGCAGTGCAAATGTTTTAAGGTGATAGGTCAGATACACTTCTGACTTTTTAGGGGAAAACATTTCAGAAATGGTCAGGCATTTCAGAAAATTTAATGCTCATGGGATTTCTAGTCAAGAACCTCAGTAGAAAAGGCACTGAAAATTGCTATTTCATTTTTAAAGCAGAGGTGGTCATCCTCAGGCCTTTGTGTAGACTCCACCTTCAGTGACTCTTCATTTGATCCCCAAGGCCACTGTTGTCCCCACTGTGGATACCCAAGTAGAATCTCTGTCCTCTCTCCTATGCATCAGCCCTTGGGGGACATCAAATTCGATTTTGCACCTCGTGCCTTGTACTGCTCTCAGGAACCCCTCTGTGAGCTGCATTCTAGAATTTAGCCAGAGGAATTGGTGATCCAAGGGAAAACAAGCATGTCAGCCTTTGGTAATTCCTGATGGGATTAGAGGTCTTACATCATGTGGCTCAGCTACCTCCTATTTGTACAAGCTTAGGGATATGTGCATTGGGAAATAACATGGGACAGCTGGCACTGTCTGAACTCATATCTTATTGCAATAACATGCTCCTAAGGATATGGGAAGAGTTTAATCCCAACCTGTAGGGTACCCACTTTACTTGCCTTGATAATATCCCTAAACTGCCTTACCCTTTCCACTTCCCCTCAGAGTCTAACAAGGAATACAGTGCCTTTCCTTGAGCTCAGCAACAGAAGCAAAATATTAGAAAAAGTGTTAATACAGTGGTGCAAGGAGGCCTGTGGTGTCCATTCAGATGTGGAAGTCAGTGTGGGACAAATTCTCAGTCCCTCTCTGTTTTTTTTCCTGTGTCCCTCCCTCTGAAAAACACCCTACTCCAGAGGAATCAGAGTGCCTTGATTTTTTCCAATGGCAGACCAAATTTTGTCAAAGCCAGTCCACAAGCTGTCCCAAGTCAGGGGGTAGAGTTTTAGAAGTTAGCTATTAAAGTATGTGTTGTCTTTTAACAACCCTTAAGGGTTTACTGAAGTGGTTCATTTTGAGCCATTCTTTCCCTCCAGATGGTTTTCTCCCTACTTCTCATCTACTTAAGCCAAGAATAAACTTCCCAATAGTCAAATCAAGATCTGGTTTTCATAACTCATTATAAGCAGCTCTGCTTCTATCAGATTCCTTACACTACTCTGCTTTCAAGCTACAGCAACTTACCCTCCCAGTGTTTGCAACTAGAAATAAGTGCATGTTCAAAAATAAGCACCATTTGAGTTTGCTTCTCTGTACCTGCAAGCAAAAAGCTGTCAGGAAACAGAAGAGATCAGGTGTAATCACAAGCCACTACAGCCACGTATCAAAACAATTTCTATGCTGATCATAAGGCAAATGCAAATCTTGAGGCTGAGGTCTGTCTTTTATCCTAAAAACAAGGGAAAAAAAATACAAAAATCTCTTAATTTTTGCGTGGACAGAGGGACATCTTTGCCTTGCATGAGAAGTTGGCACCTAAATTAATTCATGAACATGAGACTGATGTCAAGAATGATAGTAGTGAAAATGTGGGTTCTGCAGTAATTAGCCTAGTGCCTTTAGGAGGAACAAAAACATTAATTTAAAATAATATTTTCTATATATGTGTGATGCACAGATTAAATGTGCAATTAAATGTTCCATTAAAATAGCTGAACTTCCTTAAAATTGCCTTCTGACAAACAAGTTCTGACCATTTTCCAGTACTTCTGCACCGTTAAAGGGTTTTGAGACCACATGCCATTTTCAGGAAGCAAGCAGGAAGCCTTCTTGGTAAAGGCAGATTTGTGTGAATCCCAAACTGCTCAACTCATTTACAGAAACCAGCAGACTTTTTTTGAAAAATGTTGCAGCAGCTGGATCACCCTGTCTCTTCCCCTTCCCAATACTCCTTTTTCTGACAACACCATATGATTTAAAAAATAGAGGCATTTGTGACAAACATGTAACCAAAGGCAGCCAGTGGGTGACTTGATGCTATGAAAAAATAGATGTGTCTGCCCAACCAAAGAAAAAGTAACGAAACCAACATTAAATGAGAGGAAAATTAGGAATTTTGTCATGAAAACAGTGGCCCTGTTCAGGGCTTGAGTCCTGGCGTGATTTTCTGAGAACACACACTTTGGGAAAGCCCCAAGAAGACTCTTACAGTTGGACCCACTAAATGCTTCTATAGGGGAACGTTTTGGCACATGAATCAACCACGTGCCTGCTGCAGAGATAACAGGTAGACTTGTAGTTGGTGAAAGAAGAAGACAAAAGGGAACTTATTTGCTAGGAATGACAAATGAAAAACTAAACCCAAAAGGGAATATTAAAATACAGAGGCAGTTCTGAGGTTATTTTTGGTTGGATAGGACTCTAAGCGAGGTGCGAGACCATCTGTGTCCAAAAAAAACCATCACAAAGATCAGTATTGAGAGAGGGAAAACTGAGTAACCAATGGGAGAACAATGATCAAGGTCAGTTTATCAGAAGAGATCCCTGTTTTAGAAGAGGTGGATGAGACTTGGGTGAGAGCACGAGTTCTGAGGGAGCTACAAAAGCATTGTCAAAAAAACTACCTAAATGTGGGTTAAAGAAGCAAACATTGAGGCCTTTTTGCTGAGGCTGCAGTCATTTTATGCTATTCCATTGATGTTATCCAGGTCTCACGACAAAGAACATGCAAGATCAATCCAGTGTGAGGAAAACATAACAGCATCCAGCAGGCAGCTGTAGCAGCTCAGTAGAAAGCTCTGTGTCTTGTCCAGTAAGAGAACCACAACCATCTGGGCCAGCACTGCTGCCCTGGAAACAGCTGTTCCAAAACGTGCTAAGACTGGGAGGTGACTCAAAATTAGGTTCCTGATTTTTTTCCCCACTTTTTTAAAGCAAGCGGGGAGTTGACTGTTGGTGTGTGATAAGAGAGGTGAGAGAGTATCTGAGCGAGGAGAAGGCTCAGAAGAGTTGGTGGTAAAACCATAAATAGTGGAAGAGATGTTGGAGAGGGAAAAAGCTGCTGGTTACCAGCAGAAAGTGAGTGAATGAGTGGGACTTGAGGGAGGAAAAGATGGAAAGCTCTTGGTGGAAGGTGGAAGTGGTCAGAAGCCTAGTGTGGGGACCAGAAAAGATGAGCAATTGGACACTCACTGAGGAGTATGTATGTTACTGTTTGATTTAGAGACATAATTGGTTCAGGCTTTCATAGAGACATTTGAAGTTCCAGACCACAGTGATGAAAAATCAAATTATAAACCCATGATTTTTTAATTTAAAAAAAAAAAGGGAATGCAAGTTTTCGGTACCAACACTGTTGAAATTTGTCAGAAAGAAGCAAATGGAATGGAAAAAAAAAGAGAGAGAGAGAGAGAGAGTGTGGAGAGCAGAATCCTTCTAATTGCTGCTGCAAATTTATCTAATCCAGAATATGTGTGAAACTTTCACTGCCCCTTCCCTCTTTTTAAGGGAATTGCCATTTAGGTTTTCAGTTGGGCCTTGGGTCTGGGGTGTTTTTGGCTCAAAGAGATACAATTCATTTGTCTGCTGTAGACTTGTTCATGACAGACAAATATAATATAACAAATTATCTTCCATTAAAAAATTGCAGACTTGGGTCAGCTGCCATGTAACTCATTCTGTTTCATTCCCTCCCAAGGGTTCCATCTATCCCCACAAAATAAATTCATGTGTACTAAGTTAGGGTTTTTTTCATGACTAGGCAATATCCCTGTTCCCTAGAAACTTGCAGTTGTTATTTGTCTTCGTGAACCTCCCCTTTGAAAATGCCAAATCCTTTAAATTAATGCTTCAGAGGGTCATATTTTGCATTTCAGTTGTTGAAAAGACCTTGCATTTATTCAACAATATAAAGCCCCCTGAGGATCAACAAGCATGGTATATTATGGAAAAGTGTGCTGTGCTTTCTGTGACTTGGGAGTTGATTACTCACATAATCATAGCTCCCAACATTCAAAACTTGCAGTATTTTTTTCATTCTTTTATCATTGCCTTTTTCATCATAAAATACAGCTTTTTTTTTTTCAATATGACTAGATTCTGCTCTCAGTGATGGGTCTCTCTTCCCTGGTACAGAGCAGATCCCTGGTTGGTTGAAGCAGTGTCTTCAAAAAATTTGGAGGGTTAATTTTTGGTCAGCATCCAAATTTCTTTGATTCATTAAGAACTATTAAAATTATCATGGGCTAATTGTATTCAAGTGCCCCTTTCAGAAGGAGTAGCTTTATTCCAGGAAACCTAACACAGTTTCACTGGGATTTTAGGGAGAGCATCAGTACCTTTAACTGTCCTTAATACCAATTTTATTTGATTAAACAAACACTTTCCTTGAAGCAAACTGAGATTCTTGGAAATAAGCACAGAGCTTTCCTGAGCAGATAATAATTCCAAGGGGGTAAATGAAAACAACCATGAGTAAATGTAAATTGAGTTAATACACTAAATCTAGGGATTCTTGTATCTTGGTCCAGTAGTGCAGTTAGCTCACTTGCCCCTTTGCTCCCAAATCAGCCTATATGGAAAAATTAAATAGAGTAAGAGCCAGGCCTTGTTTTTAGTGACACCTAGCAGAGAGAAAATGCCCAGGGATGTCAGCCCCACAATTTTGTCTGATTTACTCCTTAAGAAACACTGAATTGACTCTTTCATTCTTGTTATTAACCTGCAGCAGCCCATTTAGTTCTTCTGCCTCAGCTCCTTCTGCATAAACATTACACATAGAGTTATTCTGGTGGTAGTGGCTGTGTGAATAATTACATTACACATGGAATTATTCTGGTGGTAGTGGCTGTGTGAATAATTAAGGTAGGCAAGCAGACAGCCCAGTGTATTTGCACAATTTTCTCCCACTGTTTTACCCACAGCCTCCAGCTCTGCCTGTCCTCATTCACATGGCCACAGGTACAGCCAAGTTTCCCAGAATTTGATGTCCTGTAGTTTCCATGTGCTCTGTAAAAAACAGAGAGACATTCTTTGGTGTCCCCAAGTACACATGGGAGATTTAACAGCACACTCATTTCTTCCCCTCCAGTGTTTTATAAGAAGCATTTTGACTGACAAAAGCATTTTGACTGATAAAATTATACAGGAGGAGGAAAGTAGTTTTATTTCCTGGGATTTCTGTGAGGTTTATCTGTTCTTTTGGCTGGGAGGCCATGGGGAGGAGGGGTAGTTCTAGCATTTAGCTCAGCCTAGACAGTAAAAGACTATCAGTCTGTATCTTTATGTCTCCAGTGCCCTTCACATTCTGGTGTCACAGCCTCAGACAGCTTGCACTGTTTGGGTTCATAGCATTGCACTAACATGTTTTTAAGTTTAGAAAAGAATTCAGTGTTCAGCAAAATTTTTAAATGAAAATCCTTTCTTTTCACATTAGATTTAGTAAATCCCTTCCCTTTTACAAATGAGAAATCTGGGCCTAACCTATTATGACAGCATTTCTGAGTTTTTCACCTGCAAAGGTTTTTGTGTTTTATAAATCTAATTAACTGTAATAAGAAAATAATAGGACATAATGTTTGTTTTACAAGGTGATTGATCTCTTGGCAGCCTGGCAGACTCTTTTATTGATTGGTTGGTGGATAATGTCAGAGTGGATATGTCCTGGAGGAGAATAGCTGACACCTAAATCCATATGTGACAGATTACCATCTGTGTTGGAAGACAGGTTCCTTCGTGAAATTGCGAAGATAACAGGTGAAAATTGAGAAAGTGACATGAGGGAAATGTGTTGAAACCTGCCTCAACCTTTCCATGCTCTAAGAGCATTTACACAAAGCTCTCTATTTTGTGGGCAGCCTGTTTTCAGGATGAGGGAGATTAAATTTTAATTACACTCATTCCTGTCTGCCCAGTCTAGATTTAATCCTGTTAATTAGGAAAATGCCTTGTCCCACAACCTAGCTATAAAGCTAATTAAACAGAGAGTCTTCGTTGCTACTTAGTGGAACTTCAGTTCAGTAATGACTATCATACTTTACAGTTAATTAGCACTGTGGGAGGGAAAATGAGGATGTTGTTGAAGCACAGAACTCAAATTAGAGGTGCTATAATATATGCTTTATTTCATTTTGTAGCTATCTGATGCAGGCGAGTCACACACTATCCTACCTGCCTCAGTTTCACATTTGTTAAAGAAGAATTAATTAAATGTATCTCTCCTGCAGAAGTGTTGTGTAGGTTTAATGTAATGCAGATAATAAGCTGCTGGCCTTTGAAATCCTCAAGTAGAAGGCACTGCATAAACAGAATTATTCCTCCCTGAAACGTGAGAGGCAGTGAACTGTGCAGTTTCAGGTAGAGTGGTGGAACAGCAATTGTACCTGCTAAAGTAAACATGGCCCTAACAGTCCTGCAGACATTCACAAAATCTTCCAGTGTAAAGTGCTACCAGCATGGAACCTGCTGCTGGATCAAACCATTCTGAAGCCCAGACCAGAAATTAAAAACACCTGTAATTTGACTTAAAAATTTTGACAGCAAATGACTTGGATTCATAACACCTTGTTCAATAATAGTGCATTTTAAAGTATTGGTCCTGAAAATATCGAGTGATACTTGCCAATCCCCAATTTTAAAGATGAAGTAAAGCAGGGAAGTGTTACACCTTGCCCAAATGTTGGATAAATCCATTGCAAAACTGGAACTTGGACTTACAACTCCCTGGAAACTAACCACACAACAGCTGGCTTGATGCTTCTCGATGGAACAGCAGAGCCTGTGTTCTACTTTTATTTAGATTTTCTCATAGTGGCACTGATCCAATGAATCTGGGGATTTGAAATTATCTTTCTGCCTTATATCCCTGGCATGCATTTAAGATGCTATGGAATATTACTTTTAGAGTATTGCAAGTGGAGCCTGGTAGCTTATGCTTACCTTAATCCTGAGTTTACAAGTTTTATTGAGAAGTGGCAGGCAAATATCAAAATAATTTCAGTCTGAGCATTGGTGGCTCTGTAATATTTGTGATGTAGAACAGCATGCAGTACAAGGTGTTTTGTGCAAGCCTGTGTGGATTGGCACCCCAGGGTAACCTGCTGAGTTGTACACTGGGCTTGGATTCAAGTGTGGATGAGTTAGTTTGTTTTTCTGTTCCTCTATTTCCCCACCTCTGGCATGGGGTTAAAAAGTTTTGTGGCTGCTTTATAAAGTACTTTGTGGTCTGTGTGCATCAGGGAACTAATATCTGTGTCAACAAGGCAACACTAGTTCCAGTTTTTAGGGGACGGTGGTGATTTGTAAAACCATGAGAAAGAACAAGGAAAGAAAAGCAAGGAAAAATTAGGAAATCAGGGAATAAAAAGAAATCAGCCCACCTTGCAGAAAATATATTTATATTGATATATTTATATTGATGTCCACTGTACACT
Organism: Aphelocoma coerulescens; assembly: GCF_041296385.1. NCBI lineage: Eukaryota > Metazoa > Chordata > Aves > Passeriformes > Corvidae > Aphelocoma > Aphelocoma coerulescens. The sequence continues at coordinate 66,179,252 of NC_091014.1, read as the reverse complement.
GGTAATAGCATTACTAATTCCAACATGCTGGCTTTCATTATAAAAACCAAGAAGGTTATAAAGTTTCTGTAATTATTTTAGGTTAATCTGGGAGTATATTATTTTCCTGGAGCTAGGTAGCATTTTAAATCTGCAAAGGATTAGACAGACACAATCAGTTCAAATATTTGTCCAGCCATTGAAAGGAGGATCCTCACTTCCGCCTCTGATGAGGCTCTGGAAATCTCCATCTCCATCATTGTTCAACAGCTAAGTGAAGATTGCATGTTGATTACCCTTTCAGTTGCCTTTAAGCAGCTTATGTGAAATGTTAAGTTCTAAGTTGCCTAAAATCCCTACTTTTTAATTTGTTCCCTGGGTTGTATGCAGCGAGGCAAATCTCTGTGGGTTTATATGTGCACACACAAGTGCATACATGCACCCTGATCAGAACCAGCTCCTTCCAAACATGCATTACACTGAGCAGAGCTTCAAAAAGTGTAAGTGGAACAGGAGCAGGCATTCCCATTAACCTTCAAAGATCATGAAAAGAAAAATAACAGTCTGCCTGCTTAGCCGAGTCAAATTGTAGCTGTGCAACTTAGCACAAAGTCTCTGAGTTCCTATGCTTCTATTTAAAGCTGAAAAGCTTTATTTAAAGCTGATTCCACTGCCTTCCTCAAATTTTGAGATCCTCAGAAAAAATAATATTAGATATTATTATTATTACTATTATTACTATTTGTATATATATTATGATATGATATATGATATGATATGATATATTATATTATGTGATATGATATGATATGATATGATATGATATGATATGATATTATATTATATTATATTATATTATATTATATTATATTATATTATATTATATTATATTATATTATATTTACAAACCCAGGGGTTGTTTCTGGGTTCACACAAATGCACAGCTTTTGTGATGGTGTTGCTGAGCTCCATCTCCAGACAAATATTTGCAATTGGGTTTTTTTCCCTTCAAATATTACAACTTTAAAGAAGGTGTTAGCTTCCTTGTTGCAAATCTTATCTTTGCTTTTGTTTGTAATTAATTGCATGGGATTTGAAGGAACCATTTTCAGAGCTAACAGGAGGCTTGAGTGCTGAGTTGGCTGTTACACCATACCTTCACCTGACAGTTTTTACCATAATTTTTAATGCTTCTGTGGCTTCTCATTGGCCTGTATTTTCATATCCACACGTATCCCATTTGTACTTGCCACATCCTTTGGTATTTTGTAGCAGATCATCAACTTGTATGAGCAAGGTATCATTTAACAATATTGACCTACTGCATTAGGAGAAATCCCTTGGGATTTTATTGCCAATGAGCTGCAAGCCCATCAGATCTCCTAGTCTGATATGACTCTCACAGTATCATCAGGGCATTTTATGTACAGCCCCCATGGAGGAATAGAGCTCTTTCCATCCTTTTGTGTTCCTGAGGATAAAGGGCAGCAGAGCCTGTGGGAAGTTGGAGCTATTCTTCTGCAGCCTGCATCATAAGGAGCCACTTGAGAACTATGTTTGAAGACAGCAGGTTTATGACTGCTTCACAGACAGTCCCAATAATAGTAGGGCAATATTTGACTAAATAATGTCCAAGCTGGTAGAGACACCACAATGGGTTTCCACTGTGTATTTTTCCCCTGCATGAGAGGCAGACATGCTTACCCCTCTGAGAAGTTCAAAGAGGCACTTGACAAAGTTGGGTACCAGTGAGTTTAAAGATACATGGGGCCTCACCTTCTCACACAGTGGAATATTTTCACATGGCTCATAACACAAGTTATTTATAGCCAAGGAAATAAAAATAGTGGGGATACAGACTTTTTTTGCAATTTCTCTGAACCAGTTAGACATGATACATACAGTTGGATACTGCTCTCTTCCAAGTAAAATGCAGCAATGTACTGCTCTCCACAGAGTGAAATAATTTTTACATGCCTTGTCAGTCTCGCTATGGCCATGGAAAGAAATACAGTGAAAGCAGAGACACTGGCACTGTTTATGTTATTTAGAATGTTTTTGCAGCTAACAGTTTTGACCTCTATTCTGTTTTGATGGTTCCTGTTTCAAAAGGTCATGTCATGTTTTCCAGTTAGAAGAAATGAATAAATACTTTCTTTTCCTGTAGACTCTCCCAGGTTTTACCCAGATCCTGGTTCAGAATTATTCCAAAGCATTGCTGGTGTAAAGCTAATATGCTTCATTGTCAGTGGAATTACAGTTATTAACAGCCTAAAATCTACACTCTGATGCCAGCAGGGTTTCATTTTTGCCCCTTATGGTCGTGAGAGACCCTGAAAAGAGATTGGAATTTGGAATTTAACATGTGAAATCCAGGGGCCATCATTTAAAACATCAATCGTTACTCCAGAATGGTGTTTGACAGGCTGCAAGTAATTTTGACTTCTCTCAGGCAGCAGAGTAGCCTAGAGGTCATATTGTTCTTATCACTGGTAAAAGATATCTTCCTCATGATGGATGACTGTTCTGTGTGTTTACAATGCATAATGTATTAGTAATTTTAATTCACAATTCCATTTATCCCACAGTTTTGTCAGGGCAAGCTAAACTGTAGTTAGGTACACCTGTGCTGTGCAGAAGGATGGGACTTTTTGTGGTGATCCATCCTAAGGCCCACACCACAGTCCCAGCTGCACATTAGAGAGCTGTTAGGAATCACTTCTACCAAAGGAAATGCCAGGCTGCAGGAACTGGACCAAAAATTCTTGTGTTTTCACTGCCATCTTGACCTGTGCAGATGATCACAGCTGAATCCAAAAAGGTTGCTGCCTCCAGCCTCACGGTATTACATAGAGTGACCCTCAGTGTGTTCTTCATCAGATTTATCAGGTTGGGAGCCCAGGGTTATCTGCTGTTGGCCAGCCAAATGCCAGAACTGGAGCAGCGCAGACAACAAACAGACTCCTGATTTTGGAGCACTTTGGGAACTTCATTACCCAAGACACAAAGAATTGAGCTGGCTTTGTGCAAAGCTTTCAGGGCGTTCCACAGCTGCTGCCTACAATTTACCCTCATTCTTTTAACTGGATTGAATGCAAAAGCCACTCCTCTGCAGAACCAGACACAAAAGTAATGAGCAGAGGTATTAGTTCAGAGGGTCTGAGAACAAATTTCCTATCTTCTTGCCTTAACTGCAATTCATAAGAAAACCTTTATAACAATATACATTTTTCTTGCTTATTTGAGTCCTGGACATATTTCTGTCAGGGTGTGTGTAACAAAGTGCTGTTTAGAAATGATGGCTGAATTTGCCTCTCAGGTGTTAGAGTTTTTAGATTTACCACCTCACTCCTCTTGCTGCTGTTTATATTTTACATGCAGAAATGTGGTAAGCACCATGCCACTTTCCCATGTTGGAATCATATGTTTCCAAAAATTGATGAATTACTTTCACTAAGAATCCTCCTAAATTCAAATAATTTTTAAAACATGCCCTTCATTCCCTATCATCTTGCTGGTTTTGATAAATTTCCATCTCCATATGTTAGACCTTTTGGCATTTAGATTTGCATTTTTCAAGATTTGCTCTTTAAATGGCCAGCTGTTACCTCAAAGTTTCAAAGCTCTTATAGCAAGAAACTTTTCAAAAGAAAACATCACTCTCCATTTAGTTTCCTGAAAGATCTCGTTTTCAATTCCAGAAGTGGGCAGCCAAGGCTCAATGTCATATTACTTCTTCACTGTATGTATTCATAAAAAGAGCTATTTTTTGGCACTGCTCTTCTCCTGAAAAAAAGTAAAAGTACTTTTTTTTTCCTTTTTCAAATAAACATGGATCCATGGTTTTATAGTCAGGGAAGGATGGAAAGATGCCCTGTATTTCAAATGAGGGGTTTTGGCCTGTTATATACTTACTGCATAACCTTTGATGGATTAGAAAAGGGAGTGGTCATTCCAGTTCTTCAAGACCTTTGGGAGAAGTTAAAAGGGGCACAAAGTAGAATCATCAGTATGAAATTCAGAACAGAGGTCTTACCAAGTTCATCAGTCCACTTTGTCATCATTATTTGAAGTAAGAGCCATTGATCCTGTCCTTCATACATATATATATACTTATATATATATATATATATATATATATATATGGCTTTCAAATAAAGGCAATAGGTGCTCTACCTTCAGAATAACTGAAGAAGCAACCTTTCACGTGCACTCACAGTTAGCTCCTTTTCTGCTACACCAAGTGAAAAAAGTTTGACACATGAAAAGAGGTGACACTGTGTCACTGTGTCACTGAATAATCAGCAAAATAGCATATAGTGCTCATTCTGAAAAATGTGTCCTGGCATTTGTTTGTGTAAGGGTAATAGAAGCATTTTTTCAGAATTCAAGTATCTTTTACTTCATGTTTGTTATTATTTCAATTTTTCATGTGTTCTTATGTTTTGATAGTTCCTATACAAGGTAAAAGATTCACGTCCTTCACAGGTTGAAGTCTGCTGTCAGGCAGAGCACTCCATCTACAGAGAAGCTTCCCTGAATGTTCCCTAACACCAAAGTACCTCAGCTTGGGTCATCTGTTGGTTCCAGTTCTGAGAGAAAAACCTCTGTCTCCTGAACAGCTCAGCCCATAGCTCTCCTTGTAAGCCTTGTGAGATAGGTCTGGGAAGGAACACATCTGACCAGCCTGGTTCCCAACAGGGACAGCAGCCTCCTTGGGGATCTGAGTGTATTCCTGTATTTCTGCCCTAAATGACTGAATTTCTGTCATGAACTAAATTTTTGCTGTTCATTCTTTGCAGATATTGATGAGTGTTTGGTAAACAATGGTGGCTGTGACCATTTCTGCCGAAACACGGTTGGCAGCTTTGAGTGCAGCTGCCAGAAAGGCTATAAACTGCTCACAGATGAAAGGACCTGCCAAGGTAATACCTCATTAACCTTACTCTTCATGTAATGAGGATGTCATTTCCAGTGGATTTTTTTTGTTGTTTTTATACTTAAGTCATTTGTACTGCAGGTTTTAATTGTTAACTGTTATAGGAAGTAAGGTTAGAAAACAACTGTGAGATTTCTGTTTTCTGAGGTGGGATTAGAAGATTATTGGAAATGTCTTGTTTCAATGTTTTTTGTAGTAGGAATGCCAGTGTCCTGTTGAAGTGTAAAAATCCAAGTGGCATAGTGGAATAGCCTCAGGCAAAGAGTCTTATGTTCAAATCCTCTCATTTGCTATGATCTGAATGGGACAGAGGCTTAGCTTATGTAGACCAGAGTCATTTAGAGTAAACGACTGTAATACAGTGTTTGCAAGATTTAAACTAAAAAAAAAAAAAGGATTTAATTCATGAGCTCACCTTTTCCTGAGAGAAACTGTTTATGAAGGGATAATGGTGGCATTTTGTGGGAATTCAAATGAAGTGTGTTTTATATTGTTTCCTGTGCATGGCATGATTTGTTATCTAAGTCATCTGATGTTATGTATTCTATGGCTAATTAAAAGCATAGCCATTTCCAAGTACTGACCATGTACCTTTGGAGAAATGGCATTTAAACTCTGTAGCTTTACCTTTTAAAAAACTTCTGGAAAAGGCTAGAAAGATGAGCATGCATCAATAGAGAGAGAAAGGGAAGGATGATGTATTCAATTAAAATTTTATGCAGAAATTGCTGTTTTATTAATACATGATTGTTTGCATGGGTTTTGAATAAGTAAAAGTTATGAAGTCCAAAACAGCATTAGTATTTTAGAGTTTCTTTGTTTATCTGCAATAGGGAAACCACGATCTTAAGATATATGTGTCATTCAAAATTTTTCCATTGCTTCTCATTGGTACTTCCATCCATCATTTGAGAAGCCACCTCCACCCTGACTGTGTGATTAGGCACAAAGGAGTTAGTGAAAGGTTGGTTTCAAGCTGGGCAGGATGGAAAGAGCTGAGATTAGCCCAGCTAGTGCAACATGATTCAGCAGAAATAACACGTTAGGATCATGTCAGACACGGGGAAGTTGCCAGGTTTTGATTTACCTGCTAAAAACAGGGACAGAATATTAAAAAGAAACGTTCTCTTCATGATGTATTTAGAGATGGTTGGGAAGACCTTGTTCATGAATTTCATGTGTGATGACATGCTCTCACTGTGGTATCAGTCAGAGGTTTCACCACTGAACTGAATGTTATTACAGCAGGAAGAAATTCGGGAAAAGTTAGGCAAGAGCTGGTGCAGAATTTATTTGTTCATTATGCAGAGGGTTAATAGTAGGCTTTAAAAGCTCCCTGTAAATGATCAGGTTTCTGTGGTGATAGTGAGAATCTAGAAGCAGCTCTGTAAATACTGTTAAAGTGTGTTTTGTTTTGTCACGAGCCAGAGCTGCAGAATGAGAGAGTTACCGGTACCAATACACACCATGCAAGGGCTAAAGTAGTAGCTGATCTTCTCCCCCTCACGTGCTCAGACATGGAAGTATAACCATGATCTGGCCATCCTGCTTTTCCCACTGCCAGTGACGAAGGGCAGGCACTCAGTCTTGCCTCTACATGGTACATTGACTGATAATGTGGTTTATCTGTTGCTGTAACAGATAGATTAGTGCAAGCCCAGAGAGTTTTTGGGCTGGACAAGTTCCTTCATCCCAGAAACTCTGGTTCTTCATACCATGAAATGGGGAGGACAAAGTCATTTCCTGTTTGAAGTCTGAGGTATTTGGGCCCCAGCAAACATGGTGTGATGCCTGCTTTGTGGAGGATCACTGTGATAATTTAGTTCCTGTCTGGTGCTTAAGGTGATAATTGGTGACTCAAGCAGTCAGTAAGCCTGCTAATAAAAAGAGAAGGAAAGTGAATATAGAGCAAGAAATCACCGATGTATGAATCACCTGCACTTGGCTTCTTCCGCTGCAAGAAGAATATAGTCAGGGGAAGTGGTTATAGTTATTAATACCAGGTCTGTCAGGAAAATGTGGGTTGGGGTTAGTGACTCTTCTGGGATATAAATCATCCACATTTTGTTTTTTGTAACAGCCGGTCAACGCTGACCGTAAAACATTAATGAGAGATTCAGGGAAATTTATTTTAGGCATATTAGCCTTTCCAGTGAGTGAAACAGAACAGTCTAATTTCTGTTTATAAAAGATGCTGTTGTTCATGTTACATCTGTTGTTTTGATTCATAATAGAGTTTCCATGATTTATGATCTTTCTGTCAACACTGCCCTTCTCTTCTGGTTTTCATTTTTTAAAATAAAGATTTCTTTCAGTTACTAATCAACATGTTTACAAAACACTCATTTAGGACCTTAGAAATCGGCATTGTTTGGGACTGGGTCCTATTTAGTTCAGGTGGCCTCCCCAGTGTATAGAGCATTCATCTCCAAACATGTTCATCATTAATATCAGCACAAACCAGTTCTACATATTTCAATATAAAATTCCTTCATATTCCCAGTGAAATTCTGAAGTTGTCACGCCTCACCTAATTTCCTTCATTTTATTGTAGACCTCAGAGCTGACTTTGAGAGTACAGGGAAATTGTATCAGTCGCAGACTTTGTTCTGGTTGTTTGCAGAGCTCCCAGCCCGGTCGTACCAAGTGCCTTCCCCACATTCATGCTCTCTGTGAAGAGGAAAGTATTTCTCTTTCAGTTTTCAGGCAGGAAGGGTGAAGCCAAGTACAGCAGCTTGCCTAAATGCCTAAGATCACACATATAAATACTTGAACTGCCCAGAGAATAAACCTCCAGTTTTTGTGAATCTACCCCTGCTATTTTGCCCATTACAAGGTATTGTTATTCTCTTGTGTTTGTGCTCATATCCTGATACGAGAATTCCTTGATTTTTCAGGAACTCTGGTGCTTGGTGCTCTCTTGGTGCCACCCTGCATTTTGAGTGCTTGTATGAGCAGCCCTAGCCATTGGAAAGAGCCTTAAAATGTTCTGCATTTGTCTGTTTGCAGCTAAACCATTTTTAGCCCTGGCTGCAAAGAAAACCATTGTCAATCACAGATTACTTCTGCTAGGGAGTGGTTCTCACGCTGTGGCTCCTTGTTAGACAAGGAGAATGTGGGGGGGTTCCCTTCTTTTCCCCTCCCCTGCATTCCAGCCATTTAAAGGGAAACTTATTTGTAACCCAGAAGGTGAAGAATCCATACTGCCCTGCCAGTAATATTGTGGAGACTGATACTGTTTTCCCAGAGTCTCTTCTTTCACACAGACTTAAAAATAGATTTTTTTTTTTGCCCCCTTTGACAGGGAAATCACTGTATGACAATACCAAACCCATCTATTGTGTATTACTTTAATTGATCCCTTAAGTCTAAAGTATTGTTAATTCTTCGGTGCAGGAAGAAGCAGTTGGATCTGTTTGTATAAACCTAGCAAAAGAGGTCTGCATCTCCTTTGAACATGTAGTAAAAATAACATAGCTATATTATAGCAAGGAGAGCTTGTGTTTGTAACCTTTTTGGTAATTAATAGAAGGACAACAACTCAGATCAGTTCTAGAATGACATCAGCAACAAGCAAGCAGGCAAGACTTGCTGCAATGAAATAAAGCTGCAATGAATGTGTGTAAGCTCAGACATAATTACCTTAATCCTCAGCCAGTATGAGTTTTAGAGCCAGTTAACTTAATTGCTTATTCAGTTTCTGTTTGTTGTGCAGTGATCTCGAAAAAAAATCAACAATAAGCAGTCTCTCTGCTCTGCTCAAGTTCAAGCTTCATTAAGCACCCAGAAAAATGTGTGAAATTCTGTCGTAAATAATTTTGTCTTCCTGCTCTAGGAATTGCTTTTTGCAAAGCACGACAGTGAGAGACAGCACACACTTTGTTACAAATCTCTCCAGGGAGTTGCAGAGATAGAAAGATGCATTACCTTGAGGGAAAAAAAAGTGCTTTTAGTGGGAACATCCAGTGATCAACATGGAATATTTTGGGCTGCTAAATCCACACTCACCCTCTGCCTCTCACCACCTTAGTTCAAAAAAGAGACAAATCTTCCTACTCTGAGGCATTTAAACTTTTGCAGGGGGCAAAAGCTCAAGGCATTTGCATCATTCTGGTCCACTTAACAGCCTCCAGAGTAGGCTTTAAGTGGGGTTTGATGATATCACAGACATGATAAAGTCTGCTCTAGTTGCCTTCTCTCCAGCCATTTGAATTGATACAGCCACTGTAATAAAAGGAGATGACTGTCCACCAGGGAACAGTACCTCCAGGGCATATGGAATACCTGCATGGGCCATCTGGCTTTTTTGGGCCTTCTTTAGGGCCATAGGTGACAGCATTTTTTATTTGCTTTGAAGTATTGCCTGTTTGACTGTTAGTTATTCTTTACTACCTTCCTACCAGATTTTAAACAAATGCAATTGACCCTTTTGTAGGCAGGCACTGGAACACAGGGTCTCACAGTCTGCTGTTGATAGTGCTGGTGTCTGTCCAAAGGAGATTCAGTGATGTATGTTTCTACAATAGGAAATCCCAAACAGAATTTGCCCGATTGCTTCATGAATAATTGAATTTTCCCTCTAGTGATTTTCTATGGGCACCTTTTGCTAGATTTGGATAGCTGCAAAATTCTCCAGTAGAGCTCCAAGTACAGCTGATTTGAGGTGGTTTTTGCTCTCACTACAAGACAGGAGCATTTACACCATCATATTTGATATTTGTACTTTTCTTTCATTTAAAACAAATGTGCTTCTTGTGTCCCTCTGTACCTCAGCTACTCAGCTTCACTTCCAGACCAAGTATTCCTCAAGACTCGATGCTCGTGCAATGGGGCAGCTGGAAGTAGTGGCTAGAGCAGTGATGCTGTGAGCAGATATTGAAGCAGTTTCCCTAGTAACTGGCAGCATTTTGCAGTGCTGTCCTGCAATACACCTCAAGCCTTGTCCAGCTCTGGATTTTTTGTTTCCTGGGTTTTTTTTTTGGTTTGGTTTTTGTTTTATGTCTCTGCATATCTGTTACTAGAGGGATGCTTTACACAGGGCTTCCAATGCCTAGTGTCAGGAGAAGCCTTCTTTCATCCCAGAATGAGAGAAAGAAAAGTAACACCTTGAAAAATACAGTAGTTGTCTGTGATCCAAGGATCCTGCAGGCGTGGTCTTGAAACATTGCCCTATTAACTGGGTAGGTAATCACATCTCATAATGTCCATAATTTTACTTATTGTATGAAATATGCACTATTTGCCTTCCCAGGGTAAGATTTAGATCTCCCAGCACAGTATCTCCATTTTGAAAATGGGTATGAAATGAGGGATTAATCATACAGGGAAGGACAAATAGAAAGTGTTTGTGGGAATTTTTTTTTGGCCTAAAGAAGCCCATAAAGATTAGCTACAAAGATCTCATTATACTCTTCTGTATGGAACTATTGATGATAAATCTGGATGTACAGGACCAGTTTAATCCCAAATAATCAGTGTATCCACACCAGCAGCACTGAATCTCCAGCCATCTTTTACAGAGAGTAACCAAATTAAGAACTAAAAAATAGCCAAAGAGGTTTGCACCCTTGGGTTACATGACAGTGACCTGTCACTCACATTTGATCATGTAACCCAAAGCAACAGGCCTTGTCCTAATCACATATCCAGGACGAGGGTACAGCCCTTGCATTGGTTAATACAGGACACAATCACTCCTCTAAGGTAACAAAACACATCAGAGCATAGAAGTCAGGGCTGGAGCATCTGGCCCCTCAGATTCAATGTGTCAGCATGGTTTGGCCAACTTTCCAGTGAAAAGGGGTGGAAAGTTGCATTGTTGGTCTACCCCCTCTCCTTCCTCTTCTTCCCCCATTACAGAGAAAAGCAAGTGTTCAATAAAAATAACATTGTTTAGCCTTCCTCTTCTTTCCGAAGTGGCAATAACATAGAGCTTCACAGCCAGATGAGGTGGCATAAAGAGGGCACAAGCAGAAATTTTACTGCCTGGAGTGGGGTTTTGTCTTAGTATTTAAAAAACATTTTTAGCTGAACCCTCATACTCAGAGGTTGTCACCCTCATGGTCAGGACTGAAGAGTAATGGGTGGAGAGCACTAGGAAGCCATGAGGCTCTGCTGCCTGTGTCCTGGGGAGGGAGGTGGCAATGGGGATCCCACAGAGAGTGTTTGCTGTCGGGAGTGAGGAGCAAGCAGGTTTCTATGTCCCCTCATTGTCTTTTGCCTGAGATTGCATGTGCATTCGCTGTTATTTGAGGTCTTCAGCAGTCAGAGAAAATATTCAGGGCTTCATTTTGCTCTCATGTACATCAAAGAGAAGGCTACTGTACTGAGCAGAGTTACAGTGCTGTCACACTGAAGGAACCTGCTGGTCCTTGTTACCTTGTACCACTGGAACAGGGTGATTCAGTGCCCGTGCAGAGGTGGATAATGAGAGGGAGGGATGGAGAGATCAGGCCATGCCCCTATCAACATTCATTTCTGTGATACACATGAAGGAGAGGGATCCTGCCTAGATGCACTCATACACCCATCCACACCGGACAGATGTGCCCTAACATATAAAATACATTGGCTTGTTACAGGCTGATTTTCATCCAGTCCAGCTGAGTCTGGTCCCAGTGTGTTTTAATTGTGTGAAGTCTTCATATAGACAACAGTGCTGGTTCAGCTGCCAGGGCAGTGTAGCTCAGGAACCAGGCAGTGATGCTCTGGAGGAGATACTGGGAGCTGCTTGTGGAAATCAGACTAGCTCAGAGAAAGAAAATTCGGGATGAGTTCCCTGTCACTGATGATGTTCATTCCCTACGCAGATTTTCTCTATGGCATTCTGCACCACTGAGCCTTACAAAAATATCTCGCTTATGACAAGCACCATATTGCTTCTCGCATCAAGATTAAAAAATACTCCACTGGGTAAGCAACATGTTACACTGTCAATGAAAGGAATACTTCTCAAATCCTTTCTGTTACACTGGGTGTCAGTGAGACTGTGAATATTGGTACAGTCTGCCTCTGTGAGAAAAAAGGGTTGCAAGATCATACCCAGAAACAATAAATGCCCCAGGTATGAAGTAAAAACATCTCTAGCCAGTACAAGTCTGTTTGCCAAGTGATAGTATCTGCAGTGTTGGTTGTAGCAATTAAGTCTGCTGAAACATGAAAACAAACACATCCCTCCACCTCCGGTTCTCCCCTCTGCAGCAGTGTTTTCATAAGTTAAAGGGGAATGTTCTTTGGTTGCTGCTTCTTGGAAGGCATATTAAACCTCACAATCTAGGCTTTAAATCACTTTCTAATACAATGGGACCTAATGTGGAGAGGGCAGATGGGACAGATTATTCCACTTCTGTTTTCCCATGAAGCTTCTGACACAGGCTACTGTTGGAAGTTAGATAGTAGATTAGTTTGACCTCAGGTCTCATTCAGTATGGTAGCTCTTATACTGTTAAACTCTATAAAGTATACTGCTATCAAATTGCTTTTTACTGCTGTGTCTGGCCCCCTCCTGTTGATGATGTGTGTGGGAAGCCAAGCAAAACGTTCCATTAGTGTTTAGAAAGAGAATTTGAGATATATTTTTCAGTTGATGTTGTAGGATTTATGACTTGTATAGTGCAGAAATTACTTTACTGGACTGGAATCATGTTATGTATTAATGAATTACCAGGATATGAGTCAGCCTTGGAATAGTTTGTGCAGGAAGGTAGCATTCTTCCACAAACAATAATCTGTTGATAAATCGTGCTGAAAGCTGTAATTCAATAGGAATTGTTTTTAAAGAGAATCAGAGAAAGACTATATGTGTATATCTATTCTCCACTACTGCACATTAATGCCATATTACTGCCCTCAAGCATTTAGTTACACTGATTATGGTCAGACAGCCTTTACCCTGAGTGCTAAACAGAATTGCAATAAAATGACAACTCTATCCCAAATATTAAAAAGAGTTTCATTTTTCTGTGCTTGCATCTACATTCCTGGGCCCTCTAAAAGTGCTCTGGTTTGCTTATTTCCTTCTAATGAGAATAAAAGTCTAACCTGTTGAAACAAAGGAGTGTGATTTTCTTCTGTTAGCCATGTTATGAACTGCTACTCTTTGTTTTGCTAACTTGGAGATGAGACCTCAGTTACAACAGGTGAAATAAAACCAAAAATCTAAGCTCAAATATTGAGTCAGTGGAATGGAGGAGTGTCTTCTGGGGTTTTGCTGGGTGGAGGATTTTTGATGCATATTTGCAAACCATAGTGTTGGTGTTTTCAGAGGGATACCTGCCAGGACTCTGCAGAGGCCAGCCTTTCTGGGCAGGGTTTTAAGCAAGCCTTTGAGGCAGAGCCAGAGAACAGCAAGTCTTGTGTATATTCAGTGGTCCCTTGACTTCAGCAAGAGCTTGAAGTAAGCTGGGAATGCACAGGTCCACAGGAGGTGAAAGGAAGTGCTGCATTTGAGTTCTCAGCTGAAAATCGAAACTGTGTTGTTGTACTTGCTCTTCAGCCCTGTCAAGTAACACCAGGCATGTTTTCACCCAGACTAGTCCCTTGTTCCTTCCAGAAGTCTCACTAGCAGCTCCTACTAAAGGGTGATGGAGACAACACCTTAGCAAAGCGAACAGTTTCCTCTTTTCAAAAATACAGCTAAAAATCAAATGTATTGCAGGATGGGGGGAATATTTCTTCCTTGATGCAGAAGGGGTAAAGCCTTTATTATGTTCTCCTCAGGCTGTTAGGCTGCTCTTACAGAGTTGCTGTATAAATAGTGGCTTGAGCAGAGTGCAGACGAGTAAACATATTTATGTTTGTAGGAAAACAAATAAACCTGCCTGAAGTTTCTTTTAATGCACTTCTCTTGATATATGGCTTCCCCCACCCCAAGCTCTTGACGAAGTAGCACAGTTTATTCCTATAATAGCAGTGGATAACTCAGCTTGCCTTTGCCTTGGGAAATGATTGATACTGGAAAATTATACATTTGCTTATAAAATCTTGGCAATGTCTTGATAAAAGTACTTCTTTTCTTAAAAAAAAAATTGGAAAAAGTATTGACTTTAATTGCATTTTAGGTTGTCCTAGCAAAACAATGGTGGGAGGATAAATGTAATAGGAGCCAAAGCCAATTGCCTCCTGCTGGGTTCCCGAGATTAACAAAGGAAGCTGAGCACAACAAAGCTCTCAAGTAATGGAGAGGGATGGGGAGGAGCTAGGACAGGTGAGCATAGGCCCAAGAGCAAGGATAATGTCTGGGAAGTCTAAGTATTGACACAACTTCTGTCTCCACTTTCAAGATGTTCAAGAATGAAAATTAGGCTTTTGCTTTTTTGTTCACAGTTATCTCTTTCACTTCATGTCACAGCAGATTCAGCCCTCAAAGCCTGGAGGACCTTGTGTTGCTGGGAAGTGGTTGTGTCCAATTGTCACATAGAGAAATACAAATTGGCTCAAGAGGATCTTTATTTTCATACCATAAATACTTCTGTTTCAAAATCTTATGTCAAAGACAATCTGTACGTAATGTGAGGAAGCTATAAAGCATATAAGTTCAGTGTCAGAGATGTGTTGAGGATGGTGGTGCAGTCAAGAGTATATTTTGCAGTTCCTATGATCTGCCAAAATGCTTAGCTTAACTCATTTCCTATTGATTTTAACAGTAATAGGTTGTAAAAATGAATAATACTGTTAAGTGTACTTAGGCATTTTTTATGCTATTAGCTTTGGTTGTTAGAAGATAATGGTGCTTTACTCAGGTTCAGATCCCTATAGTGCTTTTTTATATGTTTTAAAAATCGTTTGGAAATCCTTTTATAAGTTGTTATTCACAAAGATAGCAGCAAGGAGTAAAAGCAGGATGAGAGAACTGCCAGGAGCTTATGGTGAGGTTAAGTGTGATGTGCTCAACAGAGAAAACCAGTACCAATTTGAAATCTGCTCTTACAAATGCCTTTATAGAACACCTCCCTAGGCTCACTTTGTGCCTGTGACCTTGGACAGATTTACTAATTTTATACCATTGTGTCTAGTTATTAGTAGGTTTTTCCCATGTTCCATGAGAGACCAGGCAAACTTTCTTACCTGCAAAAAAAAAAAAAAAACTTTCTTTTTTTAACTTCTCTATTTGAAAGTATCTGCAGAGCTGTCTCTGGTGGCCAGCATTGGTTTTCTCATTCTTCTCTCTACTAGGACAGCTGACCAAATTCAGAATTGAGCTTTGCTGAAGAATCAGAAGAAGAGGGAAACTTGGCTTGACACTTGAGACCAGGCACCTTTTCCTCCTCAGCAGTTACATGGGGAAAGTTGACACTGCTGTTCCCCAACTCTGCTTGCAGGACTGAGATTTAGCAAGTAGTTTTGCTCAATTGTGTTTAAAATATTAGAAGAAATTATCTGCCAAAATCGAATTTATCAAGTAATCCTCTACCATTATTCTGTTTTTAAGTTTGGTGGTGCCCCCAAAAATAGCAGATGGTAGGGTCTTCCATACTGCTGCAGGGAAACATATCAGAAATCCTTCTTTTTGTCCAACAGCAGAAAAATAATAATGTCATAATAATGGTGGTGATAATGATGATGTATTTCACTATAGAAATGTAAAAAAGCCCTGGTCCACATCCCATCACCTACAGTAGAAACCCCCAAAGACCCCAAAGTTGGCTGCCAATTTTTGCCTGGCTGAAATTGCCAGATTCTGCAGTTTCCATCCAAAAGCATAAATCTTCCTGCCCCTTGGGCAAAGCTCTTGGTGATCCAAAAGCAAGCAGATCCATGGCTGATGCATGAGGCAGAACAAAACCATAGTGCCTGGGAGCAGACTTGGCTCTGCAGTGCTGACAGGAAGAGGAATGTGTGGTGGTCACTTGGCTTGGCACACGTTAGGGGGAACACACACGTGTTAAGGGAATAGGCGTTTGCTGCAGTGAGATGTTGTTCCACAGCCCCATTTCTGCAGACTCAGAGTAAGTCCTGAGGGAAGCTTGTGGAGGAGAAGGAGCTTGTGGATTCTGTGTGGAAGAAAAACTAAATATGAAATTTTTGAAAGAAATTGAAAAGAGAAGGGAAAATTAATTTGTTGTTACGTGAGATCACACAAAGCTCACTTGGAAGAGTTCCTAAAGAAAAGATTGTGTTTTCTGTGGAGAGGGAGCAAAGAATCTAGGCCTACAATTTTATTGCCAAGTTTTTTAACCTGCTTTCTGTTTGTTTTCAAACCCCAGAGATAGCACAGTGGTTCACAGAAAGTGCAACTGGTCTCTTTTGATAAGGTCTGATACCAGAGATAAAGGAAACAAGCTGCCATTTACCTTTAAAGACTTTCCCAAATGTGCTGTCTTGCTCTTCCTAAAAGCAGTTCCCTTTGCTTTAACTTCGAGGTAAATAGTGGGAAACCAGTTGCTGTGATGTTAATGAGGGTGATGAGTTTGCTGGGTGAAGAGTGGTCCCCTTGGTGCTTAGCATCAAAGAAGGATCTGCCTACTGCAGTTCCTCGAACACTGAAGGGGCCAGTGAAAGATTGCTGTCTTTTAAACTGAGGTGAATTCACAGGAATTAATAGAGGCAGTCAGCCAGCCCAAGGGAACTGCTTAGTTCGAATCCTTCCTGCTTTCTTGTCTGTAACCTCAGGCCCAAGAAAAAAATACGAGAAATCTAAAAAGAGATACCTGCTTATTCCTGAAAGGACCAGGTATGCATTGCACTTTTTAAGATAAATTATTTGGCCTTTACAAAATTTAGCAGTTAAAAAGGATCACACCAATTTGAGCTCTAAAAGTTAAGCTGATGGAAAAGACTAAGGGATCAGTTCAGGAAAACAACTAGGCAATCCATTCTGGGACAGGGATGCTTCTGGAGGTTACCAAGCAAAATGCTAGAGGCTGCTTAAGTACAGGAGGTTGGACTAAATGAGTATGAGTGTTTAATGCTGGCATTGAATATACTCATTCTATCAAAATAAACGTCCAGTTACTGGGTTATGTCTTGGAAGACATTATTCAATTTCAGACATGTAGCAGAAGTGTGAGAACACACAGTAAAAGGAGAAGTCAGTGATGCCCAGATATTCTTAGAGCAAAATGAGAGTATCTAAAATGATCAGACCAAAATGATAAACAACAGAGACAGCTGTAGCTCCCTAAACTGCATTTGCACCAAAGCTGTATGGAGTGCTAATGCTGCATTTGGTACTGTATGAAGACAGAGAAGGACGTGGCCTGTCCTAAGAGTGACAGCCTCAGGAGCACAGGTAGGGGGTTATTAAGCTTACTGTGGGTACAGATAAGCTGGGAGGAGGATGAAAACAAGCTGTTTCCAGGATCTCAATACACTGAATAAAAACATACAGACAGGATCCTGAGGCTGTGAGGTAGAATTAGGTAGATGATAATATTTGTCCTTAGTACAGCTATATACTGTGTGCCTATCCCTGAAGCTGAGTAACAATCACTTTGCTGTGTACTGCTGAATCCTTGAAATACCTCATTAGGATGCTTACATAATAAGTCACAGGTTTCTAATTATTTATTGACTCTGTCTCAAACATATATTGCAGTTTTCTTTTGTTGTTTACATACATTTATTTGTTTTACTACCTCTTTGCGTTCTAACAAATCATCTCTAATAAAAAGCACATTTCCTTGCAAGCAGAATCAATTTCCTTCAGAAGTCTTTCAGTCCCTGATTAGTGGGTTACATTTGGTCTTCACTAATCACATGCTTAACTGTGAGCAATAAAGTTCTTAAATAAATAAATGCTTTGGTCCAAGTCAACATTAGTTATAATGGACAGTTTCCCACTCAAATTTCTGAAATACAAGATGAGACTGTCCTACCTGGGCACTTAGATTCCCATTAAAATTACAGCAATTAATGCCAGATCTGGTTTTTTTCTGCAGGCCATTAGGTATGTTATTAACAATTAAATCTCAGCAGCAAGATGACTTGATTGCAACTCAGTAATGCAGTGAGAAGTCTAAATGGGTGTGGGTTTTCAATTACTTTTAAAGGCTTGGAGTTATGGCTATTTTTTCCCCTTTTGTGTTAGCCTGCTCCAGAAGCACTCAGTGGGAAGGTAATGAAGTAGAAGATTTGTACATTACTACATCTTTCCCTGCTTCCTTTTCATTGGTTTTATTATTGTAGGCTTTGAAACTTAAGGAGAAGTTAGCTATGAGCCATTCCTCCTGGTCAGGGTTGGCTGTGTATTAGAGAGCTACATTCTCACACGGAGGATGCATTTTTACTAACTGTGAACAGGGCTAAGTCACAGTGGATCAAAAAACGTGAGACGTGGTGGAAACCCCATCACATGGCTGCTGTAGCAAAACAATGCCTTCCCAGCATTGAATTTAAACCACCATTTGTTGGAGAACGTAGCTTGAATCATGACTCCCTGTGGTGCAGCAACCACTCAGATTAAGATATGTGGTTTCCCTAATGTCTGTCAAATATTGTTGGAAACCAGGCTGGCTCGGCTGTGAGGTGAACAACATTACATGGGTGGTATCAGTTCCCCGCAGAAATTGGAGGTGGGGGGAGGAGGAGAAGACAGAATATAACTTTCAGCCAAAATACATACAAAAAAAGCATTAGTGTTTATTTTAAAAACATCATGTAACACTTCTTTAGAGTTTCTATGTATGTGTGCTTAATGAATGAGAACAAGGAAAGGCTCTGTTTCTCAGAGGAGCCGATAACTTGGAAGCTGAGAAAGGTGAACACAAAACATTCTGACTAACCTTGAGTTTGGCTTGTGTGCACGGCCTGGGGTGCTCCACACTGAGTCCACTTTTGGCTTGGGGGTTAAAAATAAACCAGGGCTGTGTGAGATGGACAAAACAGAACTATATCTTGTGGGCCTTTGCATGAGGAGAGTGTAGCCTTGTTAGGAGATAACCCCAGCGCCCTGAGAGAGGCTTTGCTGTGCTCACTGCCCCGGGACACCTGGGCCACTGCTCCCAGCCTGGGGCTCACCCCCCGCCAGCGCCTGAATCTGAAACCCACGGATTCCTTGCTGTGAATGTTCTTCATAGCAGCCTGGGCAGCAGTTATGAGACAGATAAAAATCTTTGCTGCCATAATCAGGGAATACCTAAACTTCCTGGGAGGATTGGACTGTATGGACTCACAACTGTAATAGCACCTTCAAGTATTGCTGTAATACCAAAAATGACCATTTTTGACTGATCTACCAGCGTTCAGGGTGTCATGAGTCACTTCTACCGATGAAGGAGTTGATGGTAGAGATAGATATTTCCTTTTGTTTTTATTGTACATTCCATTTCTAAGTAAAAAATATTTCTTTTCTGTTTTACTTCTATTTGAAATAGTATATTTACATTTAATTTATCCATTTTGCATGTATGCAGTGATCTAGTGCATACTTCATGTCCTGCCTCACCGAACACAGACAAATCAAATGTAAGATGGGTTCTTTGCTTATAGTGTCCAGAATCTTTACAGTCTGCACTCTGTTGCCCATCCCTGTTATAGATTTTATTGTCTTTGAGCCACTCCTGTCTTGTTCTCTGTAGCACAAATAGCACCACCAAATAACAGTGATCTCTCCTTTCCACTTTTATTTTCTGATCATCTGAAAATTACTCCAAGCTCAAGACTAAACTCATATGCAGTTATGATATATGACCTGTGTTCTGGAAGGAGGCTCCCACTTTCATAAATTGACCTAGCTACTTAGTGTATCTCTCAGAGAAAAGCTGTTGAGATGACCATTAGTTTCCTCTAAACAACTTCTTCACTTGTTCTTAATATTAACAAACAAAATTACATTAAGGAAAACAGAGATGGGACAATCCTCATTTTTGAAGTAGATTTTTAATGTGAAATTGGGAAGCTGGGCATTGAATTCTTCAGTTCTATAACCACAACCCTCAAATTACACCTCTGTGCAAGTGAGTTTTGCACGTTTTCATTCTGTCAGGGAGTTACAGCAGTTCCTGCATCAGTTTGCAGTTCTAAAACATCTCTAAATCCAGCAGGATTTACCAGTCTCACCTGTGTGTGTGTCTGATGTTAAGCTGCTTGTTTGTAATGCTAATGCTTTTTGGAAATGTCCTGCTGTACGCTTTGATTTCTTGATCACTGGTTCCTTTTAATTACTCTGAAATTTATTTTAGAGCAATGACAATCAGGAATACAGGGTACTGCATCTAAGGGCTGGAAACAGAGTACAGAAAGGAGCCTTTCTCTTCAGAGCTGCTGGTCAGAATCCAGCTCAGGTTCAGGCTTAGCAAAAATCACTGCTGTGTGATGGCTTCTGGGTGCCCTGCACTCTACGTCCACAAATGAGTCAGTGTCCACATCACACAAACCACTGAACAATTGGTGCTACTGTAATTGGGAGTCTAGTGGCAGCACCAGTGGAAAGGGCAGGGACTTGAATGAGCATGGAAAATGAGCTGCTTTATTCCCTGCTCCCTCAGGTCACCTTTGAGACACATCTGTTTGAGGAAACTGAGAAGAAATTCGATCTCTGGTAGCTCCCTTCTGGAGATAGAAGAATTTACTTTGCAGTACTGACAATCTGACACCCACTAAAAAACTTTACATTCAAGAAAAATAAAGAACATTATGGAATCGTTTAACATGGGAAAGCCTGAGCTAAAAAAAAAAATGCTGCATATGATCGAAAAATCAACAATAAAATCCAAATGCTGACTTGAAATAATAGGAACCTAGCCAAACTAATATTATCAAGCATGGCCACTATTGCCAAAAATTGCTTCCCTCAGAACCCCAGGGAAATCCTGCTCCTTTATTAAACCATTGCACAATCTCTTCCAGTTGAATCCTTTTTAGGGAAAAAATTAGGGAGTGCTTCCTTTGTTCAGACATTCTCTTTGGAGGTGAGAACGTGGTTTGCTAGAAGAGATATTGGACTTTATTCAGCCTGAGATGATGCCTTGATGCCATGGAAACAGGGGCTGGAAGGAGAGCCATCAGCAGCACAGGACACCATAAAGAGAAGTCTGGCACTGCCAGTGTGCCCATGAATCCATGGTGGAGCTTGGAAGACACCTTTGGAGGTCACCTGCTCCAACCCCTGAACTTGGCACTTCCACTGGGTCTGCTATGAAGTAGGGAGCTCCTTGCTTAGATTTTATGTGTATCATTAGTATCCCTAAGAAAAGCTGGCAGGAAATTCTACCAGCAGTGAATTTAGCCCCGTAGTCCCTGCAAGCTTCAAACAGCTCAGCTGTGAAGACCCCTCTTAATACACTGAAATGACACCGTCACCTATGCTGATTGCAGTGGTGAATGTGGCATGAATTTTTGACTAAGTGAAAGTAAAAAAAATGTGGTTTATGTCAAATAAGTGCGTTAGCAAATCTGAAATGTTCTCAGACAGCTGGGACTACATGTGAATTTATGCCAAATGCAACTAAAAATAGAAAACAAACTTCAGCCTTAAGCTGAAGTTTTCCACCGTGGTTCCTCAGAAACACAACATTTTGACTTTTCATCTTAAAGCAGTTAAAAAACTTAATTTGAATAACTTTAAATCATTTTAAGAGCACCACAGACCCAGAAAGTTAATTTATCAGTATTTATTTTGGGGTGTGGGAGGGGGGAAATTCAGAGCAACACAATACAAAAATGTTTGTATGTTTGAGTGTGTACGTGGGGGTGGGGACGGGACTGTAACCTGTCACATCTCTGCTTTTGTATTTTTTGATTTCTCTTCAGTAGATGAGGCTACCAGATTTTGTAGTGTTTTGTGTACAAAGGAGACAGGATTTAGATGCCCACGTTTCTTCCCCATTGTTGTGGTAAAGCAGGATTTGAAACCCGGGGCTGTGAAGGTCAAATTCCCAACTCCGTGGTCTCTTGTGAGATACACCTGTGTCCTGAGGGTGGTGGGAAATAAGCACATCCTTTCAGGCTAAATATGGAGAGGTATTGTGAAGCACCACAGAGGTGTGAAGGCCAGCTTCAAAGTTCCTGGG
Organism: Aphelocoma coerulescens; assembly: GCF_041296385.1. Classification (NCBI taxonomy): domain Eukaryota; kingdom Metazoa; phylum Chordata; class Aves; order Passeriformes; family Corvidae; genus Aphelocoma; species Aphelocoma coerulescens. The sequence goes on along the minus strand of NC_091014.1, from coordinate 66,157,385 downwards.
AGCCTGGGGATAACATCATCCAGAGCACAGATTTCAGAGTTTCAAAAAAAAAAAAAAAAAAAAAAAAAAAAAAAAAAAAAAGAGGATTTCAGCATCCCAGCGTCCTGTATCACACCACCAGTTTCTTGTAATGAAGAGTATGCAGCGCATATTTTTCCCTTTTCTATGACAAGTGCTGAATTCCTCAGGGGGCTGGTGATTGTGCAGACAGGGCTCTGCAGAAAGCTGGGTCCCTCCCTGCCTTCCTCAGCCGGGAACAGCCGGGGTTGAGGCTCAGCCAGGGGAACCTGCACAGGGGCTTCCCTTGTTCCAGCAGCCAGAGCAGGATGCTGAATTCAGCAGATTGAACTTCTGAGAACAGCAGCAGGAGGGGGGATGAGGGCTTTAAAGGGTGAAAAAGCTATGGAATAGAAATGCATTTGGCCATCCTGAGTGCCTGTTACTCAGCAAGCAGTGGTCATGTCATCAGGCAGACTGTTTTTCCACGGGCAAAGAGGGAAGTGCATCCTCCTTAATGTGAAGAGAAATAAGCCTTTTATGCAGCAACACAAAGTGCTGCATGTGAAAGCAGTGCATAAACACTATGGACTAAACTAGTGCAGGATAAGATCACTGTTGAGAAATACGAAATTGGTTTTGAAAAAGAGACTTCCAAGGTAAGTCAGAGGCCAGAAAATGAACTGCTTTTGTAAATTTCCTGCAATTCCACATAGCAAACGAGCTTACACATGAATGAAACCATGATGTATGATTTGGCTTCTCAAGCATTAAAAATCCTTTTTAACTATAGCTGCGGTGTTCATTCCCAAATGATTTTACTTTGTGTATTTATTTAGAGAAAGCTGAAACAGTTTGCCATTTATGTGTATTCAAAAGCTGCATATTTCCAAGACTGTAAAGGAAACCTTAAAAATAAATTACTTTAGGAATTCAAATGATGATATTTTAAAAAGGATACAAAAATGCATTAAAAATTAAGTAGATGTAAGAAAGAGAAGATCTCAGTTGTCATCTTTGTGTGACTTGATCATAGCAAGTGATTGTGATGCACACATAAAACTGGATAGCACAGATTTTTTTTCATCATGTTTATTTCATTTTATGTTATGCATTTGCCTGAACAGTTGCTTCCCACATTGTGAATTATCTCGTGTGAATGTTTTGAAACATTGAAAGTTGGAGGTCATATAAAATATAGCTGCTTATGACATTCTGAATTTGTGCATAAACTCTCACACAGATTTTGGGTTTGTGTACACATACAGGAAATCTTAATTTTGTAGTTCTTGAAGGTAAGTATTTGCATTTATAATAGCAGAATGAGACCTAGAATGTTTCATTAAATGTCAGAACTATGTAAATAATGCTTGGATATAGGAATTGGGTAGAATACCCTGAAGTATGGTGAGTTTTCAAGTTTTTTAAAACACCAGCAGCTTTCCAGGCATGTACAATACGAAAGTCTAAGTTACATATTGTAATGGTGGCATTCAGGTTTTATTTTTAAAAAGTAGCTCTAGAAAGTGTGGAAACTGTCATAGGAGTACTATTCCATTCATTTGTAAGTCAGGAGCATTGGAGGAATGAGATTTCTTGAAATGACCACTCAAATTATGTCATTGTATTCAATTTTCTGACCCATAAGCAGAAAAATTAATCACAGAAGAGATTGTTTTTTAAAAAAAGGACAATAAAATTAACTCAAAAGTGTTATTTTGCACAGATTGCTGTTTAAGGTACCTTTAATGTTTTCAGCAAGCCCATTTTGTCAGGACTGCTGTCAAATAAACCTCCACAGCACCTGCTCAGCAAAGCCTTTGTACTGTCCTGGGAGCAACGTGCTCTTGGTTGCTTTTTTCATGGCCTGCTGGGTTGAAGAGGCTGTGTAAGCCAGGGTTTCACATTGCTGAGCAGTGATAATTAGAGATGCTTGACTTTTCTTAGGGGAAAGAGGTCATATTTTCTTGAGTTGGGTAGAATGTGGACTTTGGACTAATGTTTTCTGTGCTAGGTGCAGCCTGTCCATTCCTGATGCCGGCAGTGTTTTGCTTAGCCTCTCCAACTCTGTACAGTCTTGTAGGGCAGAGGAGAAATCTGGGAGCAACTCCCTGTCCTGGTGGGCAGATGTCAGCATGTTGGTCAGTGAAAGAGGGAGTTGCTTGATTCAACCCAAACCTTTTTTCCTTTGTGCCACTACCGTCCCCAAAAGCTCCATACTCTCCCAGGCCTGCTGGGTCAGTATGATCAGAAGTTAAAGGTTGCCATCTAATGGGGAACATACATAATACAGTCTTCGTGGGGTTTTAGCAAATCACCTCTTCTTGTCCTTCTGCATGTACCTGTAAGTATTTTCTTTACAAGGCACTAGAGGAATGAGAACAACATTTTATTCAGATTTTACCTGGGATGGTAAATGATACTTTGTCAGTAACAAGACATTGCAACCCAATGAGAAAATCCAATCATTCACTGTAACCTGAGTAAGTCTAATTTCTTAATGCTTTTTCTGTGAATTCAGATATAGATGAGTGTTCCTTTGAAAGGACCTGTGACCACACCTGTATCAACTACCCTGGAAGCTTTGAGTGTCTCTGCCACAAAGGCTACACCTTGTACGGACTGACGCACTGTGGAGGTTTGGAAACTGAGTTTTGCTTACATCATGTGTGCTTGTTTGCTTTGTGAACTCTTTACAGAGCCACACATTCTTTTAGATTAAGGTTTTACAACTCAAGATGATAAAGACGTAATGTTAAAATAAACTTAAAATGCCATGAGCTGGATGGGACTAAAATTTCAGCATCTCAAATTTGCTGAAGCATTCCCAAGAGAAAAGCACCAATGAAAACCAGTGTCCCACCATTTTTTGATCAGTACTTCCACAGGAATGAGGTTACTCAGAACTGTTAGGAGGCTTCATACGATGGGCAACAAAGAGAATAGGGGAAGGATGTCCATTTTGCAAAGTTTGTGTATTTAGACTCTGTTGGCATTTGTCCTTACCAGTATGTGATATAAACTACCTGTGAAATGCATAACAGAAGGCTGTAGTGGATCTTCCTCCCATTTTCTGGGGAGTTAGTTTCAGTCTTTTAGGTATGACTGGAAAGAATTGGTGCTGTAATGTTTCATTATCTAGGGGAGGGATATTTTTGAAGTGCAGTATTACCCCAATGACCAAATTAGAGGTTGAACTGATGTAGCAGAAACAGGTGCTGGCCCCTCACTTCTGAGGGCTGAGTTCACCTGATTTTGTAATGTCAACATGAGACACTGCTAATGGTATCTCTGCATGGCTTCTTTTTTGGGAGAAAGGTGTAGGAGGTGTATGCTGGTCTCTCTTTTATAGAGAAGTATCACGTGAATTCATGGTAAGAGTAGAGGCAGGCAGGAAGAGAAATAGGAGTCCAACCAAGGAAGCAATTTGGGATCAGACTCCACTTGAGAGCAGTTGTGAAAGCAAATTCAGAGTCCGAAAGTTTTTGGGATCTGTGTTATGTGAGGTGTGGACAGACTGATCCTCAGTTTCACTGTTAATTCCTTAATGACCTAATGTACTAATTTAGGGAAAGCCGCAAAGTTTGGGGTTCTGCCTCAGTCTTTAAATAACCTTAAGCCTCAGTTCAGCTTCAGTCTTTTTAATAAGACTGAAGAAGGACCAAAACTCTAACTGGAAATACTCAGTGCTGAACTTTGAGCAAAAACATAACCAGATCCAAACCTCCTGCTTTTTTCCATTATGAGCAGATACAACATCACAACTCTGAATCCAGATTTGTCCAGGCCTCAAGTTTTGCCACTTAGGCCTGTCGTTAGTTTGAGTCCTTGCATGCTTAATTTTGAGGTCTACCAGTGAGCCAGAGCATTAGCAATTCTGTGTATCTCCTGTTGATTCGGTGTCATTTCAGCTCATTAAATAAATAAACGTCCTCCTGGTGGTGGGAAGAGAGGAGATGAGAGATTGCCCTTGTTGGCATAAGTATATGAATGATGAGTGCATGGACTGAAGAGGATACACATCATACTGGCTAAATACTTTTCTAATGTCCCAAAAGTTGAAAGATTTTCTGTGGAATATTGCTGATAACATATAGGATAGTTTCTTTGCCTTCTTGCAAGCTTTACCTTTTATTTTTATTCGAGGAGTAGAAGCCTAAACTACACTTCATCTGCTAAGTTTCTGTTGAATGCATCATTTCCTCCTTCACCTGAATTTCTAAAAGAAAACTCTGGGAATCGCTGTGTAAATTTATCTGCTTGTTTTGCAGAAGTGCTGTCATCTCACAGAAGTTTATGCCTTTGAAATTTTTCTATATAATGCATTATTGTCTAGATGCAGCAGAGACTTTTGAGCATGTTTTGTATCTTGTGAGTACTTCCAAGAATTTCAGTGGAACTAGTCCTGGCAAGTAAACTGTACCAGATGCATAAATCCATGGGAGAGTAAGAGCTGGACAGGTTAAGGACAAATACATGCAATATGCACTGAAGTTGTTTGGCCCTGTTTGTCTTTATACATTTTTATTTAGACTCAGATGTAGAAGGTACAGTAGAAATAGATTTCCTTATGCAAATCATATCTTAATGCATGATACATGTGTGTACACATGGTTAAGACTCTTCACAACTTTAAAAATGTTTTCAGATATTGATGAATGCAGCATCAGCAATGGTAGCTGTGACTTTGGGTGTCTTAATACCATGGGGAGCTATGAGTGTGTCTGCCCACCTGGAAAGAAACTGCACTGGAATAAAAAGGACTGTGTTGGTAAGTGTGGAAGTGAGACTCAGAAGTGACTGTGGTGAGGTTCCTGTTCTCCAGGAGGGTGGAAAAGCCCATGGTTTTGCTTGAGAGAAGCTTCATTTTCACCATCTAGATCCCCAAATTCATTTTATAAACTCAGGTAACACCTGATCCTGTGGAGCTCCACGGGCTAGGATACAACTGCAGGTCAATTAGCAAAGGAGCAGTATGTTGGATTTTATTTGTGTGGAACGCTTTTTTTAAGCTTATGGGTCCATTCACAGAAATCTAAGTATTATTATTATCTTATGTATTTTATACTTTTGTCCTTAATTTGCCCTTTTCCCATCTCTGTAATGTCAGCTGTTACTCTGTTTACCTCTAACACTATTTAGAATATTCAAAATAGTTAACTGTTTACAGGTAAGACATGGTATTCATGGTATAATTGGGGTATTCACAGAACCATGCCCCAATTTTTCAAATTATCTCTAAAGGTATCCTGCCTCATATAAAGTACTGATACTAGCTGAGTCAAAAGTATTAATCAAATGAGCACAAATCCTGAGACCAGGAAACTTCTGGCACTTGCCACTAGTGCCACTTTGTGGCAGACCTGAATTTCTGTATCCTTTAAATAGATTACTTCTTTTCTGGAGTCATATTTGAAGCACAGAAAATCTTGGTCATGGCTACAGCCAAAGTATTTTCTGTGAGATTTTAATTCTGGTTTTTCATTTTTAATGAGAACGGCATACCTGGGCATTTTATGGCCAAATTTTTTAACCACAAATAACTTCTCATAGGCACATTTGTATTCCTGTTATTAGGGGATGATGCCTAATACCTAACTGGGGGCAAGACAGAACAAGAAAAAGGGGAATCTACTTTCAGGGAATCTCTGCACATACAGAGAGAAAGCACTTCTTAATCTGGAGTAGAGAGCACTGCACTGGCCTCATGTGATCACACAATTGTGGCATTTTTTACATGGATACAGCAGTATGGAAAGCACTTTATAACCAAGGTGGGGTGGGGGGTGAGAGCCTCAAGCTGAATTCCAGCCTTTGCCATTATGTTCTTCCTAACCACAATTAAGTGCTTCACTTTCCTGCTTACCTGTCTGTACATTACCTTCCCTGCTATGTAGAGAACTAAGCACTGTGACAGTAAGAAATAGCTCAGTATTGTTTGTAGTTATCCACTGGGTCTCCCTTGCCACATACCAGTTATTCCTCTGGAAAGGATTTTGTAAGTTAACAGCTGGGACTAAAATTTTTGGAGGTCTGGTATAAAGCTAGACTACTTGTGCAATATTCCCTCTCAATGTACTAAGAATGCTGTTCCCATGGTAAGAGGCTGTATTGAAAATATTTTCCTGGTTGTAAATTTCTCCTCATTATTTAAAATGCTCAGCTGGGAGATGGAAATAGGATGCTCTTGTCTGTTGATACACACTCTAGTATTTGATGACTTCAGTGAGGCTTAAAATGAGTGTCATCTCCCTGCTGATCACCTGCCTTTATTACCAACATTTTTGAGAGGAAACTATATTCTAAATTGTTACAAAAGCACAATAAAAAGCAGAGGAATTGTATTTAGTGATCCTGAATGCCACGTGATTTGGAGACATTTGCAGTAACAAAACCCTCTCTTACTGAGCAGTGGAACTTTGTGTTTTGCTGCCTCCTCAATCCAAGGAAATAGTTCCTTTAAAGACATCACCAGAGCAACATAGAAGACATAGGAGGGAGATAAGTGGAGGATGATTATTCCCATATTTGAGATGTGAACATCAGGCATGTTTATGGGACTTGTATATATTTATATTTAATGACCAGTGAGGCCAGGAATACAAACCAGCTGGAGGCTGCTGGGACTCTTCCTCTGCACTCAAGCCAAGACAGGCAACACTCATTCCAGCTACTGCACTGGAGCTGCTTGGTTTCATGCTGGTTTTACTGGGCTTTTCCCAAGCACTGGTATACCCAAACCAGCCTAGCTGCTACAGCTCTGGTGTCAGAAGCAACCCCTACCTCGGTGTGGTCTGCTAGTGAGCTGACAGGTAGGAAAAATGACATTTGCAGTACCACAGTCAGCAGTGAGAAAAACAAATGTCAGCCAAACCTGTCTTGTAAGGAGAGCAGGCTTGGAAGAAACAGTTGGAAGAAAACAGTAGCAAGAAACATTTGGAGAAAAATCATGTACCTGAAACAGCATTTCTGTGGGGCTGAAGCAAGAACTGCCCTTCAGCCACTTGGCTGAGATTTAAGCAGCTGCTGCAGAAATAGCTGCTTGAAGAGGTGCCCAGCTGCACTTGGTCAGCAGTCAGTGCAGAGGGGAACCTCTGGGGAAAGGAGGGAAGCAGTGAGGCCTCCTCCCTGTAGGAAGTGATGGCATGTGCCAACAGTAGCCAGGAATGAACCTTGTCATTTGTGAGGGAAAAGATGTACTTCAGTAATATTTCAATCCAAAAGGATGGCAAATTAAAATAAGTGCAGGTTTATGATTATCAGTGTCATACCATCATCTCAGGATGAAGCACAGAGACTGCTCCAACAATTAACAGCAACTTCATGTGCTTTCTGCTAAAACACAAGCACTCCCTTATCCAAGTACAAAGAGTCACTTGTGAGACCTGCAGGGTTCTCTGTCTTCATCCTGCCATGAAGTGAAGAGGAGAAGCTGGATTTCTCCTTCACATGAGCTGCACTGTGCCTCATGCTGTGGGCACTGATGAGAAATGGCTCTGTGATCTCTTTGTGTGTCACAGGGTCCCTTCTAGCATTGTTTGGGGCATTTCAGCAGTGTCTGAAAGGACCAGCAGGACCGTCCATCTCCATCCCAGCATCTCCTGCCTCACTTCTGCCTGGCTCGGAAGGTTCTTAGCTCCAGAAGCTAGGGCACAGAGCTAAAGTTTAAAAGTCTGTGAGAGTTGGAGAATTAAAAAATACCATTTTAGTGGTCATCTAAGCAAACAGATCACTGTGCACAGTGTGTAGTTGGTCTGTTAAAACAGAGAGCTCTGCCTCCAAAAGGGGGAAAGGAAATCTCAGGGCATTAGTATTACCTGTTGCTTCTGAGATCGAGATGTGCACACAGAATTGTGCTCATAGAGTCACCTGCCTATCCAGATCCCGAAGTAGAGGATAGGAGGGAAAGACTAATCTAGAGTTTAGGTGTAAAAATGTGAAGGAGTTTCATTTTCAAGTACAAGCTCAACATCCAAATCCAGACGCCCTCCCTTAACACGTGCTTATTTCAGAAATACGTGTATCTGCCATTATGGTCTTTGCCCCTTCCTGCCTTTTCTCACCATTGTACCCAAGTGTGCACACAAGGTTCTGGGTTGGGCAGCATCCGACTGTTTTACATTTCTTTCTTTTTCTTCTCCTCAGAGATGGTGAAATGTCTCCCAAATGCCAAACCAGCTCCCAAGGCTCAGCTAGTGTGCAGTAAGACAGGAGGCATAGAGAGCTGCTTCCTGTCGTGCCCATCCAATACTCTTTTTGTTCCAGGTTTGTACAAAGTATTTGTCCTCTTACATCTAGGGTGTGACATGATGATTTTTCTCTGTTAATGTATTCATGATTTTTGCAATAATTTTTTGATATGGACAACAGTAAATGAGCAAAACATCACTATAAATTAAATCAAGAAGAGCGGATTGTCAACTACACATGAGAACTTTGGTCCTTCATTGCCTAATTTGAGGTGTCAGTTGCGAAGGTGGGAAAATTCTAACAAAAAGCTTGTATTAAAAAGTAACAGGAATTCACTGAAATCAGCTGTTCATTTTTGCCCTCCCTTTTGTCACAGCAATTCAATATATAACAACATTTTTCTGCACCATCCTGCTTAAGGTGGATGTGTCTCTCAGTCCAGCTGAGTAGTATTTATAAAAATTTGGGCATTTTGTTCCCTTCTCTACTTTTTTTTAGCATTTGCTACTGGTAGTTTTCATCTTCACAGTTTTGCAGGGAAGGAGGGGGGGATTGCTGCTGCTTTCTCATAGATGTTCTGGCATAGGATTATTTTTGAGTGTCTGCTTTTCACATTTAGTCTTGGCCCTATATGCAGTGAAGCTATTCAGACTTTATTTTCAGTTTAGCAGAGATTACTGGAACTGTGCATTTCTCTAACTTGTAAGCACCAGGACACAGTTCTATCTCTGCAATATGTAGACACTGTTCTGGTTCTAAGTATGCCATTTTTGTTTCCGCCAAGAAATTCTGTCAGAACCTGAAGCTAAAATTATTATGAAAGTACATGGTTTATTTTTTAAATTATAGGGGTGATCAAAGCAGAAGGACTTCGCCATGGACAATCACAAAATATTTTTTACATGTGCACGGCTAACCTTGTGCCAAATCACTTACAAAATTATCATTTCAGTGCCGGAAGAAACGGCTCTTGCAGTCAACGCTGTGAAGCGTTCAATACATTTCAAGTATTTCAGCCATTTAAAACCCAAGTTCAGCACTTACAATGTCTCCTTGCTTAGCAGCATTAAGAAGTTGAAGCCTCAGGCAGGTGCTTTGTGAGGCTGTTGCCCGTGTGCTGACTGTGTTCTGTCCCCCAGACTCGGAGAACAGCTACACGCTGAGCTGCGGCGTCCCCGCGCAGCACGGCAAGGCGCAGCCCAGGCGCAACGCCACCCTGCCCAGCTGCTCAGGTGGGTGCTGCCCTGCTGCTGGGCCCGGGGAGGGAGGGCATGGACCTCCAGGGATTGCAGGACATCAGGCTCGTTCGTTAGGTAAGGCAAGGGTTAAGGTGTTGCCCAGTAACAAAAGGAAAAACCTTGCAACAGAGTTAAAGTGTTAAGATAGAAAAGCGGCTCTTTAATGAAAGCTTTCAGGTGTGCAAAGTACAGCATCGTGCACCTGTGGTACAGGATTTCTGTAATTCTGTAGGGTTAATTAATTAGTATATCTGGCCGGGACATCCAATAGGAAATCAGTTACCCCAGTAACCCACCCTTGGGTCAGCCCCCTTGGAGTTTCCCTACCCTATTCTCTTGATAAGTCTCTTAAGTTCTGGTAGAAAATACGATGTCCTTGTCAGGACTTCTCTTAAGAATAAGGCTAAACATAGTAAAAGACAAATTCACCCAAAATCCAACAAGATGTGCAGAGCAAGCGTGGTACTAGCACATTCACTGATCTGTGTGGGCTCAAGGGTAGGTACTCACATGAAAGAAATGTGCTTGTGACAATGAACCCCCTTGCACAAGCTGTGTAATTCTTGGGCTGCCTCTTTTCTATGTCACAAGAAAGTTTTTGAGTCTGTTTTTAAAAATAAGTTTCAGATCTCATTTCATTTCTGTCCCAGTGGTAGATTTTTTTACTTTACATCAACAGATTCCCTGGCCCCTCCAATCAAGCAGAAAGCTCGTTTTAAAATCAAAGATGCAAAATGCCATTTACGACCTCGCAGCAAAGAAAAAACAAAAGATTCTGGGAAGCAGGCTGTTTCAGGTAGGTGGTTTCTTCCAGCATGTAAACAACACTTCTTTTTTTTTTTTTGCTTGTTCATTTGCATGCTTTGTTTTTACACTGCAGACAGGAAAAAAAATCAGTCGGAATTTTAAGTTCAGACCAAGGTTCCCACTCTGGCTGAACACTGCCTTGGGTTGGATCTTGGGTGCTGAAAATCTCACCAGTTGCTTTGAAAAATCTTTGTTCAAAAGTACATGAGTTGGGAATTAAGATGATCCTTTTTCTGGCCTTGATAATGGCAGAAATACCCTGAGACAAAAAGCTATGACTAATGCAAAGTTATGTGAAACAGGGCTGGTTTGGTTTGGTTTGGTTTGGTTTGGTTTAGTTTGGTTTGGTTTAGTTTTCCCAAATGAGGTTTTTAAAAGAAAACAAAAGCTGTTATTTGTTTGGTTTATGCTGGATTAGTAACCTATTATGGCACCAAAGAAAACTCCTAAGAGGGAAGGTTATTACAAAAATCTGATGTTATGCAGCCTTAGATCTTTTGTTATGAAAGAGTGGGTAGTAATGATGTTAGAAAAAATATTTGTAAGATTTAGATGTAATTAACAAAAATGTGGTGTTAAAAAAGCTATATTGCTGCTTAAAACACCAAACATCTACTGGTGATCCATTCTCTGTTGTGAATTTTTCTTACCACCACTTTCACTAGTGAGTGAGAAGTCTTACATGAGCCCGGAACACAGAAGAGTAAAAATACTGGTTTTAAAAAAAAGTGAATGGTTTACAAATTTAGACTCATATTTCATCTTTACCCTGAAATCTACACATTTATGTCTCTAATTTTGCAAGTGTTGACTTAGGTCTTAGTCATTAAGATACTTGCCCTGTGAATAAGATGTGATTATCAGACTCATTTTTAAAGTCACAGAAGCTGAATTTAATTTTTTGGTCCATACAATCCCTTGGATGCATTTCCTTGTCCTTTGCTTGCTTTGCTTTGTGTTTATGTCATCTGAACCTCTAACAGTAAGATTATACCATACAACCACACCCTCAGAATTAAATCCTTCTGGTGGCTTGAGTGCTACAAATTGCTCCCTCACCTGGAAGGTCTGTCACCTGTGGCAAACTATGATTCCTGCTCAGATAAAACCTTCCAGTACATTTTCATAACCTCACAATCAAAGCCTTTTAAAGCCTTTGCTATCTGATGATTGTCACTTCTGAAAGGGATGGAATACCTGCTGATAGTTTCTAGAGGCCCAGGCCTGACATTCTCATAGATTTATGAAATCGACTCTCTAGCCATCATCAAATGTCTGTTTATAGTATCTGCTGATTTAAAATAATTTCTGTAAAGAGCTTTCTAATCCTTATGCAGAAAAGGGCTGGGCAGTTTTTAGGCACTGGAGGTAGCACTGTGCAGCTGAGCATCACCAGACCGTGCTTATGCCTTCTGCATTCCCTGGCAAAAGGAGCAAACCCAGCACTGCCCAGAGAAGGAGGTGTCTCACAACACACAGGAAACATTATGAAGCCTGTCACTGCATTCACGATAACCCAGTGAGATATCACTTGTTAGCCTGTCACTTGCTACTTTGCTACTTGATTTCTTTTCTGTGTTGCTTCTCTCATGCAAAGGAGGTCAGTTCTCCTGTACAGACAACTGTCAGGTGACCTTTGTGAATCTCAAGTGCGATTCCTCCAAGAAAAAACGCAGAGGCCGCAAGTCACCATCAAAAGAAGTGTCCCATATCACAGCAGAGTTTGAAGTGGAGATGAAGTCTGAAGAAGTCTCAGGTTTGTGAAAGATTGTTCTATGGAGAGAAATCAGAATTTACTTCCTCAGTGTGTTGTTAAAATCTCTTTGATGCTATTTCATCTAGCTGCCATGAACACCCTTTAGCACAAGCCTCACTCAACAGCCTTTCCAAACTCAAAGTTTCAGAGATTTCATTGAAAAGAACCAGGGATGAAATTAAGCCAAAGGAACAAAGATTAAACCTGCGTCAAAATTCCTTCAAGGCCTTAAGTCATGTGCTTTAATTCAGTCTGATTTCTTTAAACAGCAGAAGTGCTAATTGATGTACAGGGAACATAAAGATTAGGTAGAAGTTCTGCAAAAACGATGGTAAAAATATCCTCCAAAATGTAAGCTGCTGAATATTTAGTCTGTGAATCACACAGTTTTATCACACAGTTGATAAATTCATGTTTTCTTACCAAACTTCAGGAATAAAACTAATTAAGTTCTTAATGAGATGCAATATTATCTTATAAATTCCAGCCAAAGAAAATGTGGACTGAATCCTATAAAGATGTCAGTTCTCAAAGGCAGATTTCTTAACCTTGAGGGGCGCCTCATTAGCCAAGTGATTCAAACAGTAGTTGTGCATGAAAGCACCTTTCTTTTTGTCACTGACACAAAGGTGTTTAGGTCAGGGAAGTGGCAGGAGTTCCTAATCAACTGAGAAAAGCATAGGCAGTGAAAATTCAGGAACATTAATGGTGGCAGACTGAACACACCTGGAAGGAGAACACATCGGGATTGTCGCTTTCTGCAGTACTCAGCATGCACTTGTAGGCCATGGAACTGTTCCATGGACCTCAGGATACTGTCCTGTCCCTTTGAAAGGCCTGATCTTGAATACAGTGAGCTGCTGCTTCAGTTTATATGGACAAGACAGTGAAGCAAACAGAGGCGTCACAGTGCAATGCAGGCTGAGCTTTTTGTTAAGCACCTCTTTTAAACATGAATCTCAATTGCTTCTAGTTTTGTTATCATTTCCCATCTAGACACCTGTAACATTGACTGTGTTCGGAAAAGGATGGAGCAGAAGCTGCAAACTGCAATCAAAACATTGAGGAAATCTATTAATAAACAGCAATTTTACATTCAGTTTTCTGGGACAGAATATGAAGTGGCTCAGAAGCCAGCTAAAGCTACTGAAGGGCATGAAGCGTGCAGTACAGGGCAAGTACTGCAGGATGGAAAATGTGGTAAGTCCAAACAGCTCAAATATTCAGTCATAACCCCCAAAACAAGCAGTCCAAAATTACCTTTTCCATGGTGAACCAGGGAGGAAATCTCTGAGATAATGATTGAGAATTTAATACTCAGTATATATGCATGGACCATAGATGGTTCATAAGACTCTGGGGGGAATTCATTAGATGGTTGTAGGAAATCAAAAGCATAAATATGGATACATTCCCATGCTGTCAGGTGGTAGGTATCAAATCCTGCCACAAGACAATGTTGGCAATTAGTTCCCAGTTGCTCCCATCTTATCAAAATATAATTACAATTCCATAAAATAATATTATGATGTTTGCCTCGTTGCTATATATTTACTTTTACACCACCACTCTCACTCACCTCACCGCCAAATAATGTGGTGTTCTATTTAATGCTCAAGAGGTCCAGTTAAAAAAAATTATAGCAATCTATTTTATGTAAAATACTTAATTTCTTTAAGCCTTTTCACATAGGCACTCTGTGCTTTGCTGGGGACAGTGTGCTTGTGCAATCTTATTAATGGCAGTTCTCAGCACTGCAAGCTTTCTAATCACTTACTCAAAAATCATCATATCTATTTCTCCAGCTTTTTAGACACCAAGTGATTTACAAGCTAAAAGAAGTCAGATGTGAAAGGTGCTTCCAATGAGTGGGTTCAGAGGTAGTTGTCATCATATGGGAACAGTGGTTTATAAACTGTATTTGAAAGACTGTTGCTATTAGTTTTTAGAAACTCAGGCATTTTAACCACCCCTATCCAGCAGAGAAAAATGTGTAATGTAGTTACATGCCCTGTTGTAGCAAGAAAAGCTCGTGTATTCATATCTGTTCTTAAGATGCTGTACAGTTGGGGTATCTGAGTTGCAAGAGACACAAATTATTACAGGGAATACATTGCCCATGGAGAAATCTCTAGAACTGATCTCAGGAGGCAGACTTTTTCTAGTCATTTGCCATAAACCCAGCTTGTAACTGCACCTGGTATAAACTAAAAGCTCACATTTCCCACACTTTGTGCAGCACTGCTTTAATAAACTGCAAGATACTGTTTTAAGACTGCACCCAGTAACACACGTGTGAGAAACACCTGAGTGCATTACAAAGCCATTTAATAGTTTGAACAATAGAAGTAGGACCTCACCCTGATAGAAATTGACCTAGACCACAGTGGAGATGTGGTTTACACCAGGTGAGGATCCTGGACTAACACATGCGAAACATATGCCATCATAATCCTGGGGCCAAAGACATCCATCTTCTCTAAATTTGCTATTAGGACATAAATTTGCTATTCTCTAAGTTTGCTATTAGGACAAATGATGTGATCAAAATGAACATCCTTCTGTAGCCTCCCCTTTTCTTTCCTCAGTTACCTGCAGCACGGGCACCTTTTATAGCGGAGAACAGAACCAGTGCGTTCCGTGCTCGCCGGGAACGTACCAGGACACGGAAGGTCAGCTCACCTGTGAGCCTTGCCCCAGTAACGATGGCCAGGGAGTCGCGGGCGCCCGGAACGTGTCGGAATGTGGAGGCAAGTTGAACGTGGTTATAAAAGCTTTAGGTGTTTGCCACACACGCTGTGAGGGAGGGAGGCTGCGAGAGGAGAGAGCCTGCCACACTTCTGTCTTGTAAAGGCAACAGAAGAAACCTCTGTGCCCTTACGAGAAACGGAGGGTTGGGCTTGGGCCATGCACTCACACTGCTGACAAGAAGATGGGATCTGCTACAGCAATGTGAGTTGTGGTATGGAAATGAGCAAGCCAAGTAAAGCACTTTGTGCTTCAAGTCAGGCATGGAAGTACCTTGACTTGTAAGGATTCATCAGTATCTTGTGAGCCAAAGGAATGGATTACTTTGGACTGGTATTGGTGAGTCTAATAATGAACCCGCTGATTTAATGTTTTGCATGAGATGCAGCTTACCTGCTCTCATTAGCAGCAATTATAAATTTGAGATAGTTATGCTGCAAGGATCTGTAAGCCAGACTCAGAACTAATGACTACAACTTTCAGTGCTGCTTGAATGCACTGTAGCTTTTGGCAAGTGATGTAGCATCTCTGATTCAACTTCATGATTTATAAACTAAATTATAATGATGATAATACTTGGTGCTTCTACTGTAATTTGATCAGTATAAGTTTTTAAGACAAAAAAACTGCTAATTATTTTCTTTACCTCATTTCATTACAGACTATCAAAATCTACTTTGTAACAGATACATTATCTGACTTTTAAATAAATCTGTCCTATCTGCTACACAAGTTCTAACTTGACAACTCATCCATGCAATTTACATTAATGCTTTCTTCAAGGATATCTAAAGTGAACACGTGGCAAATGTCACTTGAGAAACTGCTACTTTTTCCCATCTGCTGAATAAAAAATAACTGTAGTGTCTCCACTCCAAACATTTGATAAATTTTGCTGATTTGATGTATGAAGGAACTATCAGTGGAAAAATTTGAAACACCTGTGCATCTTTGCTATGCTGATTTGTATTTATCCAAAACACAAGAATAGCTTCTCAAAATACAGCCTGAGTTTATAAAGATTGACTATAGCATACTGACAAAAGCAGTATAGCAACTAGAGGAAAAAGACTTTTGTTTCAAGGCTTAAATTGGAATTATTGTTCTGTACAACAACAAAAAGAAACCCTTCTGATTATTTTTGCTGGATGGATTTATCTCCTAATATTTACTGTCAGATCATAACAGTGTTTTTCTGCTCAGCTCTCCCCTTTTCCTCTGGAAGTGGCAAGAGAGAATATGCTTTGGACTTCATAAATTTCCCTGTCAAAGATTATATCAAAATTTGTGTCAGCACATGTGATGAAACAGTGTATTTTTGATAGCCAGACTTTGTTAGAAATGTACTCACTGCCAGTAATCAATAGTATTTTTTCATCCTATCTTCCAGGGCAGAAATGCTTGTGCAGTAATCAATTAACTTTTACTGAAATCCTCACTGCTAAAGGTGAGGAATGTACATTCCACAAGTATGTCAGAGGTTTTAAGTGCCTGTTGTGCCGAAATCACTTGTAGCTGCAAGTGAACTCCGTGCTGCTGCAGGTTGCCCCTGCCTGGATGCCAGGCACCCACCAAAGCTGATCTATCACTGCCCTCCTCAGGTGGAGAGGGAAGAGATAGGATAACAAAGGTTCAATTCTTAAGGGCAGGGAGAGACCACTCACCAAATATCAAACAGACTCGAATTGGGAAAATTCAGTGAATTCATTACTAATCAAAATCAGAGCAGGATTAGGAGAAATAAAATATCTCTTAAAAACACCTCTTCCGCACTCCTCTCTCCTTCCCAGCTCTACCTCCTCCCCCCCAGCAGCACAGGGAGATGGAAATGGAGGTTCTGGTCATTTCATCACACTGATGTTCCTGCTGCTGCTTCAGCGTGGAGTCCCTCCAACAGGAGACTTCATTAACTTCTTCAATGTGACTCCATCTCATGGGCAAGCGTTCTCCAATACGAGTCACTTTTCCACAGGGTCAGTCCTTCAGGCACAGCCTGCTCCAGCACGGGTCCCCCACAGGGCCACAAGTCCCACCAGAAAACCTGTTCTGGTCTGGGTTCCAGTAACTGATTGGACCAGGCCAGGTAGACCAGTTTTGCTACTAAAAACAAGAGCAGAATTGTCTTCAAATTAGTAACTTCATAGTATTTCTTTGAGGTCTGTGTCACAACAGTTTGTACAGTCATATTCCAGCCAGCTGGGATGGAAGAAAAAGTAAATCCTGGAGATCCTGGCCCCACAGGTGTCCACAGGAGTTTGGCTTTTGGGGGGACAGAACCTGAACTTTGCTTTCACTCAGGAGCTCTAGTTCATCCTAAGTACCAAAGCTCCTTGTCCATGCCAAGCACCCAAGATACTGAATGCCCCAAGCATTTCCCAACAAGTATCAGGGCTCTTACAAGACTCCAACAATACCTAGAGCTCTCAAAACTTTCTTGTTTTCCAGCCAGTTTTTTCTGTCTGCTGTGCAGTTCTTAGGGAAGCTAAATTACAAAGTCCTGGGATTGGGCAGCCTCAGGGAATATGTAGCATCTCACAGCACTGGTGTCCCTGTCTGGAGTGGTGTGAAGATACACATTCATGCCATAATCCTGAAAAACCTGACATCCTTCTGCTCAGGTTGTCACAGAGTAAAGTACTCAAGCTAGCGAGAACCAAGCCAAACAAATGCCTATCAGGAACTGCCTGGAGAGTGAGTTTGGAAACTTCTGTCAGTAGATTCATTGACAAAACAATTTGCTTTACACAAATCACCACTTCCTGGCAGAGGAGCATCTGACAAGCACTACTTTTCACAACTACATGGAAAGTTGCTAGTGTTAGGTATTCTCACAGAGAAGGTGCTGGACTGGTACCATCCCATCTTGTAAATCCCATGATCCACTGTCCATATCTCTAAAATGGAGATACAAAAATTTGCTTCATAGGCATAGTGCAGTTTCATTTTTTCCTATAAAAGTGCTTTGAAATATTGAGATGAAAGCCTTGGTGTAAGTACAAAGTATTCTAATGAAATCTTAATAGACCCATTTCTAAAAAAAACCAAAACAAATTAAAAAATTATCCAGACAGAAACATAGTTGCCAAAAAGCATATTATGAAACTGGTTCTATTTACTGGTGGTGGTTTTAGGAAGAAGATACAGGAACAATACAAAATTTGCAGGTAAGACTAGAATTTGATCTGCAGCTGTCTTGATGTCACATGTTCAAGTGAAAGAAAGCCTTGCTAACTACTAGTGGGTTTTATACTCCATCCAGAAAAGTCAACACACTAATACAGATTATCATTTTCAATTTCTAGGGCAGTGTTCTCCTGGGCACTACTCTTCAGATGGTTTTAAACCTTGTACAGTCTGTCCTCTTGGTACATATCAGCCTGAACCAGGAAGGACCCTCTGCTTTCCCTGTGGCGGTGGGCTTGTGACCAAATACGAAGGTGCTGTTTCCTTTCAAGACTGTGAAACCAAAGGTGAATTCAAAATCTTTCCACAATTCATCTTCTTACTTTTTGGCCTTTGGTTTATTATCATTAGTGCCAAGGGGCTCTTGAAGACTCCAAAATAAACATTGTCACTGTATGGGCATGTGATTAAATGAAATGGTCAAGAAATCTGTAAACTGGGAATGGTCTCCCAAGGTTGTGCAGACTGAAAAGGATTTATGGTTTTCTCTGGAATTTACCACAGGCAGGTATGGGGTCAGCACTGCAGCTGGTAAGGGAATCAGCCCCACTGTGTGGCTGTAAATAACACAAACTTGGATTAGACAATGCTTTAGCTTTCTTGTCCTGTATATTTTTATTTACTGTGTCAAAAACACTAAACACTGCAGAAGTTGTATGAAGTTAAGGATTGATTACTCATGGGCTAGGCAGAAACTGTAAGTGTACAACGCATTCTGTATTCCATAATATCAACTTCCAATGCCAATGCTGAAAAAGGAATCTGCCCAAATGCATTTTGGTTTAGTTACTGGAATGACATGCTGGTCCTGGCAAGCATACACTAATGGAAACTTCTCTCCTGCAACTGGGAAAGTAATTTTTCTTGTTGAGGTGGATTTACATCCACTTCCATTTATTACAAATATATTAAATACAGTGAGAGATGTGTATCACACATTTCTAAGTCATAAGGGTTCAGCTCTAGTCATGGGGTTTCAGTTGGAAATACTGGGAAATACAGGAAGCTGGCGTCTTTTCTGCCCTTTATGGCCTAATGTTGCAGACCAGGTATGTCCAGGGCAGAGGAAAGTTCTCTAAGCACTGGAGGTTGCTACTTTTTGAAAATAATACACCTCATACCTTGCAGTTCACTGTTCTCCTGGACACTACTACAACTCCACAACACACAGATGTATCCGGTGCCCTGTGGGAACATACCAGCCTGAGTTTGGTCAAAACTACTGCATCACCTGCCCTGGCAACACCAGCACAGATTTCGATGGCTCCACCAATGTCACACATTGCAAAAGTAAGTTACATTTATATCAGTGACACAGAGCGTGTCTTTGGGTCTGAACTGCAGCTTGAAGGCTCCATGTGTCAGGCTGGACTTCAGTTCTGTATTTCCTAGTTAGCACATATCTACTGCCAGAGAGCATAGTAAAAGTTGAGAAAACAAGGAGGAAAAAGAGTTGGGAAAGTACCACTTGATGCATATGAGTGTTTTAGCTTTAATATGATTTCACACAGTGCCAGCTACAAGTTAAAACTACAGAGCCTTTCATTTCCCAGATCCTGTAGCTTGTGTAACAGTGATGAATATTTCTCTGTGTCTCTGTAGAGCAAAATATCTTCTGTCAGAGTAACTGCCATTTTAGAATAATTATAAAATATTAGAAGATATGGTTATGCATGCTGCATTTGCCAGGAAATCGCTTATGACAGTGAGATCTTCTTGGAGGCTTTTTTGCAGTACTCAGCCTCCTATCTTAATTACCATTTTAAATATCCCCAAGGATTTCAGTGCAGTGTTATTTGATCTTTTGTGAATGACTGATTATTTTAGGCAAGAAATTTTTTCATCTCTACCATGCTAATTTAAGAGAATGTTTCTATAATAATTAAGCAATGTCATCTAACTATTGATGTGCAGATCTACTGTAAATTTTTATTCTGATTGTGTGCCATGTGTCTTTTAAGCCCTTCATAATTTCTAATGTTATTTGAGTAAATTATATGTTTGTATGAAATTTGAAGAAGTTTGATGATTTTCCTGTAAAATAAAACCACCCTTGTTACTTTGCTGTCTTAGATCCTCTCACTTTTCAAGCCAGTTTCTGACCTTGCATGCTATTTGAGGGTTGGATTAAGCAAAATATTTAAACATGTATCTAATTTCATGTAGATGAGTAGGCCTGGAGAGATCAAGCTTAAGTAACTTGTGCCAAATTCAGTAGGAGTTTTGAAAACTCAGAAAGAAAACCTGATCCCTCAGTGGAGATTCTTTATTAACTGGTTTAATCTAAGACGAAGCAGTGCAGATCTGTAATCAAGTAAGGCTGGCTACTGGGACCAGCATAAACCCAGTTAAAAGCCAAGTAAGTTAAAGCAGAATATGTTCTGCATGTCAGCATGTCAGTATCCATGGTAACCACAATCAGATCATGTTTATTTACCTGTGTTTCTCAATCAAATGTTAAAGCAGCCTGGGTGAAGCTTTGAATCAGTTCCTGCACTGGAGATTAAGGTTTTGCAATCAGTTGGAGCAACCTTGTGGATCAAATATTCCTTTACAGCAGGACAATGCGTGCGTTTCTAAAGCCACAAGCACGAGTTTAAGACTTGCTGCTGACAGATCTAGGAAAACACCTCAGATTAACTAATCAACTAACACAAATGCTAATTTATGTTTCTCCCCAGACCAGCACTGTGGAGGAGAACTGGGGGACTACACTGGCTACATTGAATCTCCCAACTATCCTGGAGACTACCCAGCTAATGTGGAATGCATTTGGAATATAAACCCACCCCCAAAGAGAAGAATACTCATCGTAGTACCTGAGATATTTCTCCCGATTGAAGATGAATGTGGTGATGTTTTAGTAATGAGAAAAAGTGGTAAGTTGCCAGACATGGGTTATATTTTCTGCAAACTGATGGAGTGAATAGTTCATATTGAAGGGATGAGTGTCTTCAGTGCAGCCAGTGTTTCTGAAAGGTTTCTTGAATGAAGTGGCACAGCAAGTTAAAACAGAACACTGCCAATAACAGTTAGCAGAGTGATATTAATTATTCAAGTTTATTGTCTGAATCACAAAGCAGTTAATGGGCTTCTGTCTGGCCCAGTTACCACAAGGGATAAATCACTGCCTCTGTCGAAGTCAACAATGCTAAATTATATTTGGAGAACTATGTCTGTAATCTGTACAAATTGTGCCCTCACCCTTTGTAAATACATATATGCTGCAGTTATTGCTAAATCTGGGCAGTGGGTTGGTACAAATTACACCCTCAAGAAATCCAAAGTTATCCTGCTTTTCTATGGAATGGAGGGGGTGCATTGTGTCTTTGATTTTGAAGTTAATTCAGCAGCTTCTGAAGTTAAGATCCCAATGAGATGCATTCTTTTGCATGGAGGATGTGGGCATCCTTCTGGTGATTTGTTGCTTATTCTCCAACAAGCACCAAACCTGAAAGGCAATTGTTTGTATGGAGTTTTGTTCAAAACAGTGTATTTACTCACAAAAATGGTGTCTTTTATTTGCTAAAACAATTTTCACAACTTTTTATCCCTGAGGGCCTGTGTTGACATTTCTGTATATCAGAAGGAAGACACCTGGTCACTATAGATGGCAGGAAATTATACCTGTCCAGATGAGATTTTTTAAAGGAAAGCACTTACTATAACAAAACACATCAGTTGTCCTTCTAACCCCAAACTGCGGTTCCAACAGTGACCAAAGCCAGTCACATCAGGGTAAAGCTACACTTCAGGCATGATTTGCCCTTCGTGAAGCTGTGTTGGCTGTCACCAGTCACCTCCTCACACGCAGGTTCACTGTTCGTGGGTCACTGACTCTGTCAGTCTTTTGGTCAGAATTACTACACCAGACATTACATTCTGGTTTTATAATTTTGTATTTATAAGTGGTTTATTGCTATCAGATGAACTCCCCAAACTGGGCATGTCAGGGGCTGGTTATCATGTCTGCCTGGCATGCAGCTCACCTGTTCTTACCTATCTGGGACAAGCATATAGGAACTCTGGGATACAATGCTAGAGTAGTAAAAAAAATAAGTAATATTGATAATAATTTTATAAACGTCAAAAATGATACCTCACCATCTGCTTAAGCTTCTTGCTGGGGGACTCCCAGTACCTTTGTGGAAAAACCTCTTTATTGGCAAATAAGGACAACATCCATTCTATCACAAAAAACTTCTGCTCTCGGGAATATGGCAGCTGAGAAGCGTCTTGTCAATTTGACATTTCTGACCTCTAGATGAGGAAGGGTGCAGAAAGTTATTTTATAAAGAACATCATTTAACTTTATTTCCAGCTTCTCCTACTTCAATTACTACATATGAAACATGTCAGACATATGAGAGACCTATTGCATTTACCTCAAGATCGAGGAAACTCTGGATTCAGTTCAAGTCAAATGAAGGAAACAGTGGCAAAGGATTTCAGGTCCCCTATGTGACCTACGATGGTGAGAATGGAATTGTTTTTCATCTTTGTGTTACATCTGAATTACAGAAAATTTTCCTTTAGAATATCTCTTACACTGCTTACAGGGACAGAGGAATGAGGAAAAACTTTATGTGACTCATTTGATTTTAGTTGCAAAGACTTTGAAATAACATACATATATATAATGTTTGAAAAATGATTTTGTATCCCTGTTTCTTCATCTCTAGAGTGGAGATAATACAGCATTATTATCTGGAGGGATTCGTTTTTTGAGGATGTTACTATTTATAGGGATAATTCAAAATCACTGTTGTAAAGAAATAGAGAATTTTAAGGTTATTAAATTAGAATTCAGCAGCCTGAGAGACACTGATTAATTAACTGGATACAAAATTTCTCACCTCTCTCTTCAAGAGGAGGTCTAGCTCATGTCTGACTATTGCCCTCCCAACAGATGTCACAGTCACTCAACTGACCTTTATTTTTCAGAGGATTACCAACAACTCATAGAAGACATTGTTCGAGATGGCCGATTATATGCATCAGAAAACCATCAAGAAATTCTCAAGGTAAGATATTTCTGCTTTCTTTGAGGCCAACCAAGAATTCCTTCTCCTACACATTTTCCTAAAATAGTTCTTGTTACCTTGATAGAGTCATTATATTTAAAGCTCAAGGGTGACCCCAAATTCAGTTCTCTGTCTTCTGAGGATTATGCTGGTATTTGAAGCAGCTCAAAATCAAGTAGCTCAGTTGGGCTGAGCACATGTTCATGTCCTTTGTGGAATCAGGAACTAAATGAAATGTTTGCTAATATGATTAATAAGATTGTATGTTAGAAAAATTAGTCAGCCAAGAATGAAGAATGTTTTATTTGAAGAGCCTTCTTCAGCCTCAGTCTGACATTTAAATGTTTAAATGACTCATTAAGTTTGCTGTGCACTAAAAGATCTGTTTACCTAAATCACTATCTTGCCTCAATAAGAAATGGTTTTCCAAAGGTACAAGCAACACCTGTAACAACTAACTAATTAAAAGTGACAAAAGGCTGTTCAGAGGGCAAAATTGAGCCATATGAATGAAGGGCTTGGAAGGACAGGAGCTGAGGAAGAGCCGGCTCCCTTGGCCATCCCTGCCCAGCTCTGCTCTCTCACTCCAGCTTTTGGGTTGCTCAGGTCCCAGCTGCAGTGCACAGTGCCAGGCACAGGCTCAGCTGAGGCTCTGAAGCAAGGCTTTCCCTAGGTACAGGAGAAGGTCCTTAGGAAGCTCAGCATCACTGAGGACCAGCCTTGTCTCCCACCCATGGAGGGAAGGCCTGGAGAGCAGCATGGAACAGTCTGGAAGGACAGTCAGAGGCAGTTTGCAGTTCTAATGCCTGACACCTGCAGTTTGTGGTTAATTCAGTGCTGCCCTCCTAGGGCAGGACCTGCGAGGAGCACTGCAAAAAACATCCAGCACAGCCCGAAGACTCATCCCTCTAAGACTCCACAGCACCATGGAGCAGTTTCCTTACACTGCTTTGCCCAGACTCACAGACCTGATTGTTACTCAGTTTTGACACCTGTGCCGACACTAAATCCAAATCCTGCTTTTATCTAACGTATCTGTGTTGTCTTCCGTAGGACAAGAAACTGATTAAAGCTCTCTTTGATGTACTGGCACACCCACAAAACTACTTCAAGTACACAGCACAAGAGTCAAAAGAAATGTTTCCAAGATCATTTATAAAGCTACTGCGATCAAAAGTTTCCAGGTTTCTACGACCATACAAATAGTCTAGCAGTACTCAGTTTTTGGTTACTTTGCATTCCTGTCAAATATCGTCTTTCCTCCATCGTAGAAACATTTGCTAATTTGAAGGCTCTTTCTTGCAGTCTTTGTTCTCAATTGTTACTGAAGAACACCTATAATGTTTTATAATTGTTAAAAGTCAATGTTCTGAATGGGATTCTTACTACAAAAAAAAAAAATTGTGTATCCCTGAGTGCATCTGGTTGTAGATCCAGATTTGGGCCTGCACTGGCGTATCCTCACTTTCCATCTGAAATTTCACTATGTAAAAATATTCTTTCTACCTTTTTATTTTTCATCAACAATAACTTTTATCAAAGAAAGGAGGAATCTATTCAAATATGATTAAACTACCTGCAGATAAGTTCTGTTATAGAAAGAAGTTTGTAGTATAAATAATACTTGGATTTTGAATTGCACTTGAAGTTTATATTTGAATCTTTAGAAGGAAACAAAACAATCTAAATTTTGTTATTTCTCATTTGTGGCTTGGTGGAACCTCTGTCCAAGTAGAAATCAAAAAGGAAAAAAAAGAAGAAAAAAACTGTATAATTTTGTTTTATGAATTACATGAGATTGAGTCCCATGCCCCAACGTCCTAATGTTTTTATCTGTCCTGTTCTAAACTTCTTCAGAGGTTTGTCAATTACTTAATTGAAACTGATTTAGCTCTGGATTTCCATGCATCAGTTGGTCCCTTTAAAGACATTTACAGTAGGATATGTGAGAAATGAACAACAACACTAGTAGTCTTGTTTTTCTTTCCATTAAGAGAGCATCTAATTAAGTACAATATATAAATATATAAATATATACTTCTATTTGTGGGTACATTAGTAATGTTATCTCTAGTTACTGTAAATATTATTCATGCTTAAATCTTTACTCCCACACACTCTATTTACTCATATCTATATGTAACTTTGTGTAGACAATTAAATGACTTCTCCAAGTGCTTGTCACCTCTATTAACACCCAACTGAAGCCTTTTGAGGTTTTATAATACTGGATAATGATTTACTCTGGGACAATCTCTTTCAATATGTATTATTCCAGGAAAAATAGCATCAGTGAAGATGCAGTTGCTGCCCAATAAAGGGTTAGCTATTGCCTCTTCCTTGGGAACCCCCCACATGTAGACCAACAGAGTTACCCCAGACTGCCAGGGGCTCAGGGGTGAACAGGACACAGTTTTGCAGAAGAGTTGGAGGGCAGGCTCTGTTTTTCCAGAGAACCAGCTCTCCCTTTTATTCCAGATTTGTAGCCACAGGGCCCATCAAGCACAGGGACTGTAGGAGAGCTTTAGCCTTGTGCTCAGGCCCTGCTCACAGAGCGACAGTGGGTTTGCCATGATGATAAATCCTGGGTTTCCTGCTGCTTCCTGGCACAGAAGCTAATTCAAATGAGAGAGGAGCCTTTTCTTTGTATTAGTATTTCAGCCTCTTTCCTTTTCAGTCCTTTTCCCTTTTGATTCTGCAAGTTTACTACATGGAGAAATGAACTCCTGGCAGCATCCTTTCAGGAGAAGATTAACACACAGTTTTGCTTTGCTGCATTTTTTTTGCCTGTCTACCCTGTAGTTTAGCACATCCTTGGATGTTCTCAAAGACATATATTAGAGGTGGTTGTGGTTATCTTCTGACTTTTTTTTTGTCCTTGAGCAAGTACTGCCTAAATTTACACAGTTGTTTTCTGTTGACTACAAGTGGTTGAATATTCCATTTCTATGAGAATATACCTTAAGTATTCTGTTGAATTTTTCTACTTAACCATCTTGTAATTTTGCTTGCCTTTTTTTCCTTTTCTGTTGAAGAATATAACTTTTTCTTTCTATGCCTGAACAGCCTGAACTTCTAGTCTAACAATTAATTTTTTTCCACTCATGGACCTCAGATCTTTGGTGAGCTTTCTTTTAAATATATACATTAAGCATTGTTAAAAAATGTCACTTCTCCATAAAAGTCCTTTGTTAAAGGCTGTTAAACCTAACTTTTTCTTGAGGATGTTCAAACTACTTTTATTTATTATTCACCAAGGGCCACTAAAGATGGACAAAGAACATCTCATCAGTCCTAGATTCATTGTGTGCCTGGAATGAAAAAAAAATTCATGAATTTTTTCTTTAACAGTAGTCATTTGTACCAAAAAACCAAAACTTTAAAAAGCAAAAATCCTTTCAGGTACTCAATTCTGTAGGAGTATATAGCTACAAAACTACTTCAGCCAAACAGTAGTTCAAAGTCTGATAGGTTAGTCAGAGTTTTATTCAGATCCATTAGAATAAGTCAGGATTGCAGCCATTCTACTGAAAGATATGAAGGAAAAGAGATGAAAAATATGGAGAAAAATAACTTGCTCACTTGGCAAATGATTTACAGTAATCTTTAGATTTCAAACTTGAGTGAGCAAGCTTCAGAACCTGCTACTGTACACTGAGTTTAGTACAATCCTTGCTAAAATATTTGTTTAACAACCAACATGTTTGGATGTAATACCATTGTATGACACTGATGCCAGAGCCCAGAAACCACAGGCAGCACCGTAACATTTTCCAGGTTCTTAGCTCCATGGGAAATCCAGTGCCAGAGAGAAACCATAAGAGGGACATGTCCCAGTTCTGGGCACTGGTAGTGGGGCCTTGGTAGAGCTGTGAGGGGTGAATACAGGTGAGAGTAGTTGCATTTGGCTCTGGTACCACTTGCCCTGACTTAAAACCACACTACACAAAACCAGAATTTGTCCAGTTCATCCTGACAGACCTGAGAATGAGGCTCATATTCCCCAGAGCCACGTCAGGGCAGGGACTCCACAGCCAGGACAAGGCACTTGTGGACTCCTGTGGCCAACACAGGCTTTGTGTTGCTGAAAGCATGGAAAGAAAGAGAATAATTTGACCCTCAAAAGTTGACACGCAAATGCTTGTGAACATATGGGGTGTTCATATTTGATATATTTAGAAAATGAGTCGGGCTTGAACGCCTGCCACTCTGCACAGAAATGCTCTTGGATGTGCAAATTTCTAATGAAATAAGTAATGACAAGTGGTATATAGGGCAGTCCGAACTTTAAGGTTTCAGTTGATTCGTAGAACAGCACAGAATTTTCATATCAGCTCTAGAAGTTACAAATGCTTTGACTTTCATACTAGATTTATAGTTACAGAAACTGGCAGTCACCAAAGAGGAGGTGAGTTCAGCTCTTCATCTGTTAGTATAGGATGCCTTCCTTGTCAAAGTCAGAGAACCTGTTGCTACTACACAATAACAGCACAACAACAAAGAATGTCTTCTTCTACAGAGAAGACCTAGACACATTTGGCAACCAAAAACCACACAAGGAGAAATACAGCTGCCTTTAGGCAAAGCAGCTTTGGGAATATGGGAGAATATAACATTGTAGCTTTTACCCTGAATATGAAATACTGCATTTGAACACGTCAATAAATACAGCCTTGTATCTGTTCTTATGAAATTACACATTGTCTGCAGGACAGCTGCAACAACACATTTATGTGTTATTACAGGTAGACTGAAGAAGTGCCCATGTGTGATTGCCCAATTCCGTGGCACAAACAAAGCTCTTTATTTTCAATTTGCAAATGCCTGTATGCTTAAAAGCTGCACCTGCAGCACTTACCATTTTAAGCCTCTCCTTCTACTTTAAATACTGCACTTATTTTTAGTGAGGTGGTAGTGAATCATCCCTAAACATTCTCACAGGCCACCAAATCACTGCCTGCACACCTGCTGCAGGCCAGGACACTGCAGCAATCACAAGTTGCTCATCAAGCCCTGAGTTGTGCCTTGAAAGCACTGAGGACAAGGTGCCTCTGTGTATCATTTGAGTACAGGGAGCAGTGGGATTCTGTGTTCAGTACATTGCCACCTCTTCTGCCACACTGCATCTTGCCTTCAATGACAAGATTTATTCTGCCTGGAGATTTAGCCCACTGATGGATTTAAAAGTTCTGAAGTCTTTCTTTCAGCCCATTTTCTTGCCCTGTCTTCCTTCTTCCATCATACATTAGATTTTTACATAAAGACCAGCTTTTCAAAAGACATTTATTTCCTCCTTGTGCCTCCCCCATAGAATAAAGTTACGGCTACTTAAGATTTAGACTAATCCTTCCTACACAGCAGCTTCATTCTAGAGTAAGCACACTTAAAAGTAAATAAGCTTACTTAAAACTAGCTTACCTTGTAAGCCAGGTTTACTTTAGTTTAGTTTTAGACTAGCTTAAATAAATACAGGATTGGTCAGAGAGTTTTCAGAGGATCCCTATTCTGAGTTCTCAGCGTGTTTTAAAGAGCACAGCTCACCTGAAGTCCTGTCTGTGAGCAGAATGAAAGGATGCTGACACATAAGTGAGAAACATCCTTTACATGTGTTCAGCATTCCAAAAGGACAGTCAAACCCCACCCTGTGCCTTTTTATAAGCCTGCCCAACAGATTCAAATTTCTCAGATCAGTCTTACCTATAAACAGCCCAGTTTTAATATTGCAGATAGCAGGTTAGGAACTTCAGGAGCAAAAGTAGTGCTGTGGTTCTTATACAGGGTCTGTTGACAAGTGTTTGACAGGAAAACCCACCTGCTCTATGACAGCTCCCATGTCTGGACTCTAAATACCTTTGAATGCTCTTTAAAACTTAGCTGGAGTAAAATCTTCAAGAACTGGACCCAGTGGCAAATTTCTCAGTCACCTAAGGGGCCTGGATGATTTTTTAATGATGGGAACGAGCGACACACAGAGTTCCTTATATCTGTGTCATGAGTTCAAGGAGTTGCATTTTTTCATAGTTGAAAACCACTGATTGACAGGAATGGGAGTAACTGGAGGAGTTCTTATAGAATCTCAGTACTTTGGGACTTTAATGAAATAGTTTTCTAGAATGAGAGACTGTTGTAAGCACTTGGGAAAAGGAATACTTTTGTCTTCCATAAGAATTTATGGAAGAAGGGAAATTTCTGTAAGGTACTATGAACTTACTCCTCAGCGAGAGACTTGGATTCAGAGACAAGTCTCATGTTTTATCTCTCATCTGAATAGAAGCAGACTGGGAAAGAAACAATGTCAACTGTTATCTAAGGATCTGAATTTATACAATTCCAGTTTGTTATTTCATTTATTTATTCTTGCATCATAAAGCTTTTAATTATAAAATTAATATGTAATATACAAGAGTAAAATGTACAGAAGTACCTTTAGATGTAATAATTTAAACCATCTGTATTCAGAGAGCGGAGATAACAAGTTTAAAGATATACAAACAATTGCAATTCAATTTTCTCAATATCTAGAAAAAAAGTGGCTTTGATTAATTAAACTTTATTTTAATTATTGTGAAAATATCTTTTTTAGAGTTTGTTTTTGTTACTTTTTTAATTAAAATTATTTTGTAAATATTGTTTTCTATGTTTTATAACTTAGAAAGGCCATTAATTTGCATTGAGAGCAGCAGGGACTCAACATGTTGATTATAAAGATACTTTAGGAGACTGGGGTGGATGTGAGCAGTTGCCAGATTTATCATTCCGATAAATACAGATCCCGTTATTTCTTCAGTCTCACTGGCATCACAGGAAGCATTTTGTAGGGCAATTTAACATGCTAATTTAAACAGAATTTACTATCAAGTGTCATTCTCAAGTGCTTCCCATTTTCATAACATACAAATATGTATTTTAAAGTTAGTGCTCGTACTTCTTCCATTGTTAGGATAAGAAACAACACAAAACTCAGAAATAAAAGGGAATTTAACAGATTACACCCGTGGATAGTGGAAAGACAAGGAAAGCTGTGGGATCTCTACGCTCATAGGGAGCAGTGGAATTGATGAAACCTCACATTGGATCAGATCACAGAGCCTTTTTAGGCAAAACCACTGAGCCCAGTGGTACTTCCACCTGCAAAAAAGTTCATGATGATCATGTCCAGCACCAGTGTAAGCAGGAGTTTGTGGCAGGCTGGATTTCAGGGGGAAGCACACGGAGTGTAATACTGGTTTCTGCATCAATTTGCTCCACGTAACCACTGCGCAGGAGTGAGATTTTAAACGGAACTGTTGTAGATGCTGCTGGGACTTCTAAGCTTTATTACCAATGTAAATTGTGTACAAACAGCTATTTCCATATGAAGTGTACGATAATAGTTTAGAGCAAGGGTAGTGATTAACTGTACAAAATTTGATACTTAGAAAATAAAATACAGTGCTAAGCTTTACCAATATTTTAACAATTCTGTCAGATTTATAGTAGAAAATGTTGTTGTAAATGTACCTTATAAGAAAATACATTTCCTTTTGCCTCTGTATATTAATAGCTTTGATTTCTATGTCAAAGTTAAAAACGAAGCATGTAATAAAACTTTTGTTAAAATCACTTTCATAATAAACATAAAATGGAACGGATGCCCCTGCCTGCCATTTATTTGTGTATGTGGACAAGGCTTCTTGCACGAGTGTGGACAAGAATCAGAAGAGAACTTCTCTTTTTTGATAGCATTTACATATTTTGGTCTAATTTTCATCCTTAAGCAACAGAGAGCTTTTTCTTTCTCATCAAACCACTTGAGTTTTTGGGACACTGATGTAAGTTCCTTCCAGACAGGCTTCAAGAAGAGTTTTTCAAAGAAGAAATCCTGGCCACAGTGAAGGACCACATCACCAATATCCCTTCAGGACCTTTAACTACTTGTTAAACTGGTAACTCTGGTGCTACCATGTATAGCTCATGCAGCTGCCCTTTGTCACACTCCTCTACTGAGAAGCAGCCTCAAAGAAAGAGGAAGGAAGCTCCCATGTGCCGCATGGCACGTGCCATTCTGCTGCCATCCTCATGTGAGCAGCTCAGCTTGTTAAGAGAAAGCATTTACAATGTGACAGTATCAGCTTGGCTGTTTTTATATACATTGTTAATTGTATATATCCTGTCAGTATGACTGATGACGCTCGGTGTCTCTGGCAGGTTTGAAAGGCATCAGGAAACCGGCTGCAAAATATCAATTACTGCCTTTTTCAGCCGGTAGTAATTCACTCAGGTAATCTGGGCAGCTGTCCTCCCTGCATTCCAAGAAGACACAACATCACTTTGATGGGACTGCAGACGTGCCATATGAAAGGGCAGTCAGCTGTCCTTGTGGCTTCAGAGCTCTAAATGAGTGACAAGAAAAGTCAGCTCCTATCAGAGACAGAGAAGCTGAACCTCCAAGTTCCTAAGAGTCATTGGAAATCAAGCTGACTACTGGTAAGGAAGTATCTGTGCACAAGGACAGAATCTGGAATGGGAATCCGGAGAGGTCCCAGCTGACTGGAAGTCGGCAAACATTGTCCTGATTTTCAAGACAGGCAAGAAAGGAGGACTCCAGAGACTACAGGCCTGTCAGTGTCACTTCAGTGCCTGGTAAAATCATGGAAAAGGTTATTCCAGGAGGTATTGAAAAACACCTGGAGGACAACACAGGCATCAGTCACAGCCAGCACAGCTTCATGAGAGGAAACCCCTGCTTGTCAAACTGATTGCCTTCTAGAACAGCCTATAAAAGGCTATTTGATAACAGCCACTTAAGTTTCAGCAGTCGTGACAGTCTTCATTTGAGCACAAGATTCTCATTTACTGAAACAGACATTGCCTGATGCCAATTGCAGAGGGGCCCATTCTCAGTTCCAGTCTTTCCATAACTTCCCAACAAGTATACAAAACATAATGGCCTGAGGAACAGCACTCTGGCACAACCCAGCAGGTAAGTGAAGGCAGGCTGGGCATAGATTATTTATTCTTCTCTTTGTCCAGGGATCAACATCAGCTGACTCCTGGTGTCACAGAAAGGGCCGGTCCTCTACAACCACCACAACTGGCTATTTTTGCCTCATAAATATAACATCTAAATGGGCAGTCAGCACAGCATGAGATATGTTACACTCCAAAAGCACTTTTTCAAATGTAGAATAACAGCACCTCCAGCTCACTTGTATTGTGTGTGTAGAACAGTACTCCTAAGTAATGCTCCAACTGTTATAAAAGTAATATACTAGACAGCATGCTATGTACCTCTAAAGACATGGGAAAGGGAAAAGCAGGGATCTGCCTTTCTGAAGGCACCCAAGCAGCTGGTGAAAAACTGCAGCAGTGGCTGTGGAGGTGCAGCAGGATACCTCAGGACTGAGGGCAGCATGCTGAATTGCCTACGTGGACAAAAGATCCTTGGAGCTGCCTGGCAAGATGTTTTTTCATGTTGTACCCCCAGAATGAGGGCAGCCTCCCTCCACCCCAGTACTGCATGAGCAGTGAGAGAGTGTCTTTGAAAGTAAAACACCTGCGCTTGTCAGCGCATAATGTGGGTGCAGTAAATGTGTCTCTTGGGGAAAACACACAGTCAGAGTATTGCTTGTGCCAGACAATTTGTTTGGTTCATTATCCTTAACACACTGATCTCTTGCCAGACCTTTAGAGAGGAGGCTGAGTCCAACCTCCTGAGATCACTCATCCACCTGCAGGGTGTTCTCCAAGGCTCTTTCCAAACTCCACGCTCACATGGGCGCCCATTCCAAGATCAAATCATGGGTTTCCCTCCTCACTCGGGTGTCCATCCAGGCACACAGCAGGACAGCACAGCCCCACTGTCACATGGTAGCCAGGGTATAGGAGAGACCTCGTACAGACTCCAGCTGACAGGTGGGTGTTCCAAAACCTTCCCAAAAATGGTACCTGTCCACAAAGCAAGCAGGCAATATCTATATACAATACCTGCTATTTTGATGCAGAAGAATACATTTTGCCTTCTTAAAACAGCCTTCTTACAAACCTCTCTGAGGTTTTAAACTCACACATACAGCTATGATAAAATATTTACACCAAAGGATGGTCCTCTCATCTGAGCCCCTATCACAGCTTTCCATGCTGTGAAGTTCTAGTTTTACCCTTGAGAAAGCTGTTGACTTGAAAGCAAATGGTTTATTTTATAACATATTAGAGGGTTTATTGTCAAATGCACCAAAAATATGTCCCTTCACCTCCTTTTCACTATGATGTTAAGGTCTTTTCTGCCCCTTATATCCTTACCTCTCTTCATGAGGTTTCCATGCCATGTTGGCAAAGAGGAAAGTTCTCATGTTAAAACAACAGGAATGTGAAGTGAGGAATGCACGTCAGATCTATTTGGATGAGATAGCCATAAACACTTGGAATAAAGTCACAAACTGCCAGACTTGCAAAACTTTGAAAATCTCTAGTTGTGTTTGTTGGGGGCAAATGCTACTTCACATCTGCTAACTCATGATAAATTTCTGCTACAGACTGCTGCAGGGTGGGAACCAAATGTGGTGGTGGTGGATAAGTCATGGGGCCTGCTGTGACTGAGAGGCTCGAGGCTCCATGGGTTGGCTTCCTATGGACAGTGCCAGCAGGCTAAGTCCTCTTATTTTAGACTGGGGTGGTGCTAGTAAGCTCAGCCTTGCTGAGACCTTTTTGCATACTCTGTGAATGTAACCTATTAAATTTAACAAGCACATTGAGTTAAGGGCTGCACTGTTCAGGCACTGTAAATCAGCCACTCTTCCTCAGGAAACAATCAGAATAAAATACTGTGGTGACTTTCCTTTACAAAGATTATCCACAAACACCTGCTTTCATGAGAGGCTGGCAGTAGTATCCCTGGGCTATGGCTCTGGCATCACAGGTGATCTACATCAGAGTAGGAAGGACTGCTCCTAAAAGCCTCATGTTGCTCGAAGCAGTGGTAGAATGGTGAGCGCTGGCCCCCGCTCCAGGAATTACTCCTGTTGTGGAAAACCAGCAAAAAAAGCAAAACAAGCTGCCAAGCACAGCAGCTGAGTAAGACTACATTTAAGTAAGTGCTGGACAAAGTCAGGGAAGAGCCTACGTACAGGCTTAACCTCAGTGATTCTCACTGTGTCTATTACCTGGAGTTTATCAGCAGCAGCCCCCAGACCTGGAAACTCACACAAACAGCCTGGCACCACAGCCAGCTGGCCAGCAGCCACAACTCCCATCCAAAGTGAGGTGGAAGTGTAAACAAGCAGTGAGAAAGCACCTGCCTACACTTGGTGAGAAAAAGAATTATGTAAATCTCATGTTCAAACAGGATCACATTCCCCTTGCCTATGGACAACACGTGATCACTGTCGCTCTACTGAACAAAGACAGGAAAACACCCCACACTTTTCCTCCTTGGTCTGTTTAAGGAAAAAAGATGGATTTTTTTTAAGGTAAGTAAAATATTTGAGTTAACTACGTAACATGGCAAAGACAGAAATGAGAGAAGGGTGGCCTTCTCAGTAAGTAAGGTCCCCAGGAGGACTAGTAAGTGGTCAAATCTCCACATTTTACAATACTAGGGCAAGATCAACACCACAGCCATCCTCTTTCCCTAAACCACAGTATTAGCAAAAAATGTGCTCAAACTCAGGGTAGCAGGGTGGGAACGCAGTCAAGGAACACTGGAAATCCAACCATTTTTTGATCTTCCGCTGTTTAATCAGAGAGGTCTCCTTAGAGACATCCTAGTGGAGCCTTTATGCTGAGGAAATGTGGGAACACAGCACCACAGAAATGTGGTGAGGCAGACACAGTCTCAGGCAAAGAGGAAAATTTGCCTGCATTTACTATTCAGATAGCCAACCTGGAGATTTGAGTTAGATCCTCAGATGCTAAGTGGTGATGTATAGTTACAGCACGTAGGCACCATTTCTTCTCTCTTTCTACTTCCTTTCTGTCCGGCCAACCTACTGCAGCCCTTCAATATATAGACCTTTTTCCTGAATAATTCTGTGATTATGTGTAGAAAGGGATTGTTGCTACTCTTGGGTAGTTACAGAGGACACCAGTCCAGCAACACTAGAGAGGGCAGAGAGCAAAGAGGTATTTCTTCAACATGGCACATTCTCCACTGACTGTAGTCTGTGAATGTGAGGCTTTCTTGACCAGCTACTAGATCCTAAAATCCTATTTCTTGAACTTGACCATCTCCAGGGCTGTAGGGCACCCCTCCCAGCACAGTGCTGTGCTGCCAGCCCAAGCAGCATTGAAGTTGAATCCTTGATTTGAGGATAGGCTGGCAGGAAAAGGAGTTCCCACAGTTCCTGGCACAGGTAATCCACAGAGGGAGCCATGTGGGCACAACAAAGCCCTGACCTGTGCTCTGAGCAGTGTCAGACACCTGGCTTTGCTCTTGGAGCTTTATAACCATACCTGAGGCGACACCAAAGCTACCAGAAATGTTTAAAAAACCTCGGGTTAAACTGGCTTAGGCTATTCCCCACAAATCTTGAAAAGATTTTCTTAGAAATCTCTTCTAAACCAATCCAAGGAAGGGTCTGGGAAGCCAGCACTCTGCTACACGCGCTTGCAAAAAACACACCTCCCTCTTGTACTGACAGATATTTAAGACAGGCCTACATGTTAAAATTCCCTTGTCAATGTTCAAAATAAAAAAGCTTTAATTTAATAAATGACTGACACTGTATGTTTTCCCTGAGTATCACAACTCAGAGAGCAATTCCCACTGCTGCGGTCCGCAGTCAGCACCTGCCATGCCTCACACCCCGCGTCAGGGGCTATGGCTGGGGCCTTCCAGAAAGTCCCTAAAACGCCGGGAAAATAATAAAATAAAATCTTGTGGCCAGCACTGCACAACGAACGCTATCATTTTATTAAAGCTCAAGGACAGGAGAAGAACAAAGGAGAAGCAGAACCCGCATCTCCCCACCAGACTGAAACCTCCTCATGCCCCTTTTTTCTCCGCGGTGTCTGGAACCGGCCCTGCCCTCCCGGCGCCCTCGCCCCCCGGTTCCAGGGCCGAACCCACTCCGTGCTCGGCAACGCCCCGAGCGCCGCTCCCGCCTCCCTGCCCGCCCCCGGCGGGGCCGCCCCGCCCGGCGCGTTCCGGCCCGGCCATGGCGGGAGAGGGTGAGGAGGCTCTGGCGGCCTTCGTGGCCCTGCACGGGGCCGCGCTCCGCGCATCGCGGGTCCCGTCGCGCTACTGGGAAAGCCTGAGCCGCAAACTGCGCGGAGAGGTGGGTGAGCGGCGCTGGGGGCGGCCCCGGAACGGGGAGAGCGGCGCTGAGGGAGCAGCCCCGGAGGGCAGCCCCGAGCCGGGGGAGAGCGGCGCTGAGGGAGCAGCCCCGAGCCGGCGGCGAGCGGAGGCCGTGGGACGTGGTCGTGGAGAGTGGTGCTGAGGGCAGCCCCTCCGCGCCTGGGTGAAGAAGAGAGTCTGTTGCCTAGCAGGGAGCAGTGGGAAAGGCACGGTGTGGGTTGTGTTACCGAAACTGCAGCTCGGGGCTGTAAAAGGCGTCAGGTGTATTGTGCATATCTGATTTCGTCTTATTGTTGTCGGCGTAAAGTTTGAAAGCGTTTGGAGATGCCGGTAACGAGAGATGCAGTACTGGAGAGACGTGATGAACCTAAAAAAACACAGCACTCTACCAGCTACTGAGAAAAAAATTAACTATGTCCCAGCCAAATGCAGGACAATGTCCTCAACCCTTTGCTTTTTATGCGAAAGCGAATTAAGAAAAAGCAGCAACAGTAGTGGTATTAGACTCGGGATGTTGTCATATGTTCCATTATGGTTTGTGTTGGCTTTTGCCTGATTTTTAGGGTTTTTTTCCCAGTTCACTTCCACACAGATCAGTCATTTTTAACTGTGCCTAGCTCAGTCAGCTCATCTCATTTGTTCATGAGTTACCTGGCTTGGGCAGTTTTTTTCAGGTGAAGCTGACCCCTGGCCCTGAACTAAAGGGAGAGTGGAGGCACAGGCACACTCCAGGATGGAGTATCCCTTTTCACCTGTGTAGCAACCATTGCTTCCTGGAGCTTTGTGATGAGAAAGGGAAGAGAAACAAAGTCAAGAAAATGAGTGATTTTAAACAGATTGTAAAGACACGGGTTGTATTTAAAATTTTTCTTTCCAGTTTGCACATCTGCAGCCCAGCCTTAGTGATGAGGAAAGCTGTCTTTGATTTGTGGGAGTAAAGGAACAAGGAACTGAGGCAGGAAAGAGACGCAACCCGAAACCATTTGTCTGGAGAGTTGAGAGTGCTTGAGGGAGTCTGGAGGAGTCGGCCTGGAGAAGAAAATATGAATGAGGTGAACTTCGAGTCCTAGAGAGAGAAAGAGATTTGATAGGGGGAGAAGGCAACTAGTTAGTGGTGGTTTGCTGGGGGGCAAGATAAGCAGTGAAGAAATGGGTGAGATGGGATGAGAAGTTTGAACAGGTAGTATAGGATGGTAGGGAAGGAGAGGGAGGCTGCAGTTTTACGCCCATGTACAGGTCAAGTAATTTCTAGTTACCTGAATGATTCTTTTCCCCGTCTCAGCTTCAAAGTAGGGACAGGAGAAAAGCATTGCAAGTCATGGTGTGAGTGTTTATAGTCAGGAAGGGTCTGCATGTGTTCCTGCTGCTTTCAGTCTGTTGTCTGGTACTGTTAATAGCAGGAATACATGTTTATTACGGAGAAGGTAAATCTACATTATCTCCAGCATATGCCCAGTCACAAACTTCATGTGGAATTAACTCCCCTCAGTAAGTATTCATGCAAGTGACCTGCTGCTCTGCTTAGGTAGGAGAAGAGGACGCTCTGCTTAGGTCCTGGAAGAGGACGGAACAGAAGGCTGTATAAAACTGCTAAGGAAACGCAAAGTTGAGAGCTGTGTGTTTCCACGTGCCAGTGTGAAGCTGGAGGTAACAAACTGAATCTGTGCTGTGACCTATTGCAGGCTTGAGATTTGTGACCTGTGGCTGAAATCCTTG
This sequence comes from Aphelocoma coerulescens, assembly GCF_041296385.1. NCBI lineage: Eukaryota > Metazoa > Chordata > Aves > Passeriformes > Corvidae > Aphelocoma > Aphelocoma coerulescens. Next base: position 66,119,453 of record NC_091014.1, on the reverse strand, counting down.
CTTGTTACCAGCTTTGCTGGGAGGATATAACATTTAGAAGGTAAAACAATAGAGTGAGAAGAGACCCGTGGTGCTGATGTTTTTGCAGAGGCTGGGATGACGAAAGGCAGAAGGAAGAAAGCACGTGCCCTAAGGCAGCAGGCTGCTCCTGCTGCTTCATTTTACTTGCAGTGGTTGCTGAGCAGGCTTTTCTGTACTAAGTGTTCCAGTGTGTGTGGAAAAAGGAACTTAATTATTTCAGTGAGCTTTGGAAGATAAAGTAAGCTGCTGAGAGTGCTTGTGTCTACTGCTGCAGCTTCTGGGTTTTGTCGAGAAGGAGGGCAAAAGGATATTGAGACGATTGGGATGTCCAGGAGAAGTTACTGTGAGGAGTGCTGTGGACTGGGATGACCTCCTGAGGAGGTAGAGACAGAGCTACAGGACCTTACTTAGAACTGGACTATGCAGAATGGCTGGAGGAGCAGCAGTAAAGAAAGAAAAGGAGGTGAGGGGAAGGGCTGAAAACGTTTTGGGAATCTACATAATAAAGAATAACTGAGGGGGCAAAAAACCAGTGCAACATGGAGCATAGGATGAGTTTCCTAGTTTCATGAGTGACATGGAAGGAATTTTTCATTTGTCCTAACCTGCCGCAAAGATTAAAACTTTCTAGCATAGAACTTGAAAAATTTGCATCCACAGTACAGATAAAAATATCTCTTGAATCAATACCTCTAGAACCCAGCCCGAGCAGCTGTTTTCCAACACACTCACACGTGTTTCAACACACAGAGTGAATGCACCCTCCCTCCACTGAGTACACTAAAGCCTGTGAGAAGTGGAGGGTTTGGGTTTTTGGTTTTTTATTTACCTTGGGTTCTGCTGGAGCAGGTTTCCTTCTGAGAGCATTATGTAATTGGATTGCTCATTCAAAACATGGTATAGCTGCTAGATTGGTAAACCTGCCTGTATTTATTCATTTTGCATTTAGCATTCAGCATCTGTTGGGAGGAATTTTTTTTTGTGTTTCTGGCAGAAACTTGAAAAATAAAATACATGTATGTGTAATCATTCACTATAAGTGCTAAAATTCTATTTCTAGTGTAGTGGTTGTTTCTTATGTTGTTGGCTAAACTATGTATAGTATGTTTATAAGCCTGGAAAATACAGTGCCTGTATCTAATTTTATTAATAGTATTTTTTCTTCTATTCCAGCCATACCTTAAGTTATTTTGCAGGCATCTGTGTATTGCAGGAAGATTTTTGTAGCCCTGAGATGTTGCTGGCAAAAGACTGCTTAGAGTTTCATCCCAGTTAGAAATGGAGGCTGTTAATTAATTACTGGAAGGAATGCAGCATGAAAATATTCCCAGACTTCATTTTCCAGAGCAGTGGAGGGCAGCCTGTTGCTCAGAGGTTACCTGTGGTCTTCAAGGCAGTTTGCAGTGTGCCTTGAAAGAATTTGCTGGAGATGCCTGTGTGGTAATTGTCATGACATGTGCCTGCTTTGGTATCAAGTTCTCCTTGGGCTTGGTTAGGTTGGAACTGCACTGAACATGAAGAGGGAGGGATTTTGTCCAAACATGTTTTGCTTGCAAGCAGTTGTGCCACTGGAATGTGTTGGTATTTTGTTATCTTCTAGAAGTTATTAGCTGCTCTGGTGGAATACTTAATGTGAGGTCTCCCTGTTCTGCTTCAAGCCAAAGATTACGTTTCAAATTGGTGTGTGATCTTCATCCAGCTGGTTTTTGCTTAAGGAGCTTACTTAAGATTCCCTTAATGGAGCTTCTGTGTTAATAGGTTCAGTGTGACAGCCTGGCTCAAAGGGAGGGAGGAAGAGAGGAGACACAAGAGTATCTGTGTACCCACACTGACAACGAGGTGCTTCAGCCAAACCCATCAGTGCTCTACTGAACTGCTTGTCTTACCAGTTATGAGTTTAAAAAACAACAAAACCCTCACAAAAAGCCACCGATTAAGGTGGTCTTGAGCTGCTGTGCGAGAAGTGTGATTTGCTTTGGGTGAGGAATGCATATAATTCACTTTTACAAGGTTATAAATTTCTCTAGGAGAAATTTTTCATTAAGCATAATTCTGTAAAGGTATTAAAAGTGGAGTTGTTTTGCTAAATGCAGCTGCTACAGTCTCATGCATCTGATGATTTGTTGGAGGGAGAGATCAAAACTTTGGCTTAGGGCATTTGGAATCCCTTCATTTCTTGAAGTCTTGGGATGATGTTTAATAAAATATAAACCCAGCAGCTTCCCCTTACTTGGGGAAGAACTTGATATTCATTGTGGGTGTTTGGTAAATGGGTGGAGCGTGTCGTGAGCGAAGGCTGAATCTGAGTCAGCCGCTGGCTCACCTCGTGTCCCTCTCTCACAAACTCCTTAAGACAAAAGATAGTGTAGGAAAACACACGCAGTGCCACGCTGCAGCTCATGTCAAGTGGCTCCCCTGAGTCACAGTTACACTTTTCCTTTTCTAATGACTGCCAGTCACTTGGCTGCCGTTTCTTCTGCTGGCTAATGAGGTTGTTGAGGATGGCCCTTGATCCAGCAGCAGGAGCAGTGAAGTGTCTCTTCAGGGAAGAGTGGAACGTGTTTCCTGGCACGCTGCTTTTGCTGGCTGCCGTGGGCTGGGATTAGCACTTGTGCCCTGAACCACACCAGGGAGCTCACCCAGCTGGGAGCCAACCAGACAAAAACTGATGGTGAGCACAGGGAAGAGCTCTTCCTTTTGCTGGAACCTGCCTGTAGCTACATGAATTTCAGTGACTACAAATTTTCAAGGCAACTGTGCAGAGACTTAAAGAAGCATTGGAGGCTGCTATTAGAACAGCAAGAGGTTGTGATGCTGCTTACTGTTGAGTAATGTTATCCTCTTCTAGCAACTGTAAAACTAGAAATAAATTCGAACTGCTCTTTTGATACCTGCTGAAGTGAAAGAAACTAAGTTTCTGGGGGTTTTTTTAAATGGATGTTGTTTTAATCTCTAGTCAGTTTGTTTGTAAAGTAATTTTCTTTACCCTAAAAAAATGCTTATGTGTGTATTAGCCAACATACTGTTAGCATCTTCTTAGCATTTAGCTAAGAAGCTGTTAGCTAAGAAGCTATTTGCTACTAACAGCTAATAGCTGTTAGCTATTGTTAGCATCTGGAAGGCATCCCTGCTCATGGTAGGGATGGAACCAGGATGATCTTTTAAGGTCCCTTCTAACCCAAGACATTCTATGACTTTTTTTTCATCTCACCTTGCCTTTCACCATCCCAGAGGAAAATACCATCCCCTGTTCCTCAGAAGGGAATTTCAGATACTTCTCCACTTGGATCTGCTCTATGAACTGTGGCTTAAGATGAGAAGTAGCCGTTGTTTCCCTGCTGACTTCTTCCCTCTTTGAGCAGCTGTCTGCTTTTTCTAGGTGACCTTTCTTCACAAATGTGGAGTTGATTTCCTTACCCTCCTGTTGAGGCTTAACAAAAATAGTTGTCCTGAAGAAACACTCACCTGAACGAATAAAAGCTTGTTGCTGCTGCTGGGACTTTACAACTAATAAGTTGTCAATATATAGAAGTAATGATTTTTAATAATCTGGCATTGCAGGCTGTGTGTAACTGGGTTTGGAGTGTTGAACCAGTAACTCCAGAGCTCACACTTTAGACCTTTCTCCCTCCCTGCTACTTTTTAGTCCTATTAGATTGAAGCAAAGGATTTGTCTGCCCATGCCTCGTTTGTTAGGTGGTGTGTAAGTGACTCTAGCAAAAAATAATTCTCTCTGAAAGAATTTCAACAGTCTTTTGAGGCTTTACATATTCTTGTCTTCCTAAAAGCATATGTTCATTTTGGAGTGATGAAAGTTGTCAGCAGGGTCTTGGTTCTGCAAGATATGCAAGCCCACTGTTTAGCAAGGGAGTCTTGTGTGGTGCCTGCCCTAATTTCTGTATGTTCTAGATGAAATTGTTGCATCCAGAGTAGGCAAGAATGTAAACAAACCCCTTTCAGCACCTTAGTAGAGATAAGTGTGTAAAACTTAACTTTATATATAGCACTATAAGGAATTTCCCAATTTATCTGGAGGTGAGTGAGCACTGATGGTTTCTTTTATAGGGAAAGAAGAGAGAGGGAAACAGGCTGAAATTTCTTAACTGGTTCAGAACTCAACTGGGAAAAGCTCTTTTTCTTCAGGGACCTTAATGTACTTTAGTTGGTTCTGGAGCCTGGGTAACACCTGGTTTTGCAGGTCTTAAATTACTGATTTTAGCAAAGATTGAGCAAAGGTATTCTGTTTTCACCCTCTGAAATTCTTAATGAGGCATTAAACTAATAAACAATCATTAGTAGACCTGTTGGTGCCAGAGAAACCAACAAAGCTTCCTGCCAATATTAACTGAAGAAATTTCCCAAACAAACAGCTCTCTTAAAATGTGAAAGAATAAACAGTGTTGTTCATTCACCTCTTAAGTTAAAAATGCCAATTTTTATCAGATTGCAGGGAAAAAATTATCTACAGGTGTTGCATCGTGCATATCAGGGCTCTGTCTTAACCAATTGCATGATGTTTTGTGCACTTTCCATCTCAGGTATTTGATGCTGGTGACTACTTTGGAATAATGCAAGTAGAAGAGGTGGATGAGGAGGAAGAAGTTGATGAAGAAATGGAAGAACAATTTAAAAAGAAACCAAATCCTGGAAATGGACCTTGTTTCAAAGTTATTGTAACAAATGAGAATGGGCTTCAAGCTTCTAATCCCGATAGGTGAGTTGTGATTTTGAAAACAGTGTTCAGTCTTTGAGTAGTGTGAAACCCTAAAATGATAGTGACAGTTTGCTTTGAGACTTGTTTGATCCTATTCAGAAATCCTCTTTTCCAACTCTTAAGACATAGCTGCATGTTTGAGGAGAGATGTGTGCTCTGAAGCACACCTTGCAGAGGGTCCTGGGAGAGCAAGAATCTTAATTTCGTTCCTTTTTAAATCGTGCTGGAAGATACTTACAAATTGGTTTTGGTAAACTCAGGGAGAAAACAGGGAAAAGGCAACCTTGAAATGATTTCTGCAGAAATAAAACAAACCTTTGTATCGGTGAGACTCTGTGCCTGTGGAGAAAAACACTGAAGGAATACCTGTGATATCCACAAATCTCATGCCGAGATGGCACTCACAGTAATATTCTGTGGGCTAGTACATTTCCTTCAGTCAGCTGAAGTGTAATGCAAGAGGGTGGTCATGTGCCTGCATGTATAATTGAATGTATCAAATTACTGTTCTGTTGCTCCAAAATCAGGTTATCTGTCATTAATATAAGGCTAAGATGCATCTATAAAACTAGAATAAAGTTGGGTAAGAAACAACTTTATATTATAGCAGTGCTTTTTGTATTCTTACTGGTTTCAAACATAGAACAGAGTATTTAATAAAAAGCATTGAGATGAAGTCATCTCTGCTGGAGATCTAAATGCAATTCTGCTCAGTTCTATAAAACTTCTGTGAGACCTTTTATACTTTCTAGATCTTAGGTAAACATGCAAAATCTAAAAATTTAAATCAGGCTCGATGCATAAAACCAACAAAGAGTCACAAGTATCTGCCTTTACATCCCTGCTTTACCCTAAGTCATCACCTTTCTAAATGTGAGAACTTAAATTACCAAGTTCAGAACCAGCTCCTGTGATAATCTTGGGCTTCCTTGCAGCATTTAGGTGTGTGAATGTAGGAGCAGAACACCAACATACCTGTTTGCTAACGTTTTCAAAGAGCTTGACCTTACCATTCTCTGGAGCCTTTAATTTTAAAATTAAATGAGGTTTCATGTGTGTGTGGAATCTGGGATACAATAATTGTTCAGCCATACTTGCCCTACGTGACAGCTGTCATGTTTTTCGCTTTCTGAAATATGGGTGTTGTGGAGGGGTTTTTGTGTGGTTTGGGGTTTTTGCTAGCAAGTAGAATTCAGATTTTTCTCTGTATTGGTTCAGTCAGATGATATAACCAAAATATGGAGAATCCTTCTGTTTGAAAAACTGTGTTTTTCTAAAAGTCATGCAGCCTAAACAAGGGTTAAACTTGTCAAGGGAAGCAGTGCCCCAGGTATGCATCGTTTTATTTTGGGTTAGATTATAATTTTTTTAAACAATGCATTTTTTTCTAAAAATAACTTGGTGACACACCCCACCCCACCCCCAAAAAAACCCCAAACCAAATTGAAACAATCAAAAGTTTTTGCTCAATTTCTTTTAATAGCATATACAGGCTTCTGATGATCTGACTTGTGCACCTGGCTTTACAGATGACAGTAGATGTCACAAACCTCTTGGCTAACAAGGTCCTCAAATAATTTTTCAAAATAATGTTTTGTTTCCCTGCTTCAGTGAAAATACCAGGTTGATGCCTAGATTTAATAGTGATTAAAAGGGAAGACATTTGTGTTTGTGGCTTTTAAAGGGAATAAGCTCACAAACTGAGTGTTCTTCTTTTGCTCCTCATTTCCATGGAAATGCTCACTAATGCACCATAAGCTTTCTAGAACAAAACCAGAGTGTAAACTACTGCTGGAAAGTTGCTCCTACCCTGCAATGCCACAGTGTGTGCTCTGGGAGTGCCCTTGTGACTAAGAGCAGATTAGCTATCACGCCATCTACAGGGAAACGCAGCTTTTATTCAGAGCATGTGGCTGCGTGTGTGTGAGAATCCTGGGGTGTAACAGCACCCAAACTCTCCTGCAGCGTGTTCCTCATCGACCACGCCTGGACGTACCGCGTGGAGCACGCCCGGCAGCAGCTGCGCCGTGTGCCCGGGCTGCTGCACAGGATGGCCAACCTCATGGGCATCGCCTTCCACGGAGAGCTCCCAGACGAGGGCAGCATCGAGCAGGTGCTGCAGGAAATGTGGAAATACAACCAGACCTACCAGCTCTCTCAAGGGGTAAGTCTCTACGGTATGCTAGAAATTTTGGGGTGAAGACGTTCCAGGACATGGATATTAACAAAGATCCTTACATGCATTTCAGAGTAAGCTCCTCTTTAGGAAGGAGAGCAAATGCAATGTAGAGGTAAAACGCACAGCAGCTTGCTACCAGCTTTCTGATGAGAAATTTTAGAGGTTATTTTTTAGAGAGAGAAGAGTCTGCTGCAAAAGAAAGGGGCTATAAGTGGGAAGTCTGTTTGTATGTTATGTTGGGTTTTTTCCTACTCAAATTTTTTCATAGTGAAGGAAAGAACCTTTCATAGAATCAGATGTTTTGCATGAAAGTGTTTCAGCAGTGCTTGCAGTTTTCCTCACCTGTGCAGAGTGCTTTACAGACCAGGGGTGTATCTACACTGCCAAGTAATTCCCTGCACTAATTACTTTGGACTGTGTAAATGTTCCCTTACCCTCAGGTGAGAACCAGCTGGCTTCAGGATGGAGCCTGAGTGTTCCTAGGCATAACTTACTGCAAGGGCTGCTACTTTATGGGTGTGTGGGTAAGAGCACACCAGGTTTGGTCACCCTGCCCTCTGTAGTCCTTCAGCACTGTACCAGTGTGTCTTGAGCCTTCAAACACCTTCAAGTGCACACAGGACATTTCTGAGAGAATACAACCCTCAGGGTTCAGCTGAAAATCCTATTGTAGGGTTTGCAGTGGAGCTCCAAGGCTTTTTTGAGTTTTTTGAATTAAAGAGGAGAAAGGTGAATTCTTTGGCCTCAGCCCTATGCAGAATGGGCAGGGCTAACCCTGAGCAGTGAGAGCACAATCAGATTGCACCTATTAGCTCAGGATCTTGAGGTTGTTCTCTGGACTGGTCATCTTTATCAATTAAGCTCAGACTTAACTCACAGTAGAATCAGGTCAGAAAAATCCCTGAGAAGCAGGTTCATTGTGACTACTTTTTCTTTAAATAAGAGGGAGGTCTGAACAGTATCTCTGAGTATTTTCTGTCCTATCTCTTTGTTTCTCAATTTGTCATGAATAGCTTGTGAGTCAAATAGAATTATCTGTGGTACCACTTGAAATGTGATTTTCCAGAAGACAGTTAATTCAAGCTGTAGTTAAACTTGTCTTCTGTTCCCTTTTCTGGGATTGTGCTGCTTGAATATCTTAAGTCTAGTCTCTCTGCTCTGTTCCTGCCTCTGTGAAAAGACCACAGTAGTGCTACCAAGCAATTCAAAGTTTATTATCTCATTCAGGATTTTTTCATGGCAAGTGTTGCAGGAGGGGGCACTTTGATAATGCAGCCTCAGCACTCGCAGCCAGCTGCAGGCAGCAGTTTTGCTCTCCTTCACTCTTAAACTTCAAACACTTTTTAGCTAATTGATTCTGATAAAAACTGAAGGAAAACTAATCCTACCAAGCAGCCTTCTGCTGGTTTAGCTCTCTTAAGTGGCTACTTTGGTTCAGGGAAAGTGGGTCTGGTGGCAACAGCAGTAGCACAAGAAAGAGGATGGGAGTATGCAGTCAAGGTGGGAGCAGGTATTCCTTTCCAGCAGTGCCTGAGTGCTGGCTCAGCCTCAGGGCTGCAGGGCTGAGAGCATTACTCTGTGTGGAGCACCTGCCCACAGTCCTGGCTAGAGCAGGAATCTGAGAAGTGGGGTAGGGGTGCTGCCTCTGTCTCACAGAACTTTTCCTGCAGTTGACGTGTGCGAGGTGTCTCCCTCTGTTTAATCCTGCAGACTGCAGAGGAAAAGGTTCCTGTCTGGTACATCATGGATGAATTTGGATCACGCATTCAGCATTCAGACCAGCCGAGTTTTGCAACAGCACCTCTGTTTTATATGCCTCAACAAATTGCTTACACGGTTCTCTGGCCTTTGAGAGACCTTGAAACTGGTGGTAAGTGTGTGTCTGAGGAGCTGGGGTTTTCTTAAATGCTTGCAATAGAAAACAGGCCAATTCTTAGAAATCACTGAGCATTTTACAGTAGAACAAATGTTTCAAGACCAAAATGGCTGTGTTCTTGTAACACTGTCAAATATAAAAGTTCTCTCTGTCTGGTATTTCCATATTTTGACACAGAGACCTTTTATCAGTCCAAAAATGTTGCTATTGTTTTATTGATAGAGAACCTAAATCTTGCATCACTGCCTTAGTGTAACTGCCAGTTCAGTCATCTGAAGGGTTTAAAAAAAATTCCTTAAAGTCAGTGTTTGTAGCTTTGAGTCAAATCGTCAGGCTCTGAAAGTTGGGAAACACCAGGCCAATGATTTATTCCTGTAATCTTAATCAGGGGCCACCCTATGCCTCTGTCATGTGGAGAAGATAAGCATCCTAAATAATACTCTTTTATCTCTTAGTTTTTCATTTAAATAACAAAAGTTGTGCTGTGTGAGGAATGAGACAACTCTTAGTAGAAATTAAAACAATTTATTAAAACAGAAAAATTGAAAAATTGCAGAAATTAGCAAAATATAAAAATTTGGGATCCTAGTGGCTCAGGAGGTATGCCCCAGGAGCACAGGGATTCGAGATCTTCAGGCTTAGACAGCACTGGACCTCAGGTAGAGGGAAAAAGGCTTGCAGTGCTAGGCTGGTCAAAAAGAAATATATATTTCTAAAGGCCCCTGAAAAGGGGTAGGTTTCTCCAGCACTGAACTTAGCAAGCTGGAGGGGAAGGGGAAATGAGAGAGGGTGTGTCTTTATCGTGCACTTTTATAGCCTTTGCTCCACCCACAGTCCACCCACAGCCTGCCCCTTTGGTTTAAGGTGATTGGTGTTTTCCCTTTGACAGATTACCTCTGTCCACCAATCATTAAAATTCAGGTTAGCTTACAGGGCTCCACAGCTTAATGGCTGTGGGCGCTGTGCTGTTTGTTGGAACTGGGGTTTTGAAATCTTCTTTGGAACCAAAGTACAAGTAAAAACATAAGAAAATACATCCAACACATCTTAAAACACTTGTAAAAGTATACAGTAAACATAGGAAAGATAACTCTTATTGTGTACAAGTGATTAATGTTTGAAAAGGGATTTTAACTGGGGAACTTTTAACTGGGGATTTTTACTGGGAAGGGCACAAATGAACAGCTTGGAACGAGTGAAAACCAAAATAATAAAACTTGATTTGTGTACCTGGGCTGATGGGTTAATTTTAACATTCAATTTAAAAATATTTAACTCAAAATTAATTAAAGCACTTAATATGCAAAGACCAAGCACTAATAGGGATTTTATGTATGACACTGGTATTGACTGTACAGCTGTCATTTGAAGATTTTGAGTGGGCGATGAAAGGCAGTTCCTAAAGGTTCTCCTGGTTTTGCTGCAGATGAAGTCACTCGTGATTATGCCCACGGGGAAACGGATCGCCTGATCAGGAAGTGTGTTTTGTTACCATGGGTGCCTACTGAAGTGGTGGATGTCAGCTGTTCTACTCCAGAGCCACCAGATGAGCACTACCAGGTATGATGTTAACAAGTTAATGCCATATCTTATCTCCATTAAGAAGAGATATGTCATAGTTTAGCATAGTTTGGGTTTTTAGTTAAAGGAGGGGCTCCGTGTCTAAAAAAGCATTGCAAGAATTCTGATTTTGCTTCTTTTTAAACTTAAAGATTGATTCAGAGGACAGCCATTAAATTAAAAAAAAAACAAATCAAAGCACAGTGAGACAAGAAATGTCCTACACTTATATGTAATGTCTAAGTGTTTAAATACTGGAACAACATAAATGAGTTCTAATATTTTATTGCTGTATTGCATAGCTTTTTTTATAAGCACACTACAAGGTACTTCATATGAGGCATCCATCATCCAGTTAGATACTTGATACATAGTCTAATAGGCTTATTGATTGGATTTGTTATTGTAGCATTGCTGTTCAGTCTTGAGTTAAAGAAAGATTTGGTTTACTATTTTAGGAAAAGTTGTATTTTTCAGACTGGATACTGGGCTGTGTTGTGGTTTAGAACCATTAAATATTTGAGCAGAGACATTTTTAATTGGATGGCACTTACAAAGTACTCGTTCAGTTTGTTTCCTTTCTAATAAAGGTTTGGGATATTTTAAGGATGTGAAATTAATATTTGGAATCTCCTTTTCATGAACAATGTCTGCACAAGATTCACTTCTTAGAAAAATGAGGAAACTGATACCTATGAGGAAGATGTACTGGCTACTAATAGTATTCAAAGTACACCTTCTAAAGATGAATCTATATCCCAGTCTGTTTCTTTATGATGGATGAGAGGCAGAAAATGCTCTATCCAGCTTGTTATTAACAATATCCAGTCAGAAATGAACTTAACCTGCTTCTGCTAAATAAAGGTATACACTCATAATATCTAGGCTGTCCTGTAACCTAAGTCAGATTGCTTGGTTGGGATTTTGCATTTTTGGAAGAGCTGTACTTTGCATTAACAAATGAGGAACAGCAATGCACCCACAGTTTCTCTTACATGTGTTCTCTTGGCAAAAGTGCCTTGGTCTCAGATAAGGCAACTTTTTTGCCCATGTTTTAATTCTGTTTTGGTACTATCAGCTCAAATTAATGAACTGTGTGTGGTAAATGGGTTCAGTATCCTCCTTTACCGCTCTACCTTAAAAACATCTTTTCAAAGTAGCCTTTTTTTTAACTGTCTCTGCCACTGAGCTGTTGAGAAGAGATGAGAGCCCTACTGATGCTAGAACCAACCAACAGAGCTTTCTTTTACTCTAGAATATCTAGAAGTAGATGAAAGTCTCAGCTGGTGACAGACCAGTGAAGAATAGCTCAGGGCATGGCACATCCCTAAACACCAAAGGTGACACAGCTGGAAAGAGATACCGTGTTGCTGACAGTTCTCATTCTCATTATATGTAAAATAACAAGAGAGTTGTTATAGCAACATGGTGGCTGAACTTTATGATACCTGTTTTTTGTTCTGTTACCTAATTCTGGTTTCCAACACAGACCACAAAGGCTGTAACTTAAATGATGCTGTGGCTGATGATGGGGCAATGATTGCAGAAACAAGTGTCACGGGAAGCAGCTTCTGATGAAATGTCTGGGATGGAGGGAGTATCTCTGGGACTAGGGAGATGTCAACAGCTCCCTGGGTTTGAGCTGCATAAAACAGTAATGCATCCTTTGATACTGTTCTGAGGATTGTAATCTTCTCACCTTAAAAGTACAGGCTCTCTTCCTATTCTTGGGTGACTACAGGAATTATTTTGTATTTGTCCTGCCCGATCTGTTTTAGAAGGTGATGTCTAAGATCTTCAATTACCATTGTGGTTTTGCTTATCTTTCCACTTATGTAGGATTTTATTACCTCTACCAGCCTTAAAGGTAAAGAGGTGCCTCTGTGACTGAACAGACACTTCACCACTGCAACTTATGGCAGTCTGGAGCAGCTGGAATTCAAAGAGCTGTTGCACAGCAGCAGCTGCTTTTGTTTCTCAAGATGCACTTCTTCTATCCCAGAATATCTGTGAGCTGCTCCCTTTGGTAGGGCATCAGCAATGATCCCGAAGTGTATTTCCTTCTGCCAGTCACAGGGGGGCTGTACAGGATGGAGAGAGACTTTGCAGTGATGGTTACTGCTGAAGACTGCAAAAAACGTTTTGCCCGTTTTCACAGGAGCAGGTTGGCTTCCAACCTCCTATAATTTTTTTAGTCGTCTGTAACAAAGCATCACAACTAAATGGTCGGTCTTCCATTTTGTTGGAAATACAGCAACTTTGTCTTCTATTGTATATGGCTGGCTGTGATTTGAGATTTTTTTAAATGTTTAGGAGACAAGAATTTCTCAGGGTCTTTCAACAGTGTTGATGTGCCCTGGTCTTGAAGCCTTATTTCTTGTTCCTTTTTACTAATAGGATTTCCTTCAGCCTCTGGTCTTGTACTGATATTTTTTTTTCTCAACAGCATATCACACAACATAATAGAATTGTCAAAATATACTCACTGAAATTCACTCGTACCAAAGAGAACAGGCCAATAAGACATGCAATGGATTCTTTCATTCTGCCTAGAATTAACTTCTTGTGGTTTTCTGTTTTCCAGGCAATTTTAGCCGAAAACAAGGAAAAACTTCCTCTAGTCATAAATCCTCCAGTTTATGCCAAAGACAAAGTTTTCAAGTACGTATTGACAAACCAAATGTTTTCTTACCAGGATTATGTGCAGTATTGCAGTGTGGTCAGGCTGAACAGCCTTTCCCAGCTTTGAACAACAGAGGGAAGGTAAAGGTGTGTTTATATGAAGCCACTTGCCTAAGATTCTGACTTACTAGTTGCTCCTGTTGGATTTATTCTTCAGAGTGAATGAATTGTCACTTACAGAATTTCTAAAGAATAAATTTAGTTTGGTTTTTTGGGGTTTTTTTTAAATAAGTGGCACCTTCTGGGTGAAAGAAAAGGTGTAATATTTTAAGGCTAAGTTACACAGTGTTGTTTTCACTAAGTATTGCTAAGGTTTATAAGATAGACTAAAGACTTGTCTTCTGCATTATAGCATGTATGTCCACAGGGGTACCTGTGCTGCTCAGTGCTGTGTGAATATAACAGACTATTCCCCTTCTTCAGATGGCATTACCAAACAGGAATCTTATAAAAACCTGGGATGTTTTAAATTGGATATGTGTTTGCTACAAAAGTGGACCATATGCTGTGAAACCATTTCAGAAGAAAGCTGGAAGAACATTGCAAAGATAAGGGATTTTTGTGAGCAAAAGCAGTAGTGCTGCATGGCCAGGCTGCCTTGTTACTGGTTTTATTCCAGAAAAACAAACCATCGCTTAGCATGTGCTGTGAGTTGCACTCCGGGGTGTTTGACACTGGGATCACAGTTCTTGCCTGAAACATTTTGCTTAAGGGGTTGTACCGGTTTGGGCAAATTTAGAAATATATCCTCTGAGAGAAGGCACAACCACCCCTCCCCCCCAGGTTCGGGAAAAAAAAAATTTTCCTCGAAGGAAAGTGAAGAAGATAAAACTATTTATTTAACAAACACACGGGAAAGGAAAATGAGGTTAAATGGTAAAATCTTTCACTGTGGAGGAAAAACCTGGGATAGCATTAGAGTCCTCCCTTTGGTCTCCTCGGAGCTGGGGCTTGGCCCAGGGCCAGGCCCTCTGTGCCCGATGAAAAGTCCTCCCGATGTGCTCTGAGGTTGAAAGCAGTCCAGTAGAAAAGGGAGAAAATCCGGAATTCCAGAGAAGGAAAAGCAAAGTCCAACTCTCTGTCTCTCTCTCCGGAGAACAAGAAACTGAAACAACTGGCCAAAAGCTGACTGGAACACAGCAAGCTGGGTGCTTCCTCGCTCCCCTGCCGCAGCTGGGGGAAAAAAAAAGCCTCCTATCTTTATGTGACCTTGAACAAGCTGCAAACTGCTTTGAGAAATTTTGCTCAGTTTTTTTCTTCTCCCTCTCAGGCTCAGTTTAGAGGCACAGAAAGGCACAAAAATTAATTTCTGGGCATAGGCAGCGATATGGGATACACATCATAACGTCACCCCAAGACAGGGGTAAAGTTGCACTAAAACATATTTGGTAGATGTACTCACACACCAGCTTCTTGTGTTGATCTGTTATTCCCTAGATCAACTTTACGTGAGAAGGACTACTGGAAATCAAAGTCATTTTTGTGTAGAGGCGTTTGTTAACTTGCCCAGTGATAGTCAAGATTCCTTTTGTAGCTGAAATCTCTGGTTACATGACTGTGAGGATAAGCAAAAACTGCTTTTTTTCATCCGGTGTACTCAGATACAGGAGTCAAAGGCAGATGCATTCTGATAGAGGCAGAAAGAAATATTGAGGATGTTGGGAAATCTTGATACATTTTTCACTGCTTACCTCTTTATTTTGTATCTTATATTTCAAGTGAATGGCATTCACATTAGGCAAGGAAGGAGGGAGGGGGAAACACATCAAATTCTTCCTGCTCTTCTTCAAAGGAATTTAATCCATGCCCAGTCAATGTACTCCTAAGGGTTTTCCTCTCTTTTCCTTTATCCTTTTCATATCTGGGCAGAAGGCTGTAGGATCCTTCTCGTGCTCTGAATTTTGTCTACTAAAGTTCCTCCATCAGTAGAACAGCATCTCAGAGTCCAGATGACTGATTGGGAGCTGCAGCCTTCCAGTGCTCTTGGCCTCTTTTAAAGCTTTAAAGGTTTCAGGGCTGTCACCATGGGCGGACAGATGGGAACATATGGAGCTGAGTAGATGTGTGAAGCCTGTTAATAATGTGTGTGCTCTGCTTTGTGAATTGCTGCTGTTTTAGGGGATTCAGAAGAAATTCAAGGCATGAAGTTACAAAGTTTAGAATCTGGAACAAATTCTTAGCTTGTATCGAAGCAGAGCTAAGACTGAGAACGGAAGATGAAATAAATGTTTAACTTGAATCCTGAAAAGCAGGGGACTGAGTACAAGTAGTTTGATACTGCAAAATTATAGGTTCAATTAGGTCTTGTAGCATAGTAACTGCTGCCCTAGGGAGATTGTTCTATCCAGCTGTGCTGATTGCTGAATGGAAAAAAAAGGTGAATCAAAGAACTAAATGCTTCAAAGACATTTATTAGGCAAAGTCTTTCCAGTTTGTGTTGGGCTTGATCATCTCTTTCTTTTGATCTTCTCTTTCATGTTTCTCTTCAGCTACATCAGTTATTTTTTTAAAATGTCTAAAGAGCTGTTGTTATGAGACAACTCTTTGTTTTGGTTCATCTTGTCAGCTCTGTGCTGTGCGAGTTGATTTAAAGCTTCTTAGCTTTAAATACTTTGAGCAAATGAAGTAACATCTAAGCATATTTACCTTACTTTCATAATTTTACCGAATATCATCTTTAATCCCAGACTTTGTAGCATCCCTGCCAGGACTTCTGTGAGACAAGGGAAAAAAACCATCATTTGGGAAGTATGGTTAGCTGGCTTCATTAGTTCAGTGTGTCCCTGATACTGAATGAAAGGTCCAAAATAGCTTGGCTGGTACTACAGGATTGCAGTGTAGGTGCTCTGCCATCTGCCAAAGCCAGAATGGGACTTGGTGCATTTCTTACCTTTCTGTATCTTTTTGTGTGTGTTACCAGAGTGGACACAGAAATGTGTACCAACATATTTAACTAAACCCAAGGAAAATGCCATAGCAGATCCTATGTGCTCCTTAGATAACAGCAAAGGAATTCCTCAGTGGCTGTCAGGTGCCTGCCCTTTTAGTCTGTGTTCTTCAGTGCAGGGATCTGATTGTTTCAAATGTGTGCCTTAATACTGGATAGGCTGAAGTACCTGAGGGACTCTGACCACTAAACTCAGTGATAGATGTTGGCAGTGAAATACATTAATTCTGCATAGTGTTTCTGGGAGATTTGCATTCTCAAACTGAAATAATCTGCTTTCCAGAGCTTTTGACTGTCCCAAGACTTTATGGTAAGAGAATAGTGTACAGAATGGGTGGAGAAACTTAAAACTTCAGGACAAATGAAATGGACTTATTTTCCTTCTAATCTTAACCTCCCTCATCTTATTACAGTGATGTTCCTGCACTTAACAAAGATAGATTGAGCTCCCGTGTTTCTTTTGTGCTGCACTTTGAACAAGTCTTCAAATACATAATCTTGAGTGCTCTGGCACTGGGTCTTTGTGGAATGGTGACTTGTAGGGTGTGTTTGTAAGGAACCAGTTAGAGGTTTTCTGAGCATCTTAAATTTTAGTAGCTCTTGTGCTGCATGTGTTCTTTCATGCATATTTGTGTGGAGATTTTGGATGCTTCAGGACTTTGTTACAGCATTATATAATTGGCCTTTTATCTTCAGGTCACCACTTTGATTTCCTTTTGCTTCAGCAAGGACAGACAGTTGCTCCAAACCAGTGTATATTAGGGGAGCTTGTGGGTTTGGCAGAACTTGCAATAGATCCAGTACTTCAGATTTGGTATTACACTTCCTCCTAGTGTGCAGACTTACAAGGAGAAGTCAAGAAGCCACAAATTGCAGGAAGAAATGCTAGTGGGACCCTATGGAAATACTAACTTTGTTCTGTTGTAACAGTGAGGAAAGATTGGTGGCTTCTTTCAACAGGCTAATTCCCTTCATCCACAGTGAAGTCCTCTCTCTCAGTTACAGGCTTCAGCATAAATAGTATAACTATTGTAATATCTCACACATGGAGCTATGCAAAGCATCTTACATACTTTGCTTTTTAAAGAATTTATTTCCCCCTGTGACTGGGCTATTTCTGCAGTTCATCTTTTTAGATAAGTGTCTCTCAGGGGAGTATATATCTTCCAGTTGGGTAATAATGGAGGAGGAGAGGAAAGTTCCACACCTGATAAGAATAGATCTGGAGAGGAGGAAGAATACAGTAGTTTCTCATGGAAAAAATTAGTGGTTGCTTATTCTGTTTAAATGTTCCCTTACCATGAGACTGATATAAAAAAACAGTCTCACTTTTTGAATCAACATGCTGAATTCTGAATTAAGTGGCCTCACTTTAAGCTGTAAAGTCATCAAAATAACCATTATTTCTATCTGCTTATTTTAGCATCCAAGTTACTGGTTTTATTTGAGAGGGAAATTTCTTAAGATATGCAACAACTTGCTTTATTCTTGGTTACATTCTGAAATGTCTGTCAGGTTTGGGTTGGGGTTTTGTGCGATTTTAAATGGGATTGAGAGGGAATTTGTATCAAACCTCAAAGCCATGTGTATTTCCAGCATATACGTAATGTAGCTACTTTATATGTTTGGGTTATTTGAAGTTCTGAACAAACAAAAATAATCTTCTGAAGCTAGTGAATGAAACTGACAAGATTTCCTATGACTTTCTTTCACGTGGGTGACAGCAGGTTGATTTTTAGAGCTCTTTCAGGAGTGAAGGTATTCACAAGGTTGCTCTCATTTCTGGACTTCTCTTGTAGAATAGTGGATTCATGTTAGTGCTTCTGTGTCAGGGATTTAGTCATCATCTTCTGAACTGTTATATTTGTGAAGCTAAACTACCTATAAGATTCCTGTCTCAAAATACAATTTTTTAATCTATCCCACTTCAATTGAAGTTGTTTCTGTGTATCAAGAAGAGATTGTCACAGGGTGTGTATATAGGAAAAGCATAATTCTTGTAGAAAGTCAAACTTAAAACTTTTTTTTCTATTCAAGCATGAGTTGATCAGTTTCAGAAACTAAATTGACAGTTTTCTTAATGTGCTTCTTTCTTCTAGGGTTTTCACAGACATTCAGCAAGTCCTCAACAACCTGACACATCCCCGTTTTGTATTCACAGACAACGAGGGAGAAGCAGACATCCTCTACAACTTCTCACACTTCAAAGATTATAGGTTAATTAATTATAGGATTCATTGTTCCCCTGATAATACTTTTTTAACGTTTTTTTGCTATAAAAACTGTGTTCCCAAAGGTCTCCACAACCTTCCCCCTTCACCAAGCACTTGTTTGCTTTGTAGGAAGCTGAGTGAGGAGAGGCCTGAGGTAATGGTGAATCAGTTCCCATGTGAGAACCTCCTGACTGTCAAAGACTGCCTGGCATCCATTGCTAGGCGAGCTGGAGGACCAGATGGGCCCAGATGGTTGCCTCGGACTTTTAACCTCCAGACAGAATTGCCTCAGTTCATCAGCTACTTCCAGCAACGTGACAGAAGGTGACTTGTGTTTCCTCTTCCTTAGGTTGTCCTGTCTTGATCCCACTTTCCTCCAAGACCAGGAGCCCACATTTTGGTCTTGGCAGCTGTTGCACCACCATGAGTTAGCTCTTGCTGCATTTATATTCAAGTGAATTTTACCTGAAAAGTGGGAGCTTTTTAGGTATTTTTTTTTAGGTAAGAGTATTGAAGCAATGCAGTTTGAAACCCAGAAACTTTGCTGTGGTTTGAATACAGAGTTGAAGTCCTTTGCTTGTTGCGTAGTCAGGATCTTGCCTCTTGTGTTTAATGAATATACAAAGCCTCAAAATGTATTAGCAACAAGTGTGGGATTCTTTTTTTTCCAGGGCACAGTAGCTGTTGTTCTTGCACTTAAGCCAGAGTGGAAAATGTTTAAAGTACTTGGGTTCTGTAAGGTTACAAAAGTAAGATTTAGTTTTAGTGTTAGACTGAAGCAGTCATGGAGCTTTAGGGTTTTAAATCCACACTTTCTGCTGCTGCAGCTGCCTTGAAGTGGATGGAAAGTACGATTTTTGTTTTCGTAAGGGAGAAAGAGAGCATTAGCTACTGCTGAATAACCGCTTCTGTCTGGCATGGAGTATTCTGGTTGAAAGGTTGCTGCTTTGGTGACACTTGCTTATTATGGTGATACCTGCCCGGGGTTTCATTTGGCCATTATTTGCTGTACATAATCTGTTATGGACTGGCATTGACCAGGAGAGAGCACACCTGCCATGTATCCCTAGTGTGGGGTGGCTTAATTCCTTTTTAATATCTAGGATTGACAGTGAATGCAGTGTCTATGTAGGGAATAGGAGAAGGAGGAGATAGGAATTTTCAAACAAACTAAACAGACATTAACTGCTATCTTCAGCTCACTTTATGATGCTTTAATAGGTTGAGGAAAGGACATCAAACATCAAGCGTCATCCTGTCCTGACTTGGAAAGACAGATGGAAAGACTGGCATATTGCTGGTTTTTCTCAAGGATATCTCAAAGTATTTTGTCCCTGGAGGTGTCTGAGTGCTAGAAAGCAAGACAATGGTGGTGTGCTTTCATTTTCCTGTAATGTGAACTGTTGAGACACTGTGTGGTTTCTTCCCAAAGAGATGAGTTATGGTGTCATTTAATGTGAATGATTTGGAGGTGTCAGTAGGGAACCGACTTGAAAAGTTGCACAATGCCCTGCCAGAATGTTCTCAGGCTCCTGGCAGAACGATTCCACACCGTGACCTGGGCATGTTCATGGTGATGCTGTCCTGTTGATGGGTTGTTTTCCCCTTTTGGTGGTGTCAGATGCAGAAGGAGATAAACAGTGAGATCATGCTAGGCCCTAACTGAAAAAAAAAAAAAAATATCTGTGAAAGGTATCATTGCCTTTTCTCTTCCTTGTGCCTAAGACCTACTGCTCCCAGCTGTCAGCAAAAGTCTTAATTCTTGCACTGTAGCCCACAGCTTTATAAAGTATTTTTTCAGGAGAAGACATGAATCCAGTCAAGTGGATCTTCAGCCAGATGAACGAGGTGGATACTTATAGGTGTTGCTCTCTCTCTTTCTCTCCCAGAGGAGAAGACAATCACTGGATCTGTAAACCATGGAACCTGGCCAGAAGCCTGGATACCCACATCACCAACAATCTGAACAGTATCATCAGGCACAGGGAAAGCAGCCCAAAGGTGAGAGAGGATGGCTTTGAACAGGATTTAAAGGGCAGAGCTGAAAAAACTGCTTCATGGAAGGAGGTCTGAAAATACAAAGGAAATTCATTTTCTTCAAAATTCACATTGTCCATACGCATACAGTTCAGAATAGATTCAGTTTCAAATTGGTCAACTCCAGTTGTTGCAGTGAAGTCAGCGTGATGTTGTCTTATTTAAAAAATGAAACTTGCCCTAACAATAAGGGATACTCCAGCTTGGTGCTGGTGTAAAGCCAATCCCCAGGCTGGCAGACAAACACATTGGCTATAGTTAGCATTGGTCAGTTTGGGAACATTATTGCTTTTGTGCCCTGATTGATTGTTTTTGCTCTGCTCAGTAGCACAAAGTACCACCTTTGCCAAGGAGAGACGAATCAGGAGCTTTTTACAGGGAGCCTGCAACATCTACCTGCACCTCACAGTGTGTGAGCACTGGAGCTCGCTTCAGCACCATTTGTGGGTGGTGTGTGGACTGCAGGTGTTTTCTGGGGTGCAGAAATGCACAGAGAATTGCTTCACAATTGTTGCAAAACAACAAGGTCACCAGAGTTAGAAATCTGTGATTTTTGCAGATGAGAACGTACTGACCTCCTTGATTCCACACCCTGTTGTGAGAGCGCGACAGAAAGTAACGTGGTGTATTGTGCACGTTTCTGAGGGAAAGCTGAAGTGCAGGCAGGGGTACCCGAAGTCACGGAGGTGCAGTGACACTTGCGTTTCACGTGGGCTGTGTTCCCTGTGTTTCCTGTGCTCTGCTGCAGGTGGTGTGCAAATACATCGAGGAGCCGGTGCTGTTTGAGCGCGAGGACGTGGGGCCGGTGAAGTTCGACGTGCGCTACGTGGTGCTGCTGCGCCGCGCCAGGCCCCTGCAGCTCTACAGCTACGGCGTCTTCTGGCTGCGCTTCTCCAACAGGTGCTCGCCTCCCCTCCCCTCCGCGTGCACGGGTGGAAGGGGATACCTTGGAAACTGAGGAGCTCTTCTGTTCCTTAGGGCATTTTCACTCGATGACTTGGATGACTATGAGAAGCATTTCACTGTCATGAATTACGCTCCTGGTGTGACATTAAAACAGGTAGGCAAACAGCCCAAAACACTCCCTCACCTTTCTGCTGGTAGAAAATCTTCCGGTGGCTATTAGCAAATAACCTATTTCACATCCACTTAAGCAGGGTGTTCAAAGTACCTGAGGTCCTAAGCAAATATTTTTCTAGACTCCTTCCCCCAGTCATCTGTGATTGTCTAAGGTAATACAAACCTACATTCTGAATAGGACCCACATTGATAGAGACAATAAAAGAATTACAAACAACGACAGCTTGTCATTGTCGAAGCCTTAGGGTGATCCTTTATAACAAGAAATCCTGGAACAAGGAAGGTATTCAGGAGCTCTTAATTCCCTAGTTCTTTACTTGCATTTGTATGAATGGCAAATACATTTGATGTCCCATTCTCTTGTCATTCCCAACCCAAGACAGCCTTTGATGTTACTAAACTGTTTTAGGTGCACTGTGAAGACTTTATTCCTCTGTTTGAAAAACAATATCCTGAATATCCTTGGACAACGGTACAAGTAAGTCAGCAATTTATCTTTGTCATGTAAATGTTCCTGATCTGTTTGGGTTTTTTTTACCCAGCTTTTCCAAAAGTGTTGTGTTGTTAGGATTTTTTTTCTCAGAAGACATATTTCATGTGTATCAGTTTCACAAAGGAGATCATATGTTAACCTTTACTTCAGAACTTTGTGTAATTTGCCCTCAAATACCTGGTTGTGAGAGAACTGTATTTTATAATTTGAGAATTTTATTTCATGATTATTCTATGATAATTCTTTATGTTGGACTTAGCAATACAGCCAGTCCTGACTACTCTCAAGTGCAGTTTCCTGTTGCTGCCCCAGCTTCTCTGTGTTAGCAGCCTTGCCAGAGGCCTGTCCCTGCACCTTGCACAGGGACTTGTCACAAGCACACAGATAGTTTTCTGATACCAGGGCATCTTTTGTCTGTAAAAAGGAAGGTACAAATACTACAGCTCCATAAAACATGCAGGAAGGCAGACGAGAGCCTTCTCATTGATGTTAATTTTCCCCCTGTGATTCGTGCTTGAAAGAAAAAGCTGAATGTGAAGAGCTGGTTCAGAAACATGCACAAAACTGAATTCTTTCATTCTTTCATATTAATTAGGAGCTGGAAGAAACAGAGTGAATGATAGTTGAGCCTTTTTATGTGCATATTTATTCAAAAGTGCATAATTATCCAACTATGACTTGATTTCCGTGAATTAATTCACAGTGGTTTTAACTAGAGCCTTGTATCCAATTAATGATACTCAGAATATGACAGGGTTTAAAATAGTCTGGAAGAGACTACAAGGGCTGAAAAGAGAGATGTCAAAATACATCCTGTAGGTTACCTAAAGTAGTACTTTGTGTGTGCATAAAATATAAAGTTTTACACCATCTTTTTCATTTGCAGAGGAAATGGTTCACTGCAGTATAAACCCCTTGCTAAAATTTACACCTGTGTGTTCTTCCTGGTTTATTTCACTTTCAGATTGGATATCTGTCTGTTTTTCAAAATACCTATATAGTGCATTCTTAAAATCTCCATGTCCCCCCCACCTTTCTTGGGGCTATAAATGGGTAGAAGATTTTTCATTACAGAACTAAACAAAGCTAAAATACAACTGAATAGGCAGGAAAAAAAAGCCAGAACTTCACAGTTGTACTGCTGGTCTTCACAGAACTCTTCCTGGGTTTTCTTTTTCCCCTCCTCTACATGAGTGGAGTATTTTGCATGATGCATGAGAAGGGGGTTAATTCAAATGTTAAATGCACTATTTTCAGGATTTCCATAATACTGATTGGCTCCCCAGGAAAGCCCATGGATATTGCCAGGTGCTGAGTCCTTTCTCTGTGTTGGCATTAGGTTTAAATGCACATTTGGAAGCCAATACTGTGCAGACTTTCATCTGTCGTGTAGTGCAATTGATACAAACCCCTTTAAAACACTGTATGATTGAAGTGATTAGAAATGTGTTTGTTGCTTTTATGGAACCTCACTTCTCATTCAGAGACCTTTTTCCTGTTATTAGGCAAGTATTTTTAAGGCATTTGCTGAATTGTTCCAAGTTGCTTCATCTAAACCTGCCCCTCTTGGCATCTGCGATTATCCATCATCAAGAGCAATATATGCCATTGACTTGATGCTTAAGTGGGACACCAGCAGAGATGGTGAGAAGCTCCTTTATTTGAATGTTGAATTGTTTATGTTTGTGGACCTTTTCAGAAATTTATTCTTTCTCTTTTAACTCGTATTGTTTTTCAAGCAGTGTGGTCTGTGCTTTTCCCAATCATTTTCTATAAATTCTGGATTAAAGACAAGTAGTGATTTGGGGTCTCTGTAGAGCTTGTATTAAGCAGCAATGTTTGTGTTTGCCTTGACAGGAAAAAGAATTATGCAGCCTCAGATCTTGGAGGTGAACTTTAATCCTGACTGCGACAGAGCCTGCCAATACCACCCCACCTTTTTCAATGACGTCTTCAGCACCCTATTTCTGGATGAAACAGACAATTGCCATGTGACACGCATTGTCTAACCACAGGAGACATGACTCTATCAATTTCCTTCTCAGATATGCTTAACAGCAGGGTTTCTATTTCAGTTCTATGAGCTGCTGATGCAACTGTTTTCCTATACTGATCACCAGGGGGAAAAAATTGTATCAGAAGAATATGCATATACCATATACTGTATTGATAATCCCTTTGTCTGCATTGTCCTTGTCTTGCTTTGTTCTTTCTGTAAATCATGGTGTGTGTTGACAAAGTGTCTTGTTTATTGAATATTGGAGACCTCCAAGTAGGACTTGTTCTTCAGGTAGCCTGATTGCTTGCTTGCTTGCTTGCTGGGAAACATTGCACAAGTTCCTTGTGTCAACATTAAAACTATAATTTACCAAATTGTGTTGGGGGTTTGTATGTCCCTTTCTTACCTATCTCTCCTGTACAAAGATCTAAAAAGTTCTGGTGGGTGGGAAATAATATTATAATAGTAATAGGGTATTTCAGTGCAATGAACTATGGGGTTAGTGAGACTAAATATTTTATGGATCTTCCTATTTTTCTTATTTAAAAAGAGAGAAACAAACCCCACAGCATTTAGGAACCTTGTATTGCTGGCTGTCATCCTTAGCCTGCCCCTTAAAGAAACCAGATTTTTGAGGAAGTGAGCAGGAGGCAATGTCTAGAGCAGCACAGGAATGCAGAAGCCTGAAGGAATGAAAGGGATTTTGAAAACTCTTCTAGAAGCCCAAACAGTCTTTGGACTTCATAGTTTAGGGCCTCAGAGAGAGGTATTTGGCAGTGGGGTGTCCATTTGAAACAAATCATTCCTAATCTTTCATCAAATCAGGGTCACTTGGCTGAAATCAGGGTCACTTGGCTGAAATTTAACAATTTTCTGTGCAAGTTGCAAAAAATTCTGCTGTCTGTCATATATTCTATGGGTAGTAATTATTTAAGGTAGTTTGCAGAAATTAGGATATGCTTGAGAGGAAAGTACAGTTTAAAAATTGTGTAAGTGTTCTAAACCTTGCGTCAAACTTGGCAAACGTGCAGCGCGTTATCCCTCATTATCAGGAATGTAGAGGAATTTTTGAGGCTGTGTCAGGCTGGTCTGCAGAAACCTGCTTTGATCCACTGACTGGAGCATAGGCTGGAGAAATAATCTTAGGAAAATCCAGTCTGTGCAGGTGGGGCAGAAGGGAGAGCAGGACTGCAAAGCCAGAAGTGATGCTCGCACCGTGCTGACCTCCTGCTCAGGGGAACCCAAACAGCTTTAGACTGCTTATGTAAATTTGATTAAAGAAATGTTGTGACTGGGTTCTCACAGTTTCTTTACAGGTGCTCTGAATTTCCTGGTTTGTCTTGGCCATTGCAAAGGTGAGGAGAAGAGATGAAGGGGCTGTCCTTGAGGCTGTAGCATCCTGCTGCATTCAGTGTTTTTCTGCTCAAAACAAATTAATAATGATACCAGCAAGGAACAAGGTTAGAAAGTTTACATGTAGTTTAATGCATTTAGCTGAATGCGTGTACAGTCCTTCAAAGTGGGAAGGCACAAATTGTTAAAAAGAGCTTGTCTTAAAATGTTTCCAGAGTACAATGACCAGAAGACAAATATCTGGTGGATGTAGTGGGACACATCATAGCACAAAAGCACTGTGCCTAGTGGTAAACATCAAAGATTCAGGCTACAGTCACACCTGTCACTGTCAAGAACACCTTTCTGGAAACTGTTAGTGTGTGGCTGGATTTCTTCCTCTGAACATAAGGAAGTTTGAGTTCCTGCTTTCTTCTGGTAACAGTTAAAATGCTGTTGTTGTGTGACATACAATGCTGTAATATGGCACTTAATCACTTTGCAATCAAGACTTTCTTTTAGTTTACTATAAAACCCAGTTAGGCATACACCCCTTTGTGGCTTGCCTAATAAAGGTCTATTTGTTTTGTCAACTTGTAATTAGAAAATTAATGGTAGAAGTAGTTCAGCTAAAAATAAAATAAGGCCATAACTTTATATAAAAAATTATCGGGGGAAAAAAGTGGTTTTGGCTGAAAACTGCTTATTCAGGTTTTTTCTTGTTGCGATTGTCCTTCCAGATCCGATAATTGAGTGCAGAAGCCAAACTTAGCCAAGCTAAATAAGGAACCATCAAATAAGCTGCTGTTTTGTTGATGTTGTACCAGGAAGCAGCCGTAGCTGTTGCTGTACCAGTTGTAAGCAGGAGAGTCACCAACCCCTGAAACACAGAAGGTGGTTAGTGTTTTTACTTGTTGCATTTCCTTGACTCCACAGTCTGTGTGTCACTTTCCACCTAGCCCTGGCACCTGTTCTATCCATCTGGGAGTTAAATCCTTCTCAGAAAACCAGCCAGCAGAAAAAGGTGATAGACTTCAGCTGAGTTACAAACCACTTCAAGTCATAAAACAATGCAAGTACAAGAAAGGGCATTACAGCTGGGAGCAGAGAGGGAGAATGAAGTCTCTCTCACCCATACCCTCTTTAGTGGGCAGTGAGACACTTCCCAGTGTGACTTGGAGCAAGCAGATTTGTCCAGTTTGTTCATGTCGCCTGAAGAGGTCAGGTGTGAATGAATCTGTGATGGACTGCAGTCTTTCTCTCGTACAGCAGTGCATGTGCAGCTAGAGAACCAGGCAAATATTTTAATTTTTTTATTACCAATTCTTCATTTTGAGACAAGCAGTTTCTCTTCAGAGAACTGCAGAAAATTAGTCTTTTCTAAACAGGGTGTTGATCACCTGAATAATGTTATAATAAGCTGCTTATCACTGCTGTTTGCCAGAGAGACCTAGGAACTGCAGTAAGGCATAAATCTTTACGTTTTCTAGTCACACAAAGCTCTTACCAAAAGCTGGCAGAAAGAGCTGTTTGAAATCTATCAATTGAAGGATGGTCTAGATCTGTAAATTCTCTCAGGTGGCTGCTGGCATGCATTAAATAGAAATTTCTGCAAGCCATATTCTGTATTCAGATCCATTTTCAGGGAGAAAAGATTATGACACAAACCTTTCACACTAATAACTTGTAAATGTAGCAGTCTTTGGTTCAGAAACTTAGTTTTCCACTTACCCATCCCATTTTGTGAGCTCCAAAAAATATTGGAGTCCATGCCCAGTTTAATGCCAGGTTCCCTGCATACAGACCCAGAGGAACCACTGACTTTTCGTTGAAGCCCCCCAGTTCCTTCCACACCAGGTAGGAGCCATATCTGCAGAAAGCAAAGGGGAAGTGTCATTCACTATACTGCTTAAAGCTACCACACATTCTTCATCAAATGAAATAACTTCAGTGCTAGGGTCTAGATTAATTTGGAAAATCTAGATATCCAGGCACAACTTGGGCAGAGTAACTGACAGCGCAGGCTTGATCAGCTGCTCTGGAAAACAACAGGGAGAGAGAAAAATTCCCAATCATGCCAGAGGTCTCACTTATAAGTGTATAGAAGCAGATAACCTACAGCATTTCAGTCTTAAAAGAGAATGCCATGTTGAAATGGAAACAAGTCTAAGAGATGCAAATAGTGAAGAAACTTTGTTTTGGTACTGGGACATGGTGCTTTAAAGATTTTTAAAAAATAAACCCCAATTTTTAAGTGGATGAAATGAATGGCATTGAGTGGGATCCCAAAGCACAGTTGAATATGGGGAGCAGGAAGAACCCTTTAGTCACTTTCATTACTTTCACCGGGACTGAACAATGCAGCTTTGCTATTTTGGCAGTTTGATTGCAGAGAATAATGAAAACAAAAGAAAGTTGGGGCAGGGTAAGCATTAGAAACTTCAGTTTCCTAAGTGATTTCTAAAGCACAGTGTGGACTTGCACTTGTTCATACATCTCACTTCAACTTCAGACCAAGAGCATGATGTACAAGTCTAGGAAGCTAAGTGTCAAGAAAGGAAGGTAAGCTTATTAAATCTTGCTTTGATTTATTTGTTGCTTTCCATATATTCAAGAGATTCTGGAGGAATGAAATGTCTTGGTCCTTCAAGGAATGTGTGTGCATGATAGGTTAGAGAAGAAAAGGCTGGTACTAAGTATGATCTTTTCACTGGGCTGGATGTGTAATACACAACCAAGACCATCCACATTCAGATAAATTGATTCTGCTGTTACCAAAATAACTGATAAGCTGTCACAATTTGGACTTTTTTAAGGTATTTAACCTGCTACCCAAATTTGTGATGTGGAATCCAGACACAGGGTTACAGATTGTGCAATCAACTTGAAGGAAGTTGGGAAAGCCACCCAGCTCTTTCCTCCTTGATAAAAGGCATGTTTTTATTCACAGGCCAGTAATGATCTCATTCAAATGCTAACTCTTGAAATACACAAGTATTCCACTTAAATAAGTTAAAAAGAACAGTCTGTAGAGGAGAAAGAAAAGAGAATACTGGTGGAGAGGGACAGGACGTGAGGCTATAAAAATTACAAAGCTTTTCTGGAAAGAAAATGAAACCAAAATGAGAGAATGTGGGCGTGCCAATCTAGCATTCAGTTTCATCCACTGCATTATTGAGCTCTGTTAGAACAGTTCTTTCCTAATTTCCCCTCCCCCCCCTTTTTAAATGTTCCTAAAACTACTGTAGGACATACTTAGAAGAAATCCCAATGCTGCCTTGCTCCACTATTTCCAGCTTGGCAGGTCTTCCCCTCAGAATGAATGAGGAAAGCAAATTAATGGCTTTTCAAGCTCCTGCTTTTGATGTGGATACCACATACAAAATGTCCTATCAAACCCACACACAACTCCCAAAACATGTTTTTACCTGATAAACAGGCAGCTTGACACAGTTTCTTACAAACATACAGCCACAGGAGTACAGTCATAGTTCTCTAGCCTAGCATTATACAAAAAGCAACTTTGAGATCAGGTGCCTTAATACAATGTGAAAAACATACCCCATAGATGTATAGAGAGTTCCCCAAACAGGAGCAAACACCCAGTTAGGTGGACACCAGGATGGCTTCTGTAGAATTTCATACCATGTTGGGATTTCTCTTTTGGTTATACTGCTTCCTAAAAATCCTCCTGCATGGGGCAGGAGTGTAAAACCTACTGCTGGGGCCCAGGCTGGTACTTCCATTGAGACAGTGAACCTGAAACAAAACCAAACACTGATTGGCACAGACATTTTAAAAAGCAACTGCAAAAGTTGCCATTTTTAACAGATTTTAAAAATATGCATGTCAGATCTGATCCACAGCCTAGTCTTGTCACTGAGAGACACTGCAGCTGAAATTAATGGATCTTGTACCAATACACCTGTAAAGGACTCTGTCCCTGGGGAATGGGGAAGCCAGTGGGAAGTGGGGCCTTTAACTTCCCTCTCAGCTGAGTGCACTAAGAATACTGAATTTTACCTACAGAAATATCCTCACCCATAAGTATGCCAGAGGAATAAAGCAGTTTGATATTATATGAACTGCACTTGGAAAATAAATAAATGCAGTAAGAAGTGTGTATTTCTGTATTCACCGAAAAGCCCATTCCCTCAATGAAATGGCAGAGCCAAGGAAGAAAACAGCATGTGCTTTCCTGTGCTCAGGCAAAATAATGGGATGTGTTGTCTGCAGGATGCTCAGTGGGAGTCAGAGGGATGAGAATCAGCAGCAGACACTTCAGAAGCCTCCGTGGAAAACAAACACCGGCGAGGACAATGGGAAGGTAAGTACTTAAACGATGTTTTGCTAAACAGGGAAGTCGATCTGGATACATGGGAGGACACCTTTGGCTCCTTCATGAAGCATTCAATCACTTGCAGCAATTGTAGCTGCCAAGCCCATTAAATTTGCCTACACAAGTAGGGCTAAGTAATGCCTTGCTCTGCTAGGCCATGCTGCTTTAGTTAGGGTACAGGCAGCAGGCAAAACAGCAAGCAAGGAAGGAGGAAAAAGCTTTGTTGCAGATTTCCTGGCCAAAAGCCAAATGCTACAGAAGAGCTGTGCTTAGTTTACTAAAATGTAAACATTAGAGCTACAATAAAAAAAAGGGCAGAACTGAAAGATGTTTTTTTCAAATATACAGTAAGCAAATACACCCAATTCCTGTTCATCTGTTACGCAGGAGAGATATTATGTTAAGAATGATTGCAGCAGTGAGGAAAGAGCAACTACAGAAGGCCAGTGGAGAAAAGAAAGTTTTAGATCAATGAGCATTGTCAGAGAAAGTGCCATATTGATATTGTCCTGGCTTTTGTCTTTCCCTGGATTTCAAAGCTTCTATTGCTATAGTCATGACTGCTGAGATGAGGAGGCAGGGAGTGAGGAAGAGAAATGCTACTTGTGACAGATGTGCTTAAACCGATAGGAAATGGCACAGATGACGTTTCATTGTCACAGCTCTGACCCAGTGAATTTCTGTTTGGAGATCAGGGTGAGCTCGGGCAGCAAGGGAGCTCTTACATTTTGGTTTTTTGTCCCTGCACTCAGGGCTCTGCCCATTCAGCCACACAGGTTTAATGTGAGATTTCAGTGACTGGGACCACAATGCAGTTTGCATGGGATTGAGAGAAATCCTGGTGATAGGAGCGGAGCAGAGTTTTGAAGGCGAACTGAGCACGGATGGACTGGTAAGGCACTCAGGATGAGAAAAGTTGATAGGGGTCAACAAGAAAGGGCAAGTAGGCCTGGGCTCTGGGCTTGGGGGGAAGTCAGCAATGAATAGAAATACACACAAAAAAGGCAGCAGACAGCCATCAAAGAGACACAAGTCAAGGTCAAAAACAGAACAAGACTGAATGGGTGAAAACAACTAATCAGGGAAGAATTCCGAACTGAGGCTAGGGAGGAGAAAGGAGGGAACAATGTGGTACCTCTGCTGTGATAGGATCAGTTAGGTCTTGGGCGGAGGATGGACAAGGGAGGGAGGGAAAAATCTGCTGGGCTCATTGCTGCCATACTTCCTGCCTAGGGGATTCTACTCACAAGGAAGCATCTTAAATGGAGCAGAGGAGTTCCCCTGTCCTCCTGCATTTAGATCTGTGCTGTTATTTCCCAGGAAGAAGGCTGTCAGCTGCTGTGTGCACTACTTGTCACCCCCACTGACAGCATGAAAGGCTCTGCTTTTACTGGGATGTGAAGCAATTGCCATGTGCAGGAGCAACAAGGTGTGATGGGAACAAGAGTTCCGAGCACAGTGATTCTCTTTGGCTGCCTTCAGATGAGTAATTCCCAAATGTTAAGTTAGAAATTTAAAGTTAATAAGATCTCACTAATTTTTAACCCTTTTGCTTTGCCTACAGAGAGGCCAGGATTAGCTCTCTACACGTGCTGTTATATGTGCAACTCCAGCATGGCTGCCAAATAGTATTTTTTGAAAAGTGATAAGCAATAACCAAAAGGGCTTTATCCTTTATTTGGATGTTAACAATATAAGGGTAGTTTCATTGCAGCAGTCAGCAGCTGGACTTTGTCAGGGGTTCTGTCAGCTTCCCCCCCCCAGGGAAGAAAGTCTGAAAGTGTTCTGTAAGCTGAAAGTGCTAAATACTATAAAATTGAAACAATACTGCACTGCTGCAGTCATTAGTGAATAAATGATATACCCATGCATGTTGGAGGAAGAATACTGAAATAATTCTTCAGAGAAAGAAAACCAGGCAGGCAAATAGAAACAGGGAAGGCACAAAGCAAAGAAATGAGAGAAGTGAAGCCACTCAGGCACAGCAAAGGGGAGGAAATGGAAATGACGAGATTGAACCTACTGGCTGGAATTGAATGTTGGTGTCCCAGTCTTCTAACTACTGTTACTACTAATTAATTATGTGCTGTATTTTCCAATAGCATCTCTCAGGATTTCCCAAGCATGGCAAAACACTCTGTCTTGCAAGGAGAAAGAAGAATGAAACCATGCAGCAAGATGTGCTGGCAGCAAGACCACAGCTGTCCATCAGCAGTGAGAGTTCCTGTGTTTCCATTCCCAAGAAATTAAATACTAGTATCAATTTTCCATAAAAAGCATAGGTAACTCAGAAAACAGCATTAGCTGATTATGGAAGAAGCCATGTGTGTCTGTCTCTGGTTACCTGATGTAGGTGTTTAGCAAGAGAATGAGTAAAAGGCAAGGATGCACTGGAGAGTCTGTGCAGTGCCCAGTGCTGCAGTCTTTGCTTACCTGTGCACTACAAGAGCTGTGCAATGTTTACAGAACACCCTGTACATTTTCTAAAAGTAATGTAACCACAGAGGTTCATCAGCCCTGCCTTCCTTTCAGCGTGTAGCTGATGATCTGAAATGAATCGGTGAGAACTTACCACAGACTTACCACAGCCCCACTGGCTGCAGCAGTATTACTCAACCTAGAAATAACAACTACTTTCCCAATCACATCCCAGCTCCAGGGCAAGTTGCACAATGTTCTTGTACCCTCATTTTCATACTGAAGAATGCTGGATGTCTGTGGATGGTATCTGCAGCGTACCCAGCAGATATCTGCCTCTAAGGACCACCAAGGCTGGAAATATTTTCTTCTCACACACACTTAACTTGCTTACTTCTTTTCCACTTGTTATCTCTGCCCTGCAACATATTCTTCATCGTGCTTCCCCTTTTCTGTTTAGCCCTAGTGTGACTTCAGGCAGTTTCAGCAGTGCAGTGAGGGCTGCACTAGGCCACTTTGCTTTGACATATATGTTAGAATAATTTTTATAGGTATTCAAAACTTACCCAAATTTGGTTCCAGCTACATAAAGTAAAAGGAGAAATAAAGGGGGAAAAAACCCCAATAGTTAAACTTGCTGCCTAATGGGCTTCTCTCTGTTGTTTTTCTATGGTGGCATAACATGAAGAAAAAACAAACAGAAACATTCTGTGTCCTCTTTCTGGAACAACCACTGTGCACCCAAAGAAAGGGATGGGATGCTCTGTAGGTGGGATTAGTTATATCATGACAGAGCAGCTGGGTTGCTTCAGCCTGATGAAAAATGAACTAAAACACTTCTTTGCCTTGAGAATGTCTCTGAAAGACAGATGCCTTTCCCTCCTTGGAGCACTCTGTCAGCAGGAAGAAGGAAGGTAGGAGAATTGCTTTCATCCCATTTTTTTATACCCCTGTGCTGATAAAACTTCTGACTAGTTCCATTCTTGTGCAGCTTGGGGCTGGCTATCCAATCACATGGGGCTTCAAAATCGCATTAAAAACACAAAGGAAAATCTCCCAGCAAGGCTAAATCACCCTGAAAGCCCTGGTGTTCCCAGTGCCCACTGTTTGGAGATGGACTGACAAAGCTGGGACCATACCATGGACCCCAAGACACATACTCTCCCTCTCATCCTCTGCCATACATTTTTTTGAGGGCAGATAAGGCTCTGCCCAGGTCTGAGGGGCAGCATGCAAACTTTCCCCAGGAAAAGGCTTCTCCCCAAGACAGCTGTCTGAAAAATTAAAGGTAACATAATTTATACGGATAAACTATTTATGTATGTTGTGGTTTTAATTCCTGGGAAGCTGCAACACTAAAATCAAATTTATGTCACAGTCTATGACAAAGAACACAGCTACCATAAAAAAAAAGGCAGGCTTACCTTTGCTATCTAATCTCAAGTAATAGAGACACTTCAAACAATAAATGTTATAGAATATAAATAGAGTATAAATAATAAGTGTATAACATATGTTTATAATATATATTTAGAATTAAAAATAAAACTATGGTATTTATTGAAGACTTTAATGCAAGGTGTACAGATGGAAACAAAAAATCTCACTGCCCAGGTTACACTTCTTTCGAAGTGGCAGAGCACAAGTTGTGCAAATTAAATCTGATTTATTCACATGCAGGGAACTGAAATGCATACTGGAGCAAGATCTTTGCTAGGATAATTTGCCATTTACTGCTCAGTCTCTTCTCGTTGACACTTATGTTGCAGGTAGAGGCAGCCATGGGCTGTCATATATCTCCTATGTTACTGCCCATATATTTCAGCTAATTTGAGAAGGTCACTGGCTTTTCCAGGTATTTTACCTGGAGGCTGACAAAAATGGAAGAAATCATCTTACAAAATAACACAGAGAATAGAAAACTGAGGAAAAACCTTCTCACCGTGATCCTTTCGAATTGGCCCAAATAAAAAGTCAACGTAATTTCTTGCTGTTGTGACACATTTTCCTTCTCCCGAGTTGTACTTAACACGGTGTCTTTTACTGAGCTGCTCTGACTCAATGCTTGATACTGTTTCATAACCTTACTTCATGCAAACTCGTTACACAATTGCAACTCCGGCACGGCAACTTTCACTTTTAAAAAAATAATCTGACCGTTGAACGCTCAAATTATATCACAGTGCATTTTGGGCTGCTTTATAAGCATCACTCAAAAACTCAGAATTAAAACCAAAGCCCTTTCTTTCACCCTGAAAGAAAAAATGTTCCTCAGCGCCACTGAAGGAAGATACCTTTAGTAAAACAGCAGCGTGAAAACTTCTCCCGAGTGGGGAGAGCGAATGTGCACCGTGTGCGCGGCAGAGCCGCCGGTCCCCGTGAGAGCAGAGGAAGGGTTCTGCCTTTCTGCTGTGCGCGCACAGCTGTGAACCTCTGAAAAACTCGTGTGCCGGACGAAAATTAAGAATAAACTGCCTAGCTTGGTTCCTTTTTTTTTTTTTTTTTTTTTTTTAAAGCACTTTCCATGCTAAACGCCTGCACGGAAAAGCCGCGAGTGTTTGCCCAAGTGCTCTCCGCCCGTGAGCCGCCCCGCCCGTCTCCATCCAGCGCCGCAGGTCCCGTCCTGCCCGGGGGATCCGGCTGGCCAGCACGGGACTGTCGCCGGCAGCAGGGAGCGGGATCGCCCCCCTCAACGCGCTCCGCCAACCGCGGGGGAGCCGAGGGCGCCCGGGGCGCGGCGGGGTCCCGGCGGCGGCAGCGCTCCGGAAGGGCCGGGACCCGCGCGGAGGCTGGGGCGGGGCCGGGCGGCCCCTCCGGCGAGGCAGCCGGGCCCCGCTGCGGGGCTGCGCCGCCCCTCGGGCTCCCCTTCCCGTCCCATCCCGAGCCGTGCCACGGGCAGCGCCAGCGTTACTACTACCTCCTCCTCCTCCTCCTCTCCCGCGCTGCTGCTGCCGCCGGTAGCGCCTGCTCTGCCGGGGGAGCGAAGCGCCGCCCCCGGGACCGCGCGGGCTCCCCCGCCCCGGGGCGGGCTCTCGGCGCTGGGCGGGCGGAGGCGCCTGGCGCGGGCCGGGCCCAGGGCGGCGCGCGGGGCTGAGGGCGGCGAGCGCCGGGGCGGCCCGACCGACCTCTCGTTCCCTCCCTCGTTCCCTCCCTCCCTCCCTCCCTTCCCGTCCCCTCTGCCGGCGCCCGGCCCGGCAGCGGCTGCCGGCGGGGGCCGCCCCGTTCCCGTGGCAACGCCCGTTCCCGGGCGGCGGCCATGGGCGGCTGGGCCGCGGCGCCATGGCGGCTTGGTGGCTGCAGCGGGCGCGGCGGCCTCCGCGGCGCTGCGCGGCGGTGGGGCAGCTCCCGCCCCGGCGCTGGGGACCGGGCGGCGACCCTGAGCGACCTCCTGCAGACTTCGGTGGAGGCCGAGGAGCCGGACGCGGCGGCGGCGAGGCGGGAGCGGCGATGCCCCCGGGAGGGCACGGTGCTGCTCTTCCCCGGGCAGGGCAGCCAGTTCGTGGGGATGTGCCGCGGGCTGCAGCGGTACCCCGGCGTGCGGGACATGTACCGCCTGGCCGAGAAGGTGCTGGGCTACGACCTGCTCTCCCTCTGCCTGGAGGGGCCGCGGGACGCGCTGGACCGCACCCAGCACTGCCAGCCCGCCGTGTTCGTCGCCTCCCTGGCCGCCGTGGAGAAGCTCAACCACCTGCAGCCTGAAGTGAGGGGCCGCGGCGGGGCCGGGTGGGGGGTCGGGGCGGCGGCGCCTCGGGCCTGCCCCGCGGTGCGGCTGAGGCGCCGCTCGGCTCTGTGTCCCCGCAGGTGGTGGAGCGCTGCGTGGCGGCCGCCGGCTACAGCGTGGGGGAGTTCGCGGCGCTGGTCTTCGCTGGAGCCCTGGGCTTTGCCGAAGGTGCCTGGGGGACGTGCGGAGCTCGCTGCTTGGATCTCCCAGCCCGGGCCCATGCTGTTTCCAAAGCATTGCCTGTTATCACTGTGTCCTTCCCGCTTTAATTTTTAATTAGAAGACAAAATTTACTTTTTACTTCCACTGTTCGCTTTAACATGTGTAACACGGCATTAAAAGCATTGACGTTTCACGAGAGTGAACAACTGCCCTTTCTTGCGCGCTGGTGCCCGCGCTCACATTTACGCAGCATCTCTGTTTCTCTCCGTAGCGCTGTACGCGGTGAAAGTGCGCGCCGAAGCCATGCAAAAGGCGTCGGAAGCTGTCCCCAGTGGAATGCTCTCGGTTGTCGGTCGGCGAGAGGCAAATTACAAATTTGCCTGCCTGGAAGCCCGTAAATACTGTGAATCGCTGGGTATAGAGAACCCCGTGTGCACAGTTTCAAACTATTTGTTTCCAGACAGCAGAGTCATTGCAGGACACTTACAGGTATTGCTTCAGAATAACTCTTCCTTCAGTTGAACTGAGCATTTCACTTTTTTAAAACTTTTACTTTGCACTCTGTGTGGGTGTTACGTACGGCCTTAGTTTGTCCAAACAAAAGTATTTGCTCTGTGGGGCTTTTTTCCCAGCATGTGTTCAGTTGCTGGGTAGAGAAAGGAATCCCTTTATCACAGTAAGTCCGATGAGGTGATTCTTGTGGGGTGACTGAGAAAACCTTTGCTGTGCAAGACTCACTTCTCTCTCTCTTTTATAGGCTTTGGAGTTTTTGCAGGAGAATGCCCGAAAATATTATTTTAAACGTGCAAAAATGCTTCCAGTCAGTGGGGCTTTTCATACCAGACTTATGGAACCAGCAGTAGAGCCACTGGCTGAAGTCCTAAAATCGATTGAGATTCAGAAACCACTGCTCTGTGTGTATTCCAATGTTGATGGCAAAAAGTACATGCACTCAAAGCACATTCAGAAGCTGTTAGTGAAGCAGGTGGTGTCACCTGTTCTGTGGGAGCAGACCATGCACTCAGTGTACGAAAGAAAGCAAGGAACAGAATTTCCTTACACGTATGAAGTGGGGCCCGGGAATCAACTAGGAGCCATTCTCAAACAATGTAATTTAAAGGCCTGGAAACAATATAAACACGTAGATGCTCTTGAAGACGAGGAAGAAGCGGAGATTTAAATAACTTTTTGAGGAAAATCCACACAACTTAGTTTTTTCTGATCTAAAACTTTGTGCTCCCGAAAGAGGAAGTCTTAAACATTCATGGCTTCTCCTGATGCAAAGAGCACTATGTGCATAATTGCAATGAACATTTTCCTTTGAGTTCCTCAGATGTGGAAAGGGGAGAGCAAAGTCTGGCTCTTCCATCTGTGTTGGGACTGCAAAGCTGTCAACAAACAGGCCAAGTAGCATTGTTTGGCCTCAATCCTGCAAGCAACTTTTCCTCTTGGGGTTTGTTTGGTTTTGTTGGTTGGTTGTTTTTTGGGGGAGTTTTTTGGGTGTGGATTCAGGTTCCAGTTGGTAGCCTTGGCTGTCCCGTGCAGGGATCTTCTGCAGGAATGGTGGGGCTGTTGGCTCCAAGTTGTGGAGGGCTCTGCTCTGGGCTTGAGGGTGCATTTAGAGGAGCCCTTTGTTGGGACAGCTTTCAGCCTGTTGATGTTCCCGTTTTCTAACTCAACTGACTTGTGGGGTGTTCATCTATGTAAAGTTCTCTTATTTTGTGTCCACGTTGCCAGGTAGCAGCTGAGTGAGGCAGATGAGGTTACTAGAAAAATTATTTTCTTAAGGTTAAACTATGAATAAACTATGAAGCTTTTCTTGCTATTTTTCATGCTTTGGGGGTGCATCATTATTGGCTGTGTCCACATGTGGATGGAAGTAACCTTCCCTCCAGTTGTCCAATGCCACATTGGTTGTGCTAAATTACACAAGAAATGTTCACTGGAGAAAAAAGCTTAACAAAAATATTATGTACATTTGCTGGCAGCAGGAAATGATGAGCTGGAGAGCAGCAGGTTGTCCCAAACCCTCCTGGTAAGAACTTCCCATTTCTCAGTTTATATTTTTTATTTTGGTATTTTAATGGTGTATTTAACAGATATATAGAAAAAAATGTAGAATATATTAGTTAAATGACTGACAGCACCTTCAATAATGTATTATGAAATGCAGGAGAACTTCCAGTTATGGTACCAATCATTCTGTAATTTCACAGTTATGAAAGGGAGAGTGAATTAAAAACACTGGCCTTGATTATCATTGCTAAGTGGACTGTATTATTAAACAGTTCTTTTGTGGACTGCAGCTGGCAGCTGTGCCTCCCCTCACAGTACAAATTCCACTTTTAGCGTGTGTAAACATTAACAATTAGTAAAATACTGAAGAGTTTGTCAGCTTCACCACTGGACTGCCAGAGGCTGATGATTAAGGGTTGGAATAACTGTAAAGAAAATTATTTCAGTGAAGGTTCCTATGTTACAGGAAAGATGTTAATTATTCAGAAAAGCATACCAAAGTCTTCAGTTAGAATTATTGGTTAGAATATTGCAGCTAGATCCCATTCATATCATTAAACACTGGACTGTGCTGTGTTAGAAGTCTCTGCCTACATCTTGTAAGACCAAATGCAACGTTGGTGACTTTCAAACCAGCTGTTATGATAGTAGAAACTGAGTGTGGTATGTTGGTGGCACTAATTTTAGTGCTTTAAAATTTCTGGACTTTCTTTTTAATTATTTAACCTTTCTGAGGAAATGTTGGAGACATGTTTTCTATTTGTAGTGTTCTTGCTATAATTTTTTTCCTTTTTTCTCCCCGCCTCATTTCACTTGGTTGTACACTTTGCTCGGAATTAAAGCTTTTTGGGAAAATCGTGCTAGAAATCTCTTGTTTGCAAACCAGTAGATAACCTTTGCACTTTTGTCAGCTGCACAATGCTGAAGGGAAATCTGTATCCTAAGAGCATTCCAATCTTGTGGGTCTTGTTTAATTAGCGGGAAGAAGGACCCATCACCACTGTCAGGTGTTTGCTTTTCTTCTGTGCGGTGGTTGAGCTGAGGCTGCTCCCAGTGAACTTCGTGTCTCCAAAACCAGAAGCCAGAGGGTATCATGCTCTTGGTGCTGATGTTGCAATTTCTAGGAGCAGAAGAAGTGTGATGGAGGTCTTTGTACCTCTGCATAGAAAGTGTTCAGGGCTTGATTTTGTGTGGTGCCCAGCAGCACAACCTCACCTCACGTGCGTTGTAACGTTGCCTGTGGCTGGGCAGAGGGTGCCCAAGTAATTAGGAATCCTGGATCTCAGAGCATTTCTTTAACGTGTTTGCTCATCTATCCCCTCTGGAAACTGAATGTTTGACATGTGAGAAGCCAGCGTGGCTCCTTCGCCTATGAACAAGCAGAAACAGGATGTGGAAGAAAATCAAGTGCCGTAAATGCTGTCACATATGAGGAAGTGTGCAGTGAAAAAAAAGCAGAATTAACTTTGGGTCTCCTGAGTCACACTTTGGGGCTGTGACTAAAGGATTAACTAACTGTGCTCCACAGGTGAAAGAGGAGCCTGGCACTGACTGCTGCCTGGTACTCCAGTTAGCGCTGATTGGTGTGGCTTTGGATGCTGTTTGCTTTATGTTTCACTTGTTTCTTTGCTGGGATTGAATTTTATATTCCTTGAGACTGTTTTGCTCCATACAT
The DNA here is from genome assembly GCF_041296385.1 of Aphelocoma coerulescens. Lineage (NCBI taxonomy): Eukaryota > Metazoa > Chordata > Aves > Passeriformes > Corvidae > Aphelocoma > Aphelocoma coerulescens. Next base: position 66,079,989 of record NC_091014.1, on the reverse strand, counting down.
GCTGGATGATGAAATTCCCCCCTCTTGTGATTCAAAGCCTTGCACTATGGATTACAAGAGTGGGGAAAAGCAGAGTCACCCCACACAGCTCTTGGATGAAATAGGTAAAGAGTCTCCTGTTCATCATTGCTCCCCTGTACATAAAGGTTATTTATCTAGAAACAACTACTTGGTAGTGTTAAACTGATTCAACTGGGAAGAGTCAATTTTTGCATAGCTGGTACTTTTATTACACATGCCTAGTTTGTTTATTAGACCCTCCTGATGTTAAATTTTACCCTTTACTAAACAGTGACTTTAACATGTTTTTCTATCACACTGCTATTATGGAGCTAAATGGAGCACTCAATTCACTGATAGAACTTTGGTCTGTTTTTTTGGCTGTGTGGGCCAACTTCTGGCCTGTGTGTGACTACAGTTCCAGGTGTGCTGTGCTTTTCTAGAAAAAACTTCCCTACCTGCTGCTGAAGGGCACATCAGTTTGAGAGCATTTTGGAAAAATGTGATGCTGGAATATGTGCTGCTGCTTGAATTTCTGGGGTATGCTGGAGCCATCATCCTTTACATTCCTTCTTTGCATGCTTTCCTTTTGCTCTGCATTTTAAGTCATTCAAAGATATTTCAAAGTCCTTTGCATGAAATGGTCAAATGAAATAGTCTAGTGGAGCTTCATTTGTCTTTTTCTCAGAAACATTTTTGGAGATGGGCAGTTAAGATCATAATGGTACCATTCAATAAAGAGAGAAAGCATGTTCCTCAACATGCTTAAATCTGGCTTGATTTGGCATTTGTCTTCACTGAACACAAGAGGAGTTTAAATACCTTGTCTGATTTAAAGCAGGGACTTGGACTCCAACTTCTCTGCCGAGTGCTTAGATCACAAATGTGTTGAATATTGTATTTTCGTGTTTCAAAAATATGCTAAGGGTAGGAGTTGCTTGTCTGGGCAAGAAGGTGGCATCTCCTGTGCTGAGGGGAAAATCCAAACCACAGCGGTACACTTTCATTTTCTCTCACTGAGAGAATCTATAGTTGGATCCTGAAAACCAGCTTCAATAGCAAAGAGAAGAGAAGATGCACCCAGAAAATAGACAGAATAACCAGGCACAAACAGGAGATGTTGTTGAGAGAGAAAACACCCTCATGGCCACCCATGTGGTGTGCAGGAGGGTGACACCTCGACCATCTCCATCCTGTAAGTTGTGCTCATGTTCCCCTCAGGCTTCTATTCCCCACAAGCACATGCCCTGCAAAAAAACATGTATCCTCTGAGAAGATCCCTTCTCAGAATCCATCAGATTCTTGGGGTTTTGTTCTGGGCAGCTCATAGTTTTACTCTGAAAAGGGGCAGAAGACACTGCCATTAATGTGTGATAGCAGAGTCTTGGAAAATAAAGCAGACAACACTGCAAAAGGTTGAAGCAACAATTTAATTTTTAAAAAGTATCATGGTTTTAATCTTTACTATTGCTTTTACAGTGTTAAAATTTAAAGGATGGCCAGCATGCCTTCAGTTTTACTCATATCCAGAATCTCTTTAACAAACTCATTTACAGGAAATAGACACTTTATGTTGCATAAAATAAACACAAAAAAGACAGACTTTCTAATCGCCTGGAGTCACATTTCAAAACTAGCAAGTCAGGCAGTTATCCAGCAACAACCTCTTTACTTTACAAGTTTTTTCTTTAAAAAAGATATGAAACAGCAGTGACCCAGCACTAGCCTAGGTTTTAAATATTAAAGAGATTTTTATCAGTGTAAATTTGAAAAACAAACCAGCTGCCACCACTGGGGTGTTAATGATGTTGGTCAGTGTCCAGCAATGACCTCCTGTTGTAATTCTGTGTGTTAATTCGACAGTCTGTAATTCATGGCCCACCAAAAGGCAGCAAGAAGCAAGGCTGCAGGCACCAGCTTCTGGCAGAGGCACCTGAAAGGAAGCCTGCAAGTCTGTGGGGAGAAAGGGGATGGTAATTAGAAATAACAAACAGCAAAAAGGTGGTGCAAGGAAACTAAAAGAGTGCCTGTGGGGGAGGTCAGTGTGGGCTTGAGGGCATGGTCCAGTTCTGCTGCAGAAATGCAGAGGGGGTCAGCTTTGCTGGTGGCTCCAGCCACTAAAGAATCTTCCTCTCTTCTCTGGGTAAATACTACTGGCAGCAGCTCTGCTTATCTCCCCAAGGAAACCCTTCCAGCATTTGATAGTGGCAGATGCCTCCCCTCTGAAAGGAGCCCCGTGAGTTGTGTGGGATTTGGGCAGCATCCTCTGTCTTTAAATGAGAAATTTCAGCCTAAAGAGAAAAAACCAGGGCACTGAGGGGGCACCAACAAACTAAGGGATAAACCCCAGCCTGAAGCCACATTATGTGCTTCACTCACTGACATTACAAAGGAGCCAGGTGTTCCTGTTGCCTACTTGCCAACAAAAAGGTGAGAGAAAAGGGAGAGAGCGTACCCAGCCTCCATAGCCAGTGATCCTTTTTGTCCAGTTACTGCTCAAAACATTTCCAAAGCTTCTTATAACACTTTTAATAACATTCCATGTCTGGAAAACACTGATAGCAACCCTGATGATTTAAACAAAACAAAGAAAGCAGGAGGATATTTATTTTATTTATTTAATTTCTTCTAAAAAGTGGCAAATAAAATACCCATGTTTAGGAAACAAAAACCAACCAACCAACCCAAAACAAAACCCCAAACAAAAACCTCTAGTATATTCCTTCCTGAAAGTGTATGTGTACATGTATATTTCTCTAAATATTTAGGAAGAAGACCTTTGAAATCGAAAGATAATTTAGTTTCAGCATTAAGTGATTAAGTGACAATCTTTGTGGTTGTTTCAAACTTAGAAGAGGATAACCCAGTGAGAGATGTTTCACTCTGATGAATCAGGACAGCAATACTGGACTGACACAGCAATGCCACAGGCTCTCTCTGGAGTGTGAATATGGCTTTGCTGAGGTGTATGTATATTTGTTATATACAGATATATTTATATGTTATGTTACACAGCTGTAATTGAACTGCATTCTCTGGTAGGTCTGCAGTGAGTGACCATCCCCTCCCAGAAGCAAGGAGAAAATAAGGTAGAGTACCTGGGGGTTCAGACACTGCTGCATGTCAGTCAATAACTATGCAGGACAACCCTTCAGCTCACAGCAGATCAAGGCAGTTCAAACTAGTCCAGCCATGTTTTCTTGTATGTGCATGGGTAGCTTATTGCACATGCAGTAACATGTTAATCCCACACTGGGCTGCAGGTCTCTCATCACTCAGTTGTGCTTAAAGCTGTGTCTAAAGCTACTGTGCCTCTGAAGAATTTGAAATAGCAAGACACTATTAAAGTCTTTTGACTTTAAATGGCTGTAGTCTGGAAACAATTTACAGTTTACATTATTACAAAGCTTTTCTTTGTAAAACAAGCTGCTTCACTTTTTTAGGTTCTCTATGAGGCAGCAGGAGTAGCAATAATTTTTTTTTATTTTGTGTACAGAAACATCCTTGTTTATCTAACATGATTTTGAAAAGGATCTGCCAGTAAGGTAACTTACACTTGTGCCAGGTGAAGCAGTGTTTCTTCTAATGTCCTGTGGTACCTCCTGTTAAATTCATCCCCGATCAGGGCCAGCTGACGGCCAACCTGAGTAGCTGAGCTGCAAAAGGCAGTCAGGATGTGCACGTTAGAGGAGAACCCTGCAACAGCAATTCTTTAAAGCACTCTGCAAATGTCAGGTACTGTTACTCCCCCAACAGCTGGGCATGTAAAAGTGAAATGTTACAGGGGGTTTGTTTCCTATTATTTATGGGTTTATTTAAGCATTTTATGCCCATACATGATGTGTTTTGATGTTTTCATAAAAAGCTGTATATTCGGCACTTTTGAAAAAACATGTTGTTTTTTTAGGTATTTCATTTCTTTATACAAGACAACAGGATTCTGGTTTGGGTTTTTTGGTTGTCCCCCTCCCTTCCCCCCCCCAATCAAAATATGAAAACAGCCTTCACTTCAAACCTGTCAAATAATTTCATTTTACAAAAATGTTTGCTTTGTCATCCAACAGATTTACTCCAGTGAGTTCCACTATGCAGTGTGGGTCTCCAGCTACTGGGTGGTGCCTGGGTACGAACTGACCAAAACCTTAAGGCTCTTTAGGGAGGTCCTGGGACATATAGAAACTTGAATAACATCTGTGGCACATGTTGATGCTAAAAACTGGTTATGCTTTCCTGATGAAAATTTCCAAGTAGATTTAGTTCCTCTTAGACACATGTTTTTGTTCTGGTAGACAAATAATATGAATATACGTTTTTACTTTAATTTGCATTTCTGCTGAGATCTGTTTACGAGATCTGCTGAATAGTAAGTGGGCTTAAGAGCTTAATTCTAGAGTCTGCTGAAAAAAACCCTTGGGCTTGGTTTGGTCAGTCCACCAACAAAAAAACACCAGAAAAACCACAGAAAGGAATTTTCACAGATGGGGGAGAAAGGCAACCCCTGACTCTTGTACTGGAAAATATGTATATATGGGATTAAGAAAAACCCAAGGCAGCACTACTAGTTTGCTGTAAGTGGCGCCTGGAGAATTATGTAAAAATGGCTTCTTCAGCTGCTTGCTGTAACAGGTGGGTCTCTAATGAAGAGCCACATCTGTGTCCCTGTGCAAGATAAAAACTCAGACATTTAATGCAGCATAATCTTGCACAGTCAGTGTTAAGCACTACAGGTTATCCACACTTGCATCTATTCCATTTCCAGTAGTATGCACTATGATTATGTGGCTTAGCAGTTTTCTGGAAGTGTGGCACTTTGCACTTGGGGAGGACAGAAGGAGTATTAATGTAGTGTGATACCTGATATCAAACTCCATTTGCTCTGTGGTGTCCGGAATTGTTTGGAAGTTACTGTAGGTTTCCTCTTCTGGTGCTCCACTGGGGTAGCTGGAGAAGACAAAGTGCCTGGGGGTTCTCCTGATTTGAGACATCTTGCTCTGCAACAAGTCATCAAAGACAACCTCAGGGCTTCATGTTATGCAAGGTTTTTTCAGTTTAGATGGAAATTGTTTGAAGTGCTCTTAAGTTACTCTTTTTACTTCTCCAGTCAGAACACGAGTGTTACTAAGATACCTATTTTGAGAGTAGTCAAAGGAAAGTTTCAGTGACCCAGCAGATGTCCAGCAATCCGAACATGCAGCATTTGGATGGCTGCTACTTTTTTATTGGTTCAAAACAACCCAGAAATTGGAAAATCTCGATAAATATAACTAGTGTAGACAAGTATAATTTCTCAGTAGTTTCACTTATTACAAGATGTTTTCCTACATTGTTTGCAACAACCTGCCTGGCATTAAATCACTCTAACCCATGGAGATCCCCAGATAGCAAAGTACCTAAAGCAAACTTGAACAGGTTTTCCTGTCTTTAATTCAGGTCCAAGTTTACACACCTTCTTCAGCTGGAGGCTATCACCATGGAAATTACAAGCAACTCACCATAGAAATAGAATATAAGAAAAATTTAAACCCATTAGTAGCTTTCCACATGGAAGAGCAGACAGTAGGAACCAGTAACATCAGTGGAGCTGCCTACTTGTACAATGGGAAAGTTATTCACAACCAGTACCACGAAATCAATGGCAAAATTTAACAGGTTTCAGCACACAAGGCTTGTGTCTAATATTGCAAGCATTTGGAAAACACAGAGAGCAGTGTTTGGAAAGCAGAGCTGATGTTTTTATAGTCATTAGGATTGTTTTATTTGGTTTATCAAGGGATATAACATCAGAGCTGTGGATGGGGATTATTCCAAACTACACATGCCCTTGGACATTTGCTGTGGTGGAAGGCTCTGCCTGATGAGGAACTTCATTACAACCTTCTGGAGATGCTCTGGTTTTATCTGGCATTGGTTTTGGCCAGCTTTTTTGTGGTTTCTTTGCTTCCTGGCTCCATCATTAAAAACTGATCCCTTTTGTTGATGGAGTGATCCTGGACAACAACAAAGAGGAGTTCTGGTGGCTGGATTTCTTTCTCATTTTAAACACACTCTCAGCAGGTCAAATGAAAAAAACTCAAAATATTCTCAGAAATGAAACTAAACCAAGCAAAAGGTAATGTCATAATGCTGCTTGGCATGAATTTGGTTTGCCACATTGCTGCAGTCTTGTAACAACTTTAAATTTTACAGTTGGGATGAGGTTCAGGCCTTTGTGATCTTCTTTCAATATTTAGACGAAGTTTACATTTTCCGCAAAGCAAAATTATTCATAACTAATGTGTATACATTACTGCATAAGCAAACTCACAAAAATGTGACACTAAATAAATGAAAATATACTTGGTTTACAGAAGTGTAGGATCCTCTTAGTGGTGTTTAATGTGGCTGGGGAAAAGCACGTTACAGACTCATGTCAGCTGGCAGATATTATGTGTTACACAGTTTGTAGTTTTATCTTCTGGCTTTTGTCCTTCTATTTGTAGCATTTCTGCTTCACTTACAAAGATGTTTAGAATCTAGTATTTTAAATACATCCAGAATTCTGAAGAGCTGTGTAGTTTAGCAGTGACAAAAAGAAGCTGGAATCAGGTCTTCTGAATTTTATTGCACCAACTATGAGGGGAGTTATGTGACCCAACCTTCTTTCTGAGGGAAAATACTGCAGCCTTCCTTCCACAGGAGCACTTATCTGAACATATTTTACAGGTGAGTTAAAAGGCTCTTTTAATTCAGATAATTTTCTTTTTTAAAAGAGACAGTAGTTTTAGGTGCTGTATTTGCTTCAGAAGATGCCCTGTCCTGTTTTAAATGCTTCCTTTAGGTATTCCTGTGTATCTCTCTCTTCCATCCGAAAAAAAATCAGGGAAAAAAAAGGGTGATGTCCATAGGGGAACTCTGTGCATTCCAGCACCATACCTGATTTCCAGATACCCAGTCACCCCAAGGACTTTGTAGCTCTGAATCAGGTGCCGAGGCTTCATACACACACCAGAGTAAAGCTGTATCACATTAAAGCAATCCATATTCACTGGAGCAGATACTTGAATGGATCTTCCATTTCCCAGGGCAACATCTAGACCAGTGGGTGGCCAAGGACTGATCATATTCCAACAAGTGCATCCCTGTCCCTTTTTGGTGTAAGGTCCAGTGTGACACTGCTGCAGTCTGGACTGGGTGACCCAGGGCAGCTCCTGGTTTGAGAACTCCACCAGAGCTCGGACATGAGCTCCAAAGCATGCTGTAGATCCATGAATGAGAAACTGGGAATGGCAGAGCAAGGTTTGGAGGATCCCAGGGATGCTGAAGTACTCCCTTGGACATTTAAAGTGTCAGTTCTCTGGATGCAGTTAATCTCAGCAGGCTGCATAGAGAAACAGTCAAAGCACGCAGTGCTGGATTTTTGGAGGTTTAACAACCCAACTGTCTGGCTCACATGTACAAAGTAAAGCTCTAGGGATGTACTCCTGTAGCCTGTGGGTACCAATGGAAATTTATTAATTGTGTTTCTTCACAGCTTAGAAAGTTGTTAAAAGTTATCTAGTAAAACAAGTACTATAGTGGATAAAATGCAGTAAGACCAAGCATAAAAGGTCAGCTGTCTCCTGCACATGTATTACTAATTTTAGCTTTCACGACGACATAGTGAGGGAAAAAAATACTTTAAAAAAGGTATTTTCTTTTCCTTTTCTTCTTCATTTCTAGACTCGATGCTGGTTTCACATTCACAGGGCCATACAACGGAAATGTCTATATCTGTGTGAGATGAAAACTGTGTCCTGAAAAAGACCTATAATAAGGCAGTACAGAACTCAGACATGTAAACAAACTATACAACACCACAACAAAAGCCCAAAGTGCAACATATGCTATCTCACACCTGTTACCATGATAATACCTTCCTCCCACAGGCTAAAAGAGAGTTGTTTGGTCATGCTCTCCACAGCTCAGCTGCAGCCTCGTGTGTTGGCTTTGCCCACCAAGCTGTCTCAATGCAAGGCCCATCCAGCAAGGAGGGGTGTTAAAATGTGTTTTACAGGATGGGCAGTATTGAGGCAAAGGCAGTCTGGGAGGGCCACTGTCTTGAAGGTGTACAGGATGAGTCTAATTTATTTCAAACCAAAGCTTAGCAATTATCTTCTTGAGAATTACCTGTCTTGAGGCCATTTACTGATTTCTGTCATCAGTTTAAAAATCTGGGTGTATAGGTGTCATATAGAAATGCACACAAAAGCTACATTAATATGGACCTGTTCTGTTCCTCAGGTTTGGATCTGTGCAGAGCTGCTCAAGAGGAGCATATATCACACTCCACAGGCCCTTCTAGTTCTCCACAGCAGGATGTGTAAATCTTCTACCACCCACCTCACTCTTCCCTTCTTTCTCTCATTTATACAGGAAGAAAAGGCAAGTTGATTTTGGTTTACAGAAACCAAAAAGGTTGTATGTGTTTGTGAGTAATTGCTTGTGATTCAGAGAGTAGGTGATCACCTCACAACACCTCTGAGGAGGCGTTGGCAGGACCCCATGTCAGCAATAGAGATCGTTTCCAAACAAGCAATCAGATCAAAAAAGCTCAAGCTTCCCTGTAAAGCTTTGACTGAGCATGCTTAAAGCTTAGTTTCAATGGTGAAATGCCTTCAGCAGAATAAATAATGTATTTCAAGTCAAATACATACTTAATGTTCTGATGAAAAGGGGCCTAGATCCGAATTTTAAAAAACAGCTCTCCAAATGCCTAATTATATGATGGAAATTATGGCAATTTATGAACACAATTATGACTGAATAATGAAGCATCTTTAGTTGAAAGACTATGTTGACACTGTCTTTACTTTGCATAGTCAGGTTGTTTTTATTTGTGAGTGTGTTTCTTAACCTAGCAAAAGAGAACAGAAAATCTTCCTGAAAAAGAAACGTTACTAAACCAGGCAAGCCAGCAGGTGAGTTGGGGAAAACAAAAGGATCTGAAATTTACTTGTAGTCAGTTCAATTAGATTTGCTGTGTTAACAGATTTTAAGACAGGCACAATGAAACTTCAGTATAATGCACCAAATGCATTAATTATAGTTTATGTATTATTTTAATGTATTTTACAACTTATCGATGCAGTTTACGTGCACTTTGTCTTATGCATACAATCTTACATATTTTTTGCAGATGTGACACAGTAAAGCTATAAATAATAACAATATATGATTTATTATGTTTTAAAACTGAATATGAAAACAGAAAATCACTATTCATGATCTAACTCCAGTGTTCAGGCTCAAAATTCCCAGCACCTGCCTACATAAATATGGATTGACAGACAGGACCCTCATCCTTTACCCCCACAGTATCAAAGCCTATCTCAAACTGTTTCAGATTCTACCAGCTGCCCATGCAAACTAAATTTAAATGAAAAACAAATATAGGCTTGGTTGTTTGCATATATATCTCAAATCCATAGCCACCTCTTCCAAAACATGACATCATCCTCGGTGCTGCGAGCACAAATCTCTGTGCCATTTCACAAGGACGAGTCTTTGACATAGTGACCAAAGACTAAGAGCTAGTTCAGAGGAATATTGGGCACGCAGGAAGGATACACTCTTTAAAATCTTGGGCATTTTTTTGTTTGGTTTTCTTTAGGCTCTCCTATGACCTCTGTCAATGAGCAGCAGTTGCTCTCCACTTCTGGCCCTCTTCCCTTGCAGGTCATACGCTGCGAGCCATGGGCAGCCCACAGCCCACGGGCACCAGGAGATCCCTGCCCCTTCCCCCACAGGAACACCTGCCTCTGGAACCACCACAGCTCATAGCAAAATGGTTCAAGGTAACCATCAGCAACCTGAGTTTTTCTTAGAAAGATGAGAGGTTAAGTCATCGTTACTCATTTTGTGCAGGTTAGTTAAGCCAGGGTGCGACGTGAACTCTTAAATCAGTATCAGGTCAAGGAGCAAAGATAAATTAATTCTTTGTCTCATATGGTGTTCTCAGTCAGCTTAACATCAATGACCTTGGAGACTGTTTACACAAAACACTTCTTAATATTGCCTCAAACAGCTATTAAAGGATACTTTGTAAATCCGAAAAATACACCCTCTGCTTCTTACATTTTATTTCATTTATGTTTATATGCTCAGTAAGTTGATATGATAACATGCCTTCACTGGAAATTTAACAGAGGTTCTCTTACCTCAAAACAGGATAGGAATTAAGCATTTGATCATATTTAAACATAAAAAATGTGTTCCTTAAGCAAGTTCTGTAACTTCAGTAGCAAAAGAAATGCATACAGCAGACTTTAAATGGAGGAAACCTTTTAAAGTGAAGAGCACACACAGATATTTTATATTTCAGTCTCTGCTGAAAATGTTTAAGGGGCTCTGATTGAGTCAAGACTTCAAGAATCTCAAGTTTTCTATGTATCATCAACGTTTCCATGTGGTCTGTTAGAGCACTCAGAGAACACCAGTTCTAACTGTGACAGACTGTGACTGTAGACAACAATAGATTTCCACCTTAAAAAGTAGTTAGCACAGTTATGTCTGCATTATAAAGCCATCATTTGATAAGCTTATAAAGTATCATTTTCCTTAAAGTGTCTACTGCTTCCTTCAGTGCTCACAAACCTATTTCAATGGCTTCTAAACTGAAACAAGAAACAAGGGATGTCTGCTTTTATCAAGATGAACACACTCAGTTCCCAAGAGGTTTCATGGGAAGAACTAAAAACATTGAAGAGAAGAATATATTGATACCACAGTGAAACTATTTCTATTAAAAAACCCCAAAACCACACATACATTCTGCCAGGCTCTGTTTTGGGTTTTTTTTTTTTTTGTGACAGCACCACCCATCTCAGGGATATCACCTTTGCTTTACTTGTTTATAAAGAGTTAAGGTTTAGATTGAGTCAGAAAGATTCTGCTCTAACATTTACATTTCCTTTTCAAAACATCTTCTGCCATTTGTACTTCTCTGCCTCACCAAAAGGTCAAGATAAGAATTTGCTTAGAATTGGTTATTGAATTGCATGGCCAAGTTGTAGGAGGTAAGTGTGACAATATTATGTGTCACATATATACAGAGTTCAACAATCTATTAATGAAAGAATGTTTTTGTTCACATTTATTCTAAAATTTGTCTTCGTTTTTTTTATTTTTTTGAAAGCTCCTAAAATAAATGATGCAGACAGAAAAGTTGTTACTGGTGTTCAGAACAGTCTGTGCAATGCTCATAATTATTAATACAGTTACATAGTAAAATTTGAATCTTTCATTTTAAGATGTGTTCAATCAAATTGAAAAAAAATTAAAATCTGATGTACTTAAGAGACCTTGTTCAACCACCCCATCCACTTGGAGCATGAAGTACCTGCAGTGAACCGGCTGGCATCCTCAGCAGGCCGATTATGGGACTCATGCCTTGATACTAAATGTAGAATTCAAGAATGCTGGTCACCAAGGTCATAACCTGTAAAAATACTGAGGCAGATGCTGAGCTTCAATAGACCAAATAACATTTTTAATTTAAACCTGATAACTCATATTAAAAAGCTGGCACACTTGGGAGAGCTATGGGGGCTGCGTTTTCCCTCACCTGGTCCCCTCAGCACTGTGCAGCACAACACCCACACTGCCACCTTGCACCTCCAGCCTGTCCCATTTAGGGACACTTTATTGGACTTGTGGTCAGAAAACTCATCATCTTCTGTGACCTTTGGTGGTCATTTTCTACAGGTGCCTCTGGAATCCCAGTTACTGCTGCCACATTGGGAAGGTAACAGAAACTGTTGGTATGCAAGAACAGTGTGACTGTAAGTCTAAGAACTCAAATTTACCTCACTATTTATGCTGTCCTTGTCCTGCACATCAGTATAGAGAATTAAAATGCCATGCTGTTTGCAGTTTTACTTAGATTTCCTGTATTGGGTCAAGCTCACAGTTCCTATTCTACTCCCACCAGCTCTTGCTTTGCCCAGCAGGCTGTTACTCTGCAGAAGCTGAGTGCAATCAATTTTTTTTAGTCTGCTCTAAATGGTCTTATGGTCAGTGGCCTATCGATACAGAAATCATTAAAAAGAACTACCACAGACACCTACCACACAAGTGAAGCAGGCAATTTTGTTAAATTTCTTCTTTCAGAGACATAGTGTCTCTACAGGGGTGACATTTTGACATCAGAAGATATCAAACACCTTGCATAAACACTGATTTTCTTCTTTATTATACTCAGTGCTAACTCTCATTCAACTGACATGCATGAAAAAAAAAAAGTGCCCACAATAATTCAAAACAACTTTATCCATGTACCTGTGACAGAAAATGACAATGAGGTCTATTCTGTCTTCTTGTTATACACGTGTCTGTCTTTCTGCTATGGCCTTGAGAAGCAATCTCAGGCGAATACTTTCCACTTAAACACCTCAAAATCTGTTTAATCACAGAACTCGCCACACCGCTGAAATCATTCCTTGTGAAATGACTTAAACATTACTGGGTATACACTGCTGTACAGATTTCTGTATCCATCTCCGCTGTCGCAAATCATTCCTGTTATCAACATCACCGTTTTAAACATACACAAATATAGTAAACGAGATATTCAGGAATTTTTTATATGTTTAACTCTGGCATATTTTGCTACATATCATGGACTTATTTTGAGGGCTTATTTCCTGCTTCGCTAAGAGTGAAAGTACACGCACTCCGCTCCTCATTTGCTTAGAACACCGTAGTTGAGTACAAAGCGCACGGGTGCTCGCAGCATCCTTCGGAGGGGCACAGGTCCCTGCCGGGGCCGCGCAGCCGGGGCCGGGCGCTCCCCCGCCCGCGGGCACGGCGTCCACCGCCGCCCGCCGCGTTTGTTACAGGACATCGATGCCGCCTCCCAAAGCCGAAGATGCTGCGGCGCCAGCGCCGGCGGAGGTGCTGCCCGTGGAACATCCCGGGACACGCCGCGGAGCCGGGCGCGCAGGTGAGGCGGCGGGTCCCGGCACCGCCGACAGCGCTCGGCACTCCGCAGCGCCTCGGGAGTGCAGCCCGGGTCCGCCCGGAGAGCCCGGCCGGGGTCCCCCCGCTGCCCCCCCGGAAAGGCGCCGCCCGTGTCCCGCCGGGAGCCCGCCACTCACCTCGGCCCGGAGTCCCCGCCGCGCCGCGGGCACACAGCGGGCATCAGCAGAGAGGAGCTCCCCGCGCCGGCCACTCACGGCGGCGATACTGCCCGACTGCCCCTTTTGTCCGCCTGGCCGCCCCGCCCCGCCGGGGACACCGCCAGCCCCGGCCAGGCCGGCCGCCCCGCCCCGCCCCGCCCCACCGGGGGGACCCCGCCAGCCGGGCCCTGGGGGTCACCGCCAGCCCCGCCCCGCCTGCCCGCCCGCCGCCGGCGCCGCGGGAAGCGCCGCGGGAGGAGCCGGGTGCGCGCCCGGCGGAGGCGCTGAGGCGGGATGGCCCCGGGCATGGCCACCCCTCGGTGGGGCAGTGGCCGTGGGGGGATGGAGCCCTGCGTGGCCACCACGGCCCCCTGGCCAACACGGCGTACAGGAGCTTTGCGCTCGCACCGATGGAGATGCCCAGTGTCGTGAGCAGGCCCTGCGGACGCCTTTTGCAGAAGGAGCCCTGTTCCAAATGGCTGCCCTTGTCTCTAAGTGGGCCCATGTGTTTATTCAGCACGCTGAGCGTGCTGGAGCCTGCGCTGGGCTTTGGTTTGGAAATGTGGTGGTGGTGGTCACTTTTGACCAGGGAGGAGCAAGGCTATCCTCTTAGTTCAGCTTAGCAACTAAGATAAACCCGCATCCCCAACTGTCTCGAGGGTACCTGAGGAAAAAGGGTGTGGGGCAGAGAGCAGGAAAAGCCCTGGCAGCACAGCCAATGCAGAGTTACTGAGAGGTTAAAGAGAGATCTGCTGAAACGCTACTGACACCTTGCCCAAAAGGTTTAGTGAGGTCATGGGACTTTCGGTGTTTTTCTTTAGTGCTGCTGATAGCAGTGTTGTGATTCAGTCAGTATCGCCCATCACTAGAGAGCACAGTGTACTGAAAAGAGCTTTAAAGAACCAAACCCCCCTATTGCTCCACACTTTATTGTCATGTCAAACAGGAGACTTTACCACTTAATGTTTGAGAGTGGACTTTGCCCTCTATTTATACTATGATTTCATCTCTCTGAGTGAAGGTAAACACCAGGAGAAGCAGAGCAGCAGCATAGATACCGCACTCCACCTGGAGCTGGGATGTCCTTAAGACTTTCATGGCTAAGTTTTTAAATGTATCCAAGTGTTTGCGTGCATGTGTGCATGTGTGTGTCTCATGCAAACCACGTCTTTCAGCGCTGTGCAGTGCAACCTCCCTTGTCTCATCTTCAAGCTCCGTACAAGAGGTTTACTCATCTGTAAAATGAACATGACAAAGCTTATCTTCCAACTCATGCCCAGGACTGTGCTCTGTTTACATTTGCACATGCTGGATGAAAATTGCCTCAAAGGTACAATATAATAAAAGGTAAATTAACCTCTGTACTATCACTGCTTGCCATGACTATCTTCTATTCACCAGTTCTGATATTTCAATTTTTGTATTGATCTTGCTTCAAATCAATAATAGTTCCTCTCCTGAAACCAGGCTGAATTTTGCACATACAGGTAACCTTGTGAGTTGCCTCAAGCTTAAAATAAAATACCCAAATGTCATCATAAGAGTAATTTCTGTCACAAAGATAGCACATCAGGGCTGCCACAGCATTTCCTGATACAATAATAGTAAGCGTCACCGAGCTGCTCTCAAATTACCCCCCACTTCCCTTTTCTTAACAATAATATTAAAAAGTGGAGATGCTTTTATATGGAAAACTACAGCATCTATTACTATCTGTGATGAAATACTGTCAATGTAAATTTCAGAGAGACAGCAAAACAACAGCTTTTTATACTATGGAACTGTGACATCAATTACAAACTGCTGAATTGAGCTAAAAGACTCTTACATTAAAAAAAAAAAAAAACCACCCAACAAACCAACGGCTTCTGTCCTTAATGTAATACTTAATAAATTTAAAAAGTGTATTTCCTTTCAGCTTTCCTCCGAGGTATGATGGATGCAGGAACACAAAAGGATTGACAAGCAAGGAGAAGATTCAGGCTCACTTTTCAGCTGCCACGGCAGACATACCTTCTCGATCGAAAGAAGGCTGTGAAGGCTGCTCTCTTCTGCTGCCAGAGGTATTGTTGTGCTAGGAAATTTCCACTGCACGTGGCCATGCACGTGACACTGCATTTTGCAGCTGCTTTCATAGCTAAACTGGGGAATATTTAATAGCTCCAGTTATATGAATTGTTAAATTAACTCTTTCCTTGTAGTTGCATCCTTGAAACAGCCTATTACCATAGCATGACCTGGCAAATCATGATGTATTATTTGTTCTATTCAGGTTATTTGGGACATTAAGGCTCTTAGGGAATTTGCTCTACTCCAGCATACTGTAAACTGCTTATTTCAGCTACTGTCTTAATGTATCTATTTTTTAATGAGTAATTTGTCTTACAGAGACAAATTAAGTATTCTATGTAATTTGTCTTACAGAGTCTCCCTCCGAGACTCTTCAGATCTCTGGAGTCCTCTATGTAGCATCTCATTGTTTTGTATCGAGCCTATCACAGACCGTCAGTGACCTTAATATGTCAGGTGTCTTAACATAATCTCTTTTGTAAGGAATTTTGCATGTGTAAATCAGGCTTCTCTGCACAAGAACTAAAACCATAACTTCATACGTACTATTTTTCTCACCCCGCTTTCACTGTGAATTATAGTTGTTGATCACGTTGTTGTTGTCATCGGCACAGGTTGCCCAGAGAAGCTGTGGCTGCCCCATCCCTGGCAGTGTCCAAGGCCAGGTTGGATGGGGCTCTGAGCAACCTGGGATAGTGGAAGGTGTCCCTGCCCATGGCACGGCGCGGAACTGAATGGGCTTTAGGGTCCCTTTCAACCCAAACCAGTCTGGGGTTCTGTGATGAAATTTTTGGGTGAAAATGTGCATGCTTCCTCTGAACAGTATCCATACAAAAGCAGCTATTCCTGCAGCTGTATGGTGGTGAACATTTTAGCACCTGATGGGCTCAAACACGGACTTGAGCTTTGGGCGCGTGTCTCTGGGGGTTTTATATCCTGGTAACATCCAGGAAGGTTTTGTCACGCGATAGCCTTTCACAAACCCCCATTTACTCATGAACTAATGTTTGTTAGGGACTTGTTTCCTGACGATGGGGCAGGCCGCAGACGCTTGAGACCAAAACGTCCCCAGACAGCAGGAACAAGGCTGAGGTGGCTGACCGGGTTTCGGGGCTTTCCCGTCAGGGCTGCAGAACGTTCCTGTCCCTACGGGAAGCGCCGGCCGAGCCTCGCCATGACCCCCGCACTGCCCCACACACACAACATGGCCGGCGGGCCCCGCCCCTCAGGCTCCCGCGCGCGCCGCCCCGGCCCCGCCCCCCGCGGCCCCGCCCCGGCCCCCGGCGGCGGAACGGGCGGGGCGATGGCGGCATCCGGCGGGGACGGCCGGGCCTGAGGGGAGCGGCGGCCGCGCTCCCGGCGGCAGGTGAGCGCGGGGCGCGGGGCAGCTCATGGGTGTCCGTACACCCTCCGGCATCCCTTCTACACACCCACAGCCCCTCTGCACACATCCCCAGTCCCATCCCCTTCCTGCACAGCGCCATACGTGTCCCGCATACACCCCGGTACACACACCCCAGATACATACACAAACCCCCCCCACATCCCCACGCATACACACCCCACACATGCACACGCCCACACCACCCCACCCACAATCGTACACACCCCACACACGCTCCTCCGTCCCCGCAAACACCCCCAAGCACACGCAGCCGTGTGTCTGTTTCAGCCTTGGGCTCCTTCTCCTCCCTGACACTTTGGGAATCTCGCAGCAGGCCCCCGTGGCCTCCTGTGATGGCACAGCTAGAGTGGATTTTCCAGTAGTAAACTTGATAATGAAGCACAGTTACATTTTGTACTGTTAGAAGGAAGTAGGGCTTGCTGGGTCAGGCGTGGCTTCACCGCTGTTTTGCTGTGTGGAAAGTCTGCCACCAGCACCACTGGCTTGCTGTAGTGGCGGTGATGCCAACCGGGCTGCTTTTGGATCTCAGATCATGAATTTGTGCCAGGGCAAGAGGTCTCACCTTGGGGTTAGGCTGCTGCCCAGCTTCTTTACTGCTCGTGGGAGCAATGCGGGCGGGAAGGGCAGTGCTTTGGAGAAGTGGCAGTCCTGCTGTGCCTCTGTCACATACCTGGAGTAGGAGCTCTGGTATTCTGCGAAGGATTTGACTTACAATAAATACGCAGGCTAGGGCTGTTTTATGCAGTTCTTCTTTGATGTTTTGTGAAGCTAAGGATCTCAGCTGCCCAGAAGTTTGAATGTGTAGCTATCTTGTGCAATCTCATCGGATTATCTAGAATAACTGTTTGCGGATAGAGGATTCCTGTAGAAAACGATATTGTGTTAAAATCATATTATCGAAAATAAGAAGGTTTTTGGTACAACTTAAGTGTTATTTTTTTATGTATCCTTGTTTTTGGGTTTCGGTAATCAGTTTATACAAAATTGGAAGATTTTGCTTACAAAATTACAGTAATAACTTACTTAAACATCATCTGAGATGATCAAACTGTCTGCAGAAACCAAGGAGGAATTTTCAGTCTGCTGTTGTATTGCTGTCATTTCAATCCTCCTGTAGCAGGAGGGATCTGTAAGGCCTCAAGTTCCCAAAACAAGAAAAGAATTACACTCCTGTATTTTTTCTTTTATTTCTGGTAGAAGCTATCTTCAGTGTTTAGCTTTCATTTAGGTTTAACTCGCCTGCCTGTGTGTGAATCGATCAAGGAGTCAGAGAAATGGGATAGCTTGGAGATGTGAAGAACGTTGTTTTTAAGCCTTTTGAAAAGCTTACATTGTGGTTGGTTAGTACCATTGTAGCTTTTAATGCATTTCCTTTTGAAGGGACAATTGTATTGCAAGCAGACTAATCCCTGAACTTTTAAAACCACAACAAGGTGGTGTGTGGTATTAGTGAGTCACCGATGGTGAGTCATACAAGCTTCAATACAAATACATTAATTGTTTCATTTACTTTTGTTCTGGTGATATCTGGAAGGCCCAGAGAGAGAGAGAGATCATGACCTTGTAAAATTAGGTGTTGTATAAATCACACACAAGAAGACAGACCCTGAGCCTTCATGTACTCTTTTACATCTAAGCTTGAATTTCAGCTTGGTTTACCAACATGAATAAAAATAAGTGGGTCTTAAAGTTTCCAAAATTGAAGTTGATTAGTAAACATTTCTGCCTTGTAAGATTTGACAGGATAAATAGTCCGTGTGGGATTATATGGGTTGTACCTCCCAGAGAGAAACAATAGGGGCCTGAGCTTGGTGGCAAATGTACATCTCCATATCTAGTCCTGGAAAATGAATACCAGTCCAACATGTTACCTACAGAAATTGCATTAACTACATTCATTAATTGCAACACTACATTTAGTAAAGGTGATTTTATGTTTTAATTTACTTTTCAATGGAAAAGAATATGTAGAAGGGGCAGTGGATGATGTTACATGTGGATGTGTAATAACCCAGCTGTCTCCCGCTCCTTTGCATGGTGAGTTTTGTTCTTGGGAGAGTAATGCAAGTAAAAATAACAAATATAGGAAAAACAATAAATTATAGGGAGAACCACACCCTTCCCCCCTCATTAGGTCAGTCAGGTTGTGAAATGGGATGCCAAGAGAGAGAAGCTGTGCTATCTCTGTCTATCTCTGTCTTTGGGGCTTTTCAAAACATAGGTGGGTAAAGCTCTGAGCAAAGTGACCATGATGCCTGGGGTGGCCACCTAAAAACAGAGACTAGACAAGAATAAGAGAATAATGGTTGGTATTTATTTGAAGAGCCTTCAAGGTACACCTCGGGGAGTCAAGAAGCTACTCCCAAGATGGACCCCAAGTCATGAGTTCTTCACACTTTTATAAAGTTTGATTCATTTGCATATCAGGGTTAATTCTCCAATTAAAACTTCAGTTAATGATGTAATTACCCCGAGTTTACCCCCCTTCTTAAGTTGTTAGTTTACACATTTTGGGCCTAGGGCAGTCTGGGTGTCATTGGAGATCAAGCTTGGAGAGGTTTGTTCTGTCTAACCAGCATGAGAGAACAGTAGTTACCAGGCTGCAAGAAGTAACCTGTTGGAGTTACACACTAGGCAGTGCAGGATTTGAAAAGGATACAAGTTAAAACCCAAGGCATCAACCAGATCTCATAGCTAAGGCTGCACAGAGCAGGAGACTGGACCAAGGGACTTGCTGAAGTCCCTTCCTGCCAAAATGGTCGAGTGATCCTAACAAAAAGCTGACCTGGGCAAGCGAGAGATCTAATGTAGAAAGTGACATCTGGTGTCAGGAGCTGAAATACGGTTCGTAAGCACTCTTCTAACAACCTGAGTTTCGGGGAAATCCTGTAAGGCTTTAATGGGATCAGTTGCAAGGTCAGTAACTTCACTGTAGGTCCCTCCCTTGGGGTACTGCAAATCTTGATTGTTGATAGAGCATGTAAGGGATTTCTTTTGGAATCATGGGGTTTTTATTCTAAAGTCACCACATGATCCAGATGAACTTTCCTGCTTCAAAACAAAGCAGAAATGTATGTTCATAAGTTAGGAACAATACAATGTCTGTGCTCCACTCTTGGTTCTTTAAACATTACGCAGTGTAGAATAGAAGGTTCTGTCAGTAGTATATTTAAGGGAAGACAGATGTTGTATTCCTATTTATAAAAGGTGGGGACTGTGAAAAGTCTCTGTAACCAGTGTCCTTGTGTGCAGTTGTCCAGCTGAAAAGTGAAGGGTTTCAGTCTGAGCCTAGATGATATTTTCCTTAGTTTTTAAACTAATATACTTAGATGAAAGTGTTTTGTAGGTGCCACTTTTCTTCTGCCTTGACTTTCCTGTATCCTCCCCTGTTTTCAACTTTAAATTTTCTCACAAACAGGTTATTCTGCTTTAATATAATGGCAGGAAAAGTAAAATGGGTAACTGACATAGAAAAATCTGTTCTAATAAACAACTTTGAAAAAAGAGGATGGATTCAGGTGGCAGAAAATGAAGACTGGAATTTTTATTGGTAAGTACACTGCAATTACCAATTTCTTTTATCAATGTTATGGAGGCTTGCTCTTTTACCAGAGTCCAGACTTCTGTAATAAACTGTGCTTCTCTTCATGATAATGGTTTCTATTCAGGCTAATTATTCAACATTTCAATACTGAGAGTGGATGTGAAATTAGATCAAGATTGTGGTAAAAGGAGGAGAGTAAATAATCTTCTCATTTAGTGTTTGTCTAATATAAGCCCATGAAATGCTGTCCTAGAATGCAGTAATCTATTAACTGACAGAAACAGTACTCTTTAAATAAACCAAACAATTTATGCTGTTCTTGTCAAATACATCAGAATGGCAGTTTGTGCTGCCAAATGTACCCTTTGTGAACCACTTATTTAAATGGGCAAGAATCTAGTAATCTGCTCATGCTTTTGGAATGCAGTTGGGAGAGTGGGGAAACACTCATGGAAATTGCTGTGTGACTGGTTGTATTGTTTTGGGTTAGTTTTCTTTTTTTCTTCCTGAGATGATAATATAGCAGATTAGTGGCATTGAGGAAATATTCTTAAATTTTCACATTGAGACATCTTATATGGTAAATTCTTTGCACCTATGTCCCTGCTCTTCTGTGAAAAATGTAGTTGAAAACTGGTTTGATGACTCTGTCACTGCAGCACTTCCATCTGGTGTATAACTAAACATCACAGGTGTTTTTAGCAAGATCTCTTAACCAGTTTTCAAGTCATATGTCTGAATTCTTTGTAATCCAAGTAGCAAGGCAGTCAGTAGGAGGTTGGGTTTGTGGCTTTTTTGAAGAGGAAGGGTGAGTTTCAGGAGTGTGAAGTAACAGATTTAGAAAGAGGATTCTCTAGCATTTGGGTGCACTTCAGTCATTTTTAGGCCCTGCTGGGGATTGACCTGACTATCAACAAGCCAGAGTCAAGTAGGACCCATTTGTCATCTTCCTGGCCTCACTTCCTGCACCAATTTCAGTAGTAGTAGAGGGACTGATTAAACCCTTGCTTTGTTAAATAAAACTTCAGGATATGTTGGATTGTCACTGCAGCAAAATATTAAATATGAAGAGAAATGAGAGAGAGAGAGAAAAGATGAAGAAATTGGAGTGAGAAGATCTCTAATTTGTCTTCCTGAAGTGTGTTTCTTGAGAGAAATCATTTGGTGTCTGTCTTTGGTTTCAGGATGAGCGTCCAAACAATCAGAAATGTGTTCAGTGTGGAAGCCGGTTACCGCCTCTCTGATGACCAAATTGTCAATCATTTCCCAAACCACTACGAGCTGACCAGAAAAGATCTGATGGTAAAGAATATCAAGAGATACAGAAAAGAACTTGAGAAAGAAGGAAGTCCTCTTGCAGAAAAAGATGAAAATGGGAAATATATTTATTTGGGTATGTTGTTCTTATTATCAGCATTCAGCTTTTTTCTAGGTAGTCAATAACTGGAATTGAACCAGCTTTTTTGTGCATGAAGCACTGAACCTCTGGAGTGTTATGACATTAAAGTGGCTACCTTGAAGTGCTCTGTTCCTCTCTTGGGTTTGATTCATTTGGGGTTTCTTAAAAATTATTTTGGAGAGGAAAAATTGTGGGTTAAAGGTAGTTTACAATTAGATTAGTGGTGAAACTTTGCTACTTCATATGAGAGAGGGTTGCAGTTTCTTTAATTCAAAAGTGAAAAACCATTACCTGAAAATCTTACACTGGAGCAAAAACTGAAATAAACTTTTTGTAGAAAGGACAGAACTGATGAACAAATGCTTCAGAGGAGAAATTTGGGAGAAGTTGGGGAACTAATAATGACTGCTAGAAAATAAAAAAAAAAAAAAAAGCAAACCAGACAAAAAAAATACCCAAGAAACTCAAACCCCAAAACTAAACCAAGAATAGATCAGGAATGAGGAAAGTAGAGTTGGTTTGGAGGTCAGAAAGCATTGAAGTGAAACAGAATGGGGATATGGGGAGTTGAATTACATCTTGGAAAAGTGAAATGAAAACACTTCATCCGTGTAAGAAAACAGTTCTGTAAGGACAGAAGTGAAGATAATCTAATAGCAAAGAGTGAAAAATGTTTTCCTTTAGGTTTTAGGTATCATATGAGCGTGGGAGCACAGAAGAATAGTAGGAGTTCAGAATAAGATAAAATAAATAAGAATAATGGGAGTTACATGAAAATAAAAATTACACAGGCAAAGGGGAATTTTGCCTGCACAGAGCATGATAAGGAATGGTGAAAGTTGGTATAGGAAATGGAGACATTTTGATTGTTTAGTTGGAATGGTATGTAATACTCTAATTGCACAGCATATAAATGAAAGAAGAAAATCTATTCACATGAATTAGAATCTAATACTATGAAGTGCAACATTTTGCAATTGTTTAAGTTAAAAACTAGAATGTAAATGAGATAAAAAGCAACATGAGTCTTAATGAAGGAGGATCATGCCAGACTGGAAAACTGAAAATACAGAACTCTTCTTTTTCAGTATATATATGTCAATAGCCTTGTCAGATACAGTGTCTTTAATTGTGCACCTTTTTTTTTCCCCCTTTACTCAGATTTTGTTCCTGTGACTTTTATGCTTCCTGCCGATTATAATCTCTTTGTTGAAGAATTCAGAAAGAATCCCTCCAGCACGTGGATTATGAAACCTTGTGGCAAAGCTCAAGGAAAAGGAATATTTCTAATCAATAAACTCTCCCAAATTAAAAAATGGTCTCGAGACAGCAAAACATCTTCGTAAGTTCTTAAAGTCCTTTCTTGTACTTTCTGTAACTAGGTGAACTACATCAATATGCTGATTGTCTGATGCATGGGAAAAGTATTCCATCATTATTATTATTATTATTATTATTATTATTATTATTATTATTATTATTATTGCTTTGTGATTTTGTAATTAGGTTTGCATTTAACCTCAGTTGTTATCTCACTTCCTCCTTCAACAGGTTATAATACGAGTTGTTTTGGTATGAGGAGGCACACAGAACTGCTCAATTAATATTCTTTATAAAAATGCTTTCATTGTTGTGGGGGAGAAAATTGCGTAGAAATGAATTGTTCTGCTTCACAGTATTAAATAACAGGAAGCAAGAGAAAAATCTTCCCCTCAGCAATTTCAATAATTGTTTAATATCTATTAAATAACTTTCTGAATTTGTGTGAAATAAATGCATTTTCCTTTTGGAGCACAAAATAATACACATCATGTTGATGGTCTCCTTCCAAATGGATGAAACAGGTTAGCAATCTTACGTTTTTCTCTGACTAGAAGTTATGCTCACACAACTAATGTTAAGCTTTTTCCTGTGATCAAGGGACTGGCTGAATATCCCTTGAGTATCTTTCCCCACGTTTGATTTGGAATCTGAAGAATGTCACAATCTGAAAGTTACATTAACTTTTCACAGTGGTTTGCAATTGCACACCAAGCACAATGAAATATTCCAGTAGTACAAGACCTTGAACAATGAAGGTGATGCACCACATCCTTTTTGCTTGTCGGGAGCTTGCCAAGCTCTAAATTCTCTTTAAGGGAAAAAGACTGGCCTGTAGAGCTGCATTCTGACTGGCTTGGTCAGCTACCGTGTGAGTTTAAATGGGTAATTGATCTTGGTCATCTGTACAGTATTTTCAGCTTTTTTTTGGTATATAGTGCCTGATGCCAAGTGTTTATTATTAACCACCACAACTTTATACATTGTCTTGGCAAAAGATGCAAGATTTCAGTCAACTCAAAATTTACAGAACACTTCTAAAGAAGTAAAGGACTTCAGGGATTATATTGATGCAAATATCATATTGTGAGGCATGATTTGTGTTTTTCAGGTTTGTGTCTCAGTCTTCCAAGGAAGCCTATGTGATTTCACTCTACATCAACAATCCCTTGCTAATTGGTGGAAAGAAATTTGATCTTCGTCTCTATGTTTTGGTGTCTACCTATCGGCCACTGAGGTGTTACATGTAAGGTTGCATGTATTTGTATTTTGTTTAGAGATAATGTCCAATGTAGTCAAAATAATGTGCATGTTACACAAAGAAGTTTAACCTGTAAGTGGTACCCTAGGATGCTCACTTCCTTGTTTCTTACAGGGGTTTAACACATTTTAATGACTTTTTGCATTTAAGGTATAAACTTGGATTTTGCCGCTTTTGCACAGTGAAATACACACCAAGTACAAGTGAACTGGATAACATGTTTGTACATCTTACAAACGTTGCCATTCAGAAACATGGGGTAAGTGTGCTGAGTTCTTTCATGCTTTTTTGTGGCAAGATTGATTTTCTTAAATTGTCCCGAAAACTTGGAATCAAAAGGTTTTGTCATACTCTTCATCATCTTGCAATTAAAATACTTCAACTTGCACTTAGAAATAAATACATTTTAGAATTTAGAAATTTTAGAAAACCACAGCTCAAAAGTCAAGATAATGAGTTGCAGCTCTATAATAGAGGGTGATATTTTCAGTATTGACTCACAGTAGTTGAGAACAGGGTTGTTCTTCACATCTCCTTTCATTTAAAAGCCAATATGGTCACTTACTGAATTGAACAATGAAATTAATGAGCTTCAATCATGTGGATATATATTTTATAATACTGGCTTAATATGTCCTTCCTCATCTCCCCTTCCCTCTCTCTCTCTCTCATGCACTTAATTCAATTTCTTATCTCCAGCACTTACTTACCACAGAACTTTCCAGCTTCTTCCAATGTTCCCTCAGCCCCCTGCCCCTGCCTTCCTTGTGTGGGAAACAAAGGGACTGTGCAGTTGCAAACTTGAGATAAATAAGTGCTGCCTGGCCATTGGGTGGCTTCCTCTTGAATGGACAAAGCTGGAGCTCTGCCTGCAGAACAGTTCTGTCCTGTAATTTACCGCTGATATTCATGTGGAAACATGAGAGCTTTGGCAGCACTTCTTATGTCAAAGTAGGCTGAAATTCAGCAGTGGGGTAGGGGTGACATAGATGGGCATAAAGTGTCACTTCCCAAGCCTTGTTCCTTCAGGGAATGACGTGATAGTGATTGTCCCTTTGGTGTTTTTAGCGGATGTCTGGGATTTACAAACCGTGCCTCTGGTACAGTAATTAAAACTCTATTGTTGCACTTCCTAATGCCCTAAGTTTTATTTTAATGGTATGGAAAATGAATATGTATGGACATACACACACACATGCTCCTGTTTATGTTCATATGGGTATACACCTGCACTCATACACAAGATATATGTAATATATCTTAAATGCGACCTTGCCCAATGTGCCTTCTCTGCTACTGTTCCGTAAGATGTGCAGCATAGCAGAACTGTTCTTGTCTGGATATTGCTGTAACAACAGTGTGAATGATAATGCTGGTAGTTCTAAACCAGGGTCAGTGGTCAAATATGGCATTTTTCAGTGCTACAAACATTTTATTGCTCAGGTGCTGATTTGTGAAGTGCTTCAAACATGTTTTGGTTTGACAGGGCACACTGACACTTCCAGTGAAAGCAGGTCCCATACAACTTATAGAATAAATCCTGGTGCTGTTGCCAGTAGCAGTGAAGATGTGAGGCACGTGGTACGTTGCCTGTCTTGTTATTATGCACCCTTCCATCTTCTCTACCAGTTAAAGAATGGCCTTCAAGTTCCCCAAATAAAAGAAGTGAATGTGGTGGTGAGGTCACTTAGAATAAAGGACAACAGAAATGGGTATAGAAGTAGCAGCCTAAGCATGGGGAAACGTTACTAGAATATTTGAAAAGCTTTTTATAAATTGTAAACAACTGATATCTGTTCAGTTTGGCAGAAAGTCATAAGAGAAGTTTAACATAAAGTGCTACCCATCCTATTTGTTCTTCTCTTTTAAATGTGCCTGTAACTTTGGAGGCATTTAGACTGTACAGTTTTAATCTTCTAAAACTGTACCTAATTTGAGTTGTCAGTAATTTATAAAAATTATGATGAGGTGCTGGAAAACGCATGTGTAATACAAACAAAACAACAATAATTCTTATGCATAATTATTTTCACTTTGCTTAATATCTTCAATTAAACAACTGTGGCTGTGTAAAGCTCTACCCGGTTGCAATCTATTTTGATTTGAGTACTTGTTCTAAAGGGCAAAGAGGACTGGAACTTTGATCTCTGTTGCCTTGCTGGAAGACATTTTTTTTCATGGAGCAAATCCTGAGAACCATGTTTCAGGTCTTTATTTGTACAGTCCAGTTTTCCAAATTTACTAATGGGGGAGCTGTAGGAGAAAGCCTAATAATAAGATAGGTGTTTCTTTGACCTTATCCTAAAGGACGACAGCGTTTGTTCTTCTGAGAGCTTTTTTCTGCTCCATGCATTCTGTGTTTTATAATTTAGCAGGCATGCAGTCATTAATTCTCAGAAATGCTCTGAGGAGAACCTTTATAAAGGGACAAAACATTTGTCCTGAGAGTTCCTTGAGGGCTGAACATGTGCCTTTCCATCAGTATGAACGACCCTCGCTTTGCTCTTGTCTTTCCATTTAAAGAGAAATAAAGCAGAGCCTTGCTAGCCTCTGAAAAGAGAACATAAGGTAACCTCCTGTTTTCCTCTGTTCAGTTTCAGTAACACTTAATGGGTTTTTGTACTGAATTACTTGAAAAATTTAACTTTTACAAACAATTCAGTTAGCATTTCACTATATTCTTGAATGTAACTGTTATCAGTAGCACCATTAAGAAGATACCAGGGAACGGACAAGTTGTACTTGAAAGTGTTTGTCTGTGTTTATTTATTTAAAGTGCTATTTTACAACAGCTACCTTCAGTGAAATTCTGCTATTAGTCATTAATTGTTTTTTCCTTATCCCCAGAGGAGGAAAACATTCCATTCTTTCCTTTCACATTTTAAAACTTCTATTTCCAAATCATAACTCATACTTTACTATAAAACTGTCAAAGTACCCATTGTTTTTTTTCTCCTAAGATTTATTACTTGATTTGCAATGTGTGATACAAGCATATTAGAGCTATAATAAAAGCAGTTGATTATGCAGAGGGCAGTTCAAAGCTGAAGTCTTCATAAAGCTGCAAGAACAATTAGCCAGCTTTGTTTTTAGAGCAATACTTGTGAGTATAAGGGGACTTTTTGTGGGAATGAAAAAAACCTGCCCAATAACTTCAAAATCTTAGACTGAGTGAACTCCTTAACTCTTCAGGATGATTACAACCATATCCATGGAGGCAAATGGACAGTGAGTAACTTACGCCTGTATCTGGAGAGCACCCGTGGAAAGGAAGTCACCAACAAATTATTTGATGAAATCCACTGGATAATTGTGCAGTCCCTGAAGGCTGTTGCGGTGAGTGCTGTTCCTGGAATGCTGCCAGTGAGAGCATTCCAGCTGCAGGCTTCCCATAACCATGGAAGTGAGCTTGCCATTAAAACCCCTATATCTATTTTCTGCTCTTTGAGTGGTGGTGTTGATGCTGATTTCTGCAGTTCTCTTGTCTCTTGATTTCTCTGAAATGAGGGAACTGAATCTTGGGTGGGTGAGTGGTTTGAACTGTCTGTGGGTATTTGAAGGAGTGAATAAATCTCTTTCCTTGAGGGCTCTGTGAACTATTTAATATGACTTGATACTGCCCTTGTGAATAGTATTAAGTTCTGCCAAAATGTGTGACGTCATTCCAGCAATAACAAATGTGTTAAAGAAAAAAAAAATCTCTGGAGGACAATTTATCAAAGGAAACCTAAGGCTATTGGTTCAGCAGAGTTACATAACGTACTTTCACCTCTTTTATACACAAGCCATGGAGTTATCACAAACTCTTACTTAAAAAAGAAGTAGCAGCCAGTTCTCTGCTTGAGTGACTTTCTAGTGTTTGGGTAATATTCTGTGATCCCATACCAGGGCAGGTATCACTCTGGGGCTCAGCTGGGGTAACTGAGGAGCTCAGTGTTGCCACGGACTCCCCTGGTCCCAAGTACATTGTCTTATCATCTCTTTTGGGTTGGTTCTGGCACCATTTAGAGCTGAATCAGCTGACTTGTGAACAGACTATTACTACCTTGCTTTATTGATGGCTTAGTGTTCTGCCAGGGGAATAAGCTGAGTCATGGAAGGACCAGATGAGCACCAGAATCAGCATGAGAAAGTGGGACAAGGTCATGCAGCTAGGATCAGTGGGAGGTGGGGAAGCATGGCTTCACCTGGCCTCTGTTGTGCAATCATATCTGAAGATAACTTGGGAGAAGAAAAGGGATGTAATCAAATGTTAGCAGAACTTCAGGAGAGGAAAAGTGGTGAGAATTACAGAGCATGAAATTGGTTGTTCCCCTGTCCTGTCAATGGCACATGTAATGAGATGCTTGTTCCTCCTTCCCACTTTCAGTCCCTGAAGAAATGAAAAGCTTTATTATTAGTCTAGGGGAAAACATCTCACAAACCTTCACAAATTTTCTCTAAAAGATCTAATGAGATTCATATAGAAGAAAAGTCTTACACCATGCATCCTGCAAATGTTTAGCAGATGCTGGAAAGCTACTGGTTCTCTAGAGGATGTGCATCTAAGCACAACTTGATTCGTGGTCTCGCTTGGCTTTGGGGTTATAGTTACCTTGAGTAATTATAATTTTAAAATGTATTTTGTAATTGTTCAACCTAAAATTTTTGTATAGTTACAGCAGCAGAATAAAAGAAAAGTCTTGGAATAAGTCTTTTTTTTCTAAAGTTTGAAGAATTCACAGTTATGTGAAGCTGTTAATTTTCAAACCTTCTGTTTTGTCCTGATGCATGCAGGCTTTAAATGTAGTTATTACTTTTGCAAAGTATGAAAACACTTATTTTCACACAGGAAATGTAATGGGAAATTAACATAACTTAATACTTGTCAGCAATGCAGTCATTAGTACTGAAATATTTACGTACAGCTTCAAAAAAGAGGCAGTCCTGAACTTACTAGTTAGCAAGCTTATATTTGAGTTACAACACTGAAAAGTGTTGTAGGAGATTCATAATGTCGTCATATGTGATTTCTAGCAAAGAAAGTGTTTCGGGTAACTTACTGAAAAGTTGATTTTAATACCTATTACTGTCTTTTCTTTTTCCCCAGCCTGTAATGAATAATGATAAGCACTGCTTTGAGTGTTATGGATATGACATTATCATTGATGACAAGCTTAAACCCTGGCTAATTGAGGTAAAGTTATATAAAATACAAGAAAAAACTTCCTTCTAATTTCACAGAATAAAACTTAAGTAGATTTCAATGTAGTCTTTCCTCTTTTTAAACAATATTTTTTGTTTATTGGGTAAGTGGATTAAAAAAACTGTTGCAGAGTGAGATAGGTTATGTGATGACCAAGCTAGCATGTGCTTTTCTCTCCTATTTTTTTGGTGTTTCTATTTGTTTGTGTCTTTCTGCTTTTGTCTTCTAAACCCAGTGCATTCATACAACTGCACTTCAGAGGCAGTCTGAATGTTAGCAGCCCTGTTAAGTACTGGATCAGTACCTGGAAAATGGGCATTGACTTGATGGAGCATAACATCATATTTAAGTTTTAAATGCTGTCATTGCCTTCATGTTACAGGTTGAGAGGAAACAAAAGGGGCATACATAGGATATTTGGAAAGCTTTTTTATTTTTTACATAAATTTCTCTTTGGTGTATTAACTTTAGATCTGTATGTTCAGTATAAATTTTATCCATCCTTCTTCTCAATCTAATTCGAAGTGAACTTCATTAAAAAAAAATCATCTTTTTATTGTTCTGATACCACTTCTCCAAAATAAATGTGGAACAAAGATACATTAAATGAGTCCCTGTTTTAATTACAACAAGATACAATGTAGTGCTTTGAATAGAGAGCACTCTACAGCTCGCAATATAACAGGGGAGAACTCAGGTAAGAACTTGGAGAAAAATTGTTTACCTAGAAGAGAGCCACAGATTTCTGTGTGTAACTGTTCTAGCTGTGTGTAACTGTGTTTCTAGCTGTTTATGTAAACTGGGCAAATTTTAAGCACTCTAATGTATAGGGTTTGTAGCCATGTAAACAGAAAATGAAACAAAAATTCTGTCTTGTCTGATTCACCCTGGTGAATCTCATCTCAACAGAAATCTTCAGGCTGACACTGCAGACACTTACCAGAGTGGTACTTTCCTGTCTAAGTAAAAAGAGGAATGCCCAGTGGGGAATTCCTTCCAATGTCTGAGGAACTGAAAGATGTGCTTTGAGCCACCCAGTCTCAATTTCCCAAGTGGCACACGTAGTCATCAGACATGCTGTTTGGAGAACTATATACCACTCCAAAAACTGATGCTGTTTTTTCCTTTTGTAGGTTAATGCTTCCCCTTCTCTTACTTCCAGCACCGCTAATGATCGCATCTTGAAGTATAATCTTATTAATGACACGCTTAACATTGCTGTGCCTAATGGGGAAATCCCCGACTGCAAATGGAATAAATCTCCACCAAAAGAGGTTCTGGGCAATTATGAAGTCTTGTAAGTTTTATCAGTGTTTCAGATAAAGTCCAGTGTTTTTCTGTCACCTCACTTTTTTTGATGTGCAATGTAGACCAAAAAGATATGGTGAGCTTCATTCTGATGTGAAAAATGGGCACAAAGTACCACTTCATTTCTTTGGAGCTGCACTGCAGGTGGGAGAGTGCATTAAGGCAGAGTTCCTTGCCTCATGTCCAGAGAGACTGTTGTCTGATAAGCCCCTCCTTGCACCTTCTGAGCTTCCAGCAGCTAGAATTGAGGGACAGAAGCAAAGAGAATGTTTGTCTTCTACATGTGCAGAACTTTAATTGTATTGAGGGTGATACATAGATGGTACTTTAACAGTTAAAAGAGTTGGTTCTGGTTTAAAAGTTATTTGATGCAAATTTTTGCTCAGTTCATAGAAATAATGCCTCTTGAGCCCTGTAATTCATAAATGTAATAATAAATAAATAATATAATTGTCAGATTTTTTTTAAATTCCTCAATCTGTATTATAAGGAGAGAAATGAAGGAAACTGAGATTTTTATATATGCAAAATTTATCTAGGATTGATTGGTCTTAAGCAGAAGAACACTGATTTAAATACCATATTGCTGACACAGTTCCTCATCTTTTTTGAGAAAATGTTTGGATAGGTTCTCTAGCACTAGTGGTGCAATTGCTCAGTATGTCAGGAATGACTTTATGTACATAGCTGATCCACTAGTTCATACTCATCTTAAATACTTTTACTCTATGCTAGTAAAAGCAGTTAAATATAAGTGGCTTGAGTTAGGATTTAAGTTTTAATAAATGTTATATACATGGTAACTGTGAATACCTATAAAGTTATATATACAAATAACCTATAAAGTTATATATACAAAATACCTATAACTAAGTGTATATTATGATTTTTCTACAAAAGATTTTAGTATTATCTTTTGTTAATTACAATTACCTATCTATAACCAAATTCTGATTGGAATTTGCATAGCAGCTGAAAGGTCAGTATGTGCTGAGGTTATCTGAGGCTGTAAGGGATTTAGATATTTACAGAATACTCCTCACTGTGGTTAAGTGTTCCCAAATATGTGTCATCAAATTTATTTTGTTTGATCCCATGGCTGTTTAGTTCACCTCATTCTTTCCCTTCTCACTCTGTGATGCAACAGTGGAGTTTTAACGCTGCAGCTAACAATCCTCCCTTTGAAGCAATAGCTCAGGAGTTACTTAAACTGGCAGCAGTCTGATGTTCTGCTTCACCACAGACCTGCAGAAGTACATGGGGAATTTCACAAGCACGAAATTTCACAAACTCAGGAGTAACTGAAGCTGCCAGGTGACTTGTTTCTTTCAAACAGGGGTTGAAGCTATTTCAAATGATCTGTACTGTAAAATTAGGGATGCGTAGAATCATGGCTGTATGTCATGCTGTGCCTGCATAAAGCTGTACATAGAACAGCTTGCATTAAACTCCAGTTCTAGATAGTAAGCAGACTAGAATGTAGAACTAGAATATACAGGACCCACTGCTGTTTGTGCAGCAGGACAAGGCACTGAAGGGGTTTTCTTATCTCCAGATACGATGAAGAGATGGCACAGAGTGATGGGACTGATCGTGACCTGCGGAGTCGTCCTGGGCAGTCCACGGGGGTCAAAGGAAGCCGTGCAAGAGATTCAGGAAAGCCTGTATTGACCACCTGGAAGTGATGACATAAAAAGTAGCTGTGCTCTTGGTAGGAACACTTCAAGAATAACTTGCAGTTTTAGAACAGATTCCTATGTTTTGCTACATTTCATGTAGGAAATACTAAAGAAGACAATACAGCCTTTGAAAAGTGAAACAAACACTCAAAACCCAGGAACTGTACTAGACGTACACTGATTATTATTATTATAACAATACATATAGAGGGTGTATGTATATACATTTATGTTCATATAATTTTATAAACTAGTTCTCAGTAATGATTAAGAACTTTCTTTATAAAGATGACAACTCAAAATATGCATTCTGAAAGAAACTCCTTGCTGTTTTGAATAGTATTTATTTCCTCTAGTAGCCTCTCCCTTCCTGCCTATAATAAATGAGCTGTGGATTCTGTAAAAGGGCCATAGTGGTGAGTATTAATATTTTCACAGTGATGGTTCAGACTCTTGTAATAAAAGAAGAGCAACTAGAAAAAATTAGCAAACATGTACTTGAGGCTGTTGCCAGTTAATGCAGCTATTGATTTATAACCAGTATTAACAAATTGAAAAGCAAGTCTTTAAATGCTGAGGGTTGGGGTTTTTTATTTCCTTTAGGTGTTTTGAGGTGCTATAACTCTTTAAAGGTAGGAAGTTTGATGGACTGAGGGAGCGTTTCAATGGTGTATTGATGGACTATTTCACTAGCCATTAATTTTTATTTTCAGATAGTGCATGTCTGTGGAAAACAGACAGAGCAACCAGATACTGTGACAAATCTCATTGCTTGAAGCTGATGATAAATCTTTATTTGTACCACAACCTCTCAGTGTATTTGCATGTATATAAGTCAAATATCTGTATATTTTTGTATATTTTATTTAACAAAAATATTGTTGCACATGGCAGGCTATTTTTGGTAGCTATGATGACAACAGTTGTGATGATTAGCTGCCATAAAAATGGGAATATTCAGTCTTCTAACAGCAGAGCATATAAACTAGTGGGGTCTGTGATTGGCTGTTGCTTGCACTTGACTTTCCACCAGATGTTGGGTGGTCATTTATAAATGGTAACGTGCACTGGTTGTTTTTATTCTCCTTTTCCCTCCCTCCCTCTTTTTTTTTTTTTTTTTTTTTTTTTTTTTTTTTTTTTTTTAGTAAAGTTAAACTCTCCCAAAAGTTTTTAGTTTCTTGAACACCTAAACCAGACCACCTGCAGCTGCACCACTTTGCCTGCTCTGGAATGTCCTCCTGGAAGAGGGCAGCAAACCATGGCCTTTGGGACAAGTGAACACAGTCTGGCAAGAGCATCTTGTGTTGGGGAGGAGGGCAGATGTGGGCTGGGCTGACCAATATTCTTACACAGAATCTGGGGTTTATCCTTGCAGTAAAGAATGAAATGTGTAGACTGAGTCTCTCCCTAATCTTCATTAATCTTGTATATTCCATTGAAATAAAAGCTGATTCTCTCTTCATCAGACTTGAGTCTTCTCACTGGCCTCTACAAAAGCATATTCTAGTTGACTCTTGAAATAAATAAGGCAAAGGCAAGATGATCACTGCAGGATGGTAAAGCTCACCTAAATTCCAGGTCTCATATTTTGGGGTTGGGATTTTCTGTTTGGGTTTTTTGGTATGGGTGGTGGTGTTTTTGTTGATGGTGCTGGTGGCTTGTTTTGGTTTTTCTCAGTTCCTAACTGTGAGTCTTTCTTGTATGTTTGAGCCTTGACAGTCAAGCTGCTCTTAAGTAGATGTGTAGTCAGATGTGTTAATCATCAGTGGTGTTGTTTTAATTACGTGATGCTTAGTGGGCAGATGTTTCCGGTTTTACCCCCAGCTGCCTGTTAGGGATAAAGTGGGAAGTAGTAACAGCCCTAGGGACTGTGGGCCTGTAGTAAATAGTATTTTGTAGATGATTATGTGTTTAACAGACAGGTAGCATAACAAGGATGCTCTGATAGAAGGAAAATGAAGCTTTCTCTCACTCCTTGCCATTAATTTCTGTAGTGGCTGGGACACAGGATGTGTTGTTGTGGTATTCTTCTGTTGCAACAGTAGTACTGCTTTTTGGGAAGGCTTAACATGACAGCAAAACCAGGTCTGGGTTATTAGGATTTATTGCTGTGGAAGGCTTTGGAGACTGAATCCAGGGGATACTTTTAGCTGTAATTTCACAATGACCCAATACTGATAACAGCATCTAAATAATCTTCTTTTTCCAGACTAGTTTGTTGGTGGTACTCTGTGTTGGCTCTGATGTTATTACAGGTAGGCAGTGAGTTGAATCAGGGCCTCCAGAGCAT
The DNA here is from genome assembly GCF_041296385.1 of Aphelocoma coerulescens. Classification (NCBI taxonomy): domain Eukaryota; kingdom Metazoa; phylum Chordata; class Aves; order Passeriformes; family Corvidae; genus Aphelocoma; species Aphelocoma coerulescens. The sequence goes on along the minus strand of NC_091014.1, from coordinate 66,045,395 downwards.
AAACATTAACAACACAAAATAGTAATGGCACTACCTGTAATATTACTAATACTGAATATTCTTATTTAATTGTTTGGGGGAACTCTACTGGCTTGGAAAGGGTCAGCTCATTTGCATCCTCAGTATTCAATATTTCAGAAGTCAGGACTGGAAATCTTGCTGTTCCTTTCAAAGATTTCTGTCCCAGTGTGTAGCAGATACAGTAAGTAAATATAGTACTTGTAGAGAAGTATTTTATATGGAAAATATTTTTGTAGCAGACCTATCAATTCTAAACATGCAAATCCTTCCCTCTGGCCCAGTGTAATATTGAGAAAGCATATTTCAAACCCTTGAGGATGAAATATTTTTGTGAAATATCTAGTAAATTATCATTACTACCTCAAAATAAAAGCATTAAAGTATTATTAACTAGGGAAAAAAGGGAAAAAAATCCTGACAGGAATCTTGGACTACGTAGTACATAATCTCAGAGCTAGAATGAAGGTGTCAAATGTTGATATCACATTTTACAGTTATATCTCCAACCAATGCAGTACTAGTAATTTGTCTTGCTGATCCAAACATGAACTTAGTCATGCATTATTCTCTTTAAAGAGCAAGAATTCAAAGACACTGCAAATGCAGTGACTCTTCTCTTCCTGATCTCATTCCATTTTCTTTTTAAAATAATAGTCTAGTGATTATATACATCAGACTGCTTTCTCCTCATTTCCTTTTCTTGACAGGCTTTTTGCAGAGATTGAAGTTTGAAGGCCTAATTATATTTTCGCTTCTCATACATGAAAAACCTATATATTTAAAGGGAGTTTTAAGGAACAAAACTGAAATAACATGGAATTCTAATATACTAAGATTGGTTTTCTCATTAACAGTACTAAACTGTCCTGGTTTCAACTGGGATGGAGTTAATTTCTTCTCAGTAGCTGTTGCAGTGCTGTGTTTTGGATTTGGAAGGAGAATGGTGTTGATAACACGCTGATGTTTTGGGGTTTTGCTAAGTCGTGTTTATCCTAAGTCTAGGACTATTTTTTTGTCTTGTCTCATGCTCTGCCAGTGAGGAGGTGCACAGAAGGAACAGAGGAGGAGCACAGCTGGGACAGGTGACCTGAACTGGCCAGGATATTCCACACCATGGAATGTCATGGCCAGTCAATGGGGGAGTTACTCAGCAGGGCTGATTTAGGTTTGGGAAGGGGAGTCTGCAGGTGGTGAGCAGTTGTATTGTGCATCACTTATGATTTTTCCCCTGTTATTATTTCATTTTATTTTACTTCCAATTATTACACTATTCTTATCTCAACATACATTGAAGTTCTCCTTCAGTCCTCCTCCCCATTTCACCCAGTGTGGGGAGGGGAAGAGAGGGAGCTAAATGAGTGGCTGGGTGGTGTTTCATTTCCAGCTGGGCTTAAAACCACAACACAAACCCCAGGCAAAAAATCTGTAACGAGCAGCAATTCTTCCTTTTCTATGCAGAACTTGAGGCCTCGTGTATGTCAGTGAAATGTTCTTGAGAAACTCAAAATTAGGAAGCTCTGTTGCTACGTAATGTCTGTTTTTAAGACTCGTTGAAAAATTCTCAGAAGGAATTTTGAGTAAGGAGAGTTTGTGTTAGCTGGAATGAGTGTGCATAAAGCAGCTTTTCTGCAGACTTGGAGGGTGCCAAGGGAACTAAAGCAGTCATAGCTAATAGTTCTGTGGGAGGAGGAAGAGGGTGGTATGGGGATATCATGCAGTGAGAGGCTGGTTTGTACCTGGTTGTGAAAGGTAAAGGTGAAAATTGAGTTAGGAGGAAGAGAAACTGGAAAGGGAAACTTTAATTGCTTACTCAGAGATAAAATCTTCAACTTTTCACTTCTGCATCTTTAACTAAATCTCTTGCTGTAGTAGGACAGAACTAATGGTACCAAGTGGTGCCCAGGCTGGTAGGAGCCTGGGGCATGCCCTGCTATCAGCTGGAACGGAGGTGATGAGGGAGATGTGTAGCCCACTTGAGGCAGGTGTCTGCTGCAGGAGTTAAGGGGAATTGACTACAGGAGCGATGCTGACATGTAACAGAAGGTGACAAACCTCATGTGGATGCTCTCATTCAGAGGTAAGGTATCTCTTTTTGCTGGAGTCTAATTCTCCAAAAGGTTAAAGCCTGTTTTACCTCCAATTGAGAGAGCTTAAATCTGAGTGACTGCGAGCAGACAAGCTCTTAGTTCTGAGTAACTGTGGCCCTGGGCCAATCATCCTCCAAATCTAACAAAGAAACTGTTTTGGCTTTCAGGGGAGCAAAATAAATCAGAAATAACAGTTCTCAAAAGTTCTGACTTTGGCTAGTATAATAACTTGCCAGGCAGAGCTGATATAAATGTGTGTCTCAGTCCTAAAATACTGTTCTTCATATGCTCCAGTGCTCCCTGGCATAAGGACAGTATTGTATGAAGAATTAAATGGACAAGCTCTAAACAGCTACAGGAATTGTTATAACGGCATCAGTGTAGAAGGAGTTTATTGTTAGAGTTGAATAGTGGGGCTTGCTTCCTGGGCACTAACCTTTCTCCCTAATAATTCTTTGACATGGAAGGAATTAATAAGATTCCCAGAGAATAGCTTCTGTACATGGCTTGAGGAACTTCATTAGTATAAAAGAAACAGTATTATTCCTAAAGCTACTTCATTACTGTTGGCTTTACAATAGGACTTCTGCCTAAAATGTCCCTGTCTCCTGATTCACTTCCTGCTATAAACTGAACAAAACAATAGACATTTCACAGAAGATATACAGCTCTGCATTTCATCAGCAGAACATGTCAGGCAGAGCTCATTTATCTCTGTGGTAAAGGAAGGGCTTTACTGTGTCACTATAAACTGGTGCTGTTTCTCAAGTAGTTGCTGTTGAGTTGACTTGGATGGAAATTACAGAAGGGAGCTGACATTCCATGCCTGCTTTATGACAAGAGTTCACTCCTGCTTTTTGGTCAGTGGGAAGGGCTCTCTGCCCTGTGGTGCAGAGGGATCCACTTATGCTGACCTGCAGGGCTTCTTAAAAAAACAAACAAACAAACAAACTTTGTTCTTGTCATCTCTGCAGAAAACAAACGTGGATAGCTGGGAAAAGCTGACTTTAGCCACGATTTTGTTAAAAGTTCGATTATTAAGAGGAAATAGGAACATGAATTAGTATCTTGGGAAAATTGGTTGTTTTATACTGAATTGTAGGAAGTTGTGTGTGCTCAACTGTATGTTTTTCCAGCTTTTTTAAGTTGCCATCAAAGCCTAGGCAAGCTCTCCATACTTGAACTTTCCCAGTTATGATGATGACATAGATACCTTTACTATTGACTGAAAGTCTTCTGTACCTTCATTATTCTCCAATTTCATACCTATTAAAAGCAAATCATTCACATCTGAGGTAGTCATAGACAATTGGTGTAAAATAGAAAAGTTTGGACAGTATGAAACTGTAATTAAAAACAGTAATGTGAAAAATGAGGAGACAACAAAAAATATTTCAGACAAGAACATGGCTTTTATTTGGAAGGTTCTTTCCCAGTGAAAGTTGGGCAGTGAAACAGTGAAATTGATGATTTGAGTGGAATTAAATTTAATAATCTGAAATTCTTTGCCATTGGTTGGCATATATAGTCACTAACAGCATTACACTTGCAATCAAAATATGGTTCAGGATTTAAATCTACATTTAAAGTGTAAACAAAGATGTATAACACATGGAGTTTCTTAGCAAGAGAGAAGGAGTTTGAAGAGAATGCTGAAATGTTACGGCAGCAGTCAAGAAACACAAATTTGTTCTGAGTGAAGACATGAGACAGAATTTCTTTACAGAGAAAGTACTAGTGCCTAAAAGGACACATGGAATTTCTGAGGACAGCAGAAGAAACAAGAAGCATATTTAAAAATAGATTGTGTTAAAAGTAAAAATAACCGTGGGATATTTATCTAAAATGAGAGGATTTTTTTTTTTCTCCACAAACTTCCTGTCCTGTTCCTAACAGTCTGAATCTAATGCTCACCAGTGGGGCTGGATAGACTGTCAGCTGTTCTTCTAAGGAAAAAGATTAAGGTAATCTTTCACTGGATGTCACATTTTTAATATAACTGAAAATGGGCAGAGAACAACTGCTTTTTAGGAAAAAAAAATCAAAATACTAAACCCAAAATTATTAATATGGTAAAGCTTGATTCTCTACGTAAGTAAATTATTTATGGCATCATAATAATGTCATCATGCTGGGATCTTGCATCACTGATGATAACTATAATTAGACCACTAATCTCTTTTAATTCACTACAAGAAAAACTTAATCTTTGAATATACATAAAGCTCATTTACATTTTATACATTGAAAGAAATAGTACTTTATTATCCACTGAGGTATATTTCCCCAAGCAGTTTTTTGAGTGCATATATGTATGTATTTATGCAGTGCATGTAGCCTCAAACCCTGTATATATTTATACATACATTAAACTGTGTTACTAGAAGTAATGAAGTCAAATTACTGTACCTGTATGTGTATTAACCCCAGTGCAGACAAATTCTGCTTTCTTCATGGGAAGAGCAATAGTGTTGATTCCAAAAGTACACTAAGGTGACTCTAATAATGTTGCTTCCAAATAGTTTTAAATGCTACACTTGGAATGGGGTAAAAACGCGACAGTTTTAAATGTATTTTTAAAACTCTGTTAAGTTATTGTCTTACTGGCTTCCAAAGGTGTCCAGGCATTTTTCATCAAAGTGTCAAAAGGATAGAAAACATCTTGCAAGCAGAAAAGAATATCAGCAGCTTGAAAGTACTGTTCCCTAAAGTGGTATCTTGAGAAACCTCAAAATATTAAATTAAGATGTTCATAAAAATTGCCTTTTGGGAAACTTTCTTTTTTCCAACTAATAGTCCTGCCTTTACTTTTTTTATCTTCAAAATTATCATTTCATAGCATTTATAAATATGTTTCATAGCAGTTATAAGGATGTTAGGTGAATTATAAAGATGTTTAAGTGAAACATTGAAAAACAAAATTGTCATTTCTCAAGTTGTACTAAAATCTGAGTTTAGTTGTTTGTACAAAAATGTTGTGTAAATTCCTCATTTCTGATCAATCTCCATTCCCTTGGAAGCTGGAACCAGTTCAAATTCCATATGAAGATGACTCCCAAAATAACACACTGCCTTTACACTGTGGCACAAGGGCTAAATTTATTGTACCTCTATGTGTGTGTTGTGTGTGTATGATAGGTTTTATATATATAAAAAGTATAGTAAGTGTATATATGGAAATACAGTAAAATATATGTAAATAGAGTAATAAATTGTATACCATTTCCATCCACATATTATAATGTAATATATATAATTATATGTTATATATATATATATAATGTATAAGCAGTACATCAGCCTCCCAAAGTAAATGCATGGGAATAGCTGATTTGAAGAATATTTTCTTCATTGTTAAAAGACTGTCTGACAGTTTGTGCCACCAGACTCGGGACTGAAGACACATTTCTTGCTCCTTTTACATTAACTGTCCCCAAACTGGCCTAAAATAAGAATGTGGGCCCTGATTTTCACAGGCAGTAGCACAGATGCAATCAGCACTCCGTTTGGGGCACAAGGTGGTTGTATTCAATGAACTCCGTGTGAAATAGTTGGGGATTTTCTGTGTCAGTCTAGCCCAGGCTGCAGGTTCTGTCCTCTGCCAAACTGGAATTCCCTTTCCTCGCAGTATGAACTCTGTTCTACCGGGGAGTGCTATGATTTATGCTGAATTCCTGTTCTGTTTCTTCCATCTTTGAACAAGTTTGAGCATTATTTGACCAAACAAAGAGATGAATGACTGTTTTGATGTTAGATTGAAAAAAGTCTTAAGTGTTCTGGCACGGAGAATTTCCAGCTTCGACAATGCTCCAGGCAAAACGGAAGCTTAATTCCTTACAGAAAGTGCTGTCTTTATGATTCTATATGTCCCTTGTAGTGTTCTGTAAAGAAAGCTTGATCTCTCATTTAATGAGAGAGACTGTAGAAAACTAAAGTGCAGCTCTGGTCAGAAGTGTAAGAAACAACTTACAAGATTTCTCCTCAAACGTGTGCTGTTAACTTTCAACACAGGAGAGTGAAGAAAAGGAGAGTAGGGAAGGGAGGAATCACTTTCAATCTCAGGAAGCTTACCAACCTGACCAAATTTCACAGTACTGTTAATAGCAGTTAGTTCAAATCCATTTGTCAAGGACATGCAGAAGATAAATTTTATGTCAGTGCTATGGTCTTAAAATCCTACCGAACTAATCTAAGTGAACTTAAGTTAATGAGTCACAGACTGAGTGAAGGAGTACAGGAAGACTTGGCGTCTATCTGATTGTATGCGGACTTGCATAAGAAACATGGCCAAGAGGAAAGCACTCTTAGGACTGTTTTGCAGCCCTACCCAGTGATCCAGAGCTCCTGCTGCCCTCAAACCAGGCTGTCCCTGGGGACAGCGCTGGAAGCACAGCAGTGATGAGAAGGGCAGATGGGAGGGAAATGCAGAAACTAGTGGCAGAGAAGGCAAACGCTGAGGGGACGAAGGAAGGTCACCGTCGTGGCTGCTGCTTGGAACTTGAAATAGTCTTCTGTCTAAAACAAATCCGAAAGATAGGCGAAGGCGGGAGTACCAGTTCTGATACTGGGCGAGAACGGCGTAGCTCCGCGGACAGCGGTGTAACCAAACCAGCAGTGCCGTGTCAGAGGTGGCCCCGTCCTTGAGCCCGTGCCCGGGGCAGCTGCGAGCCCAGCCCAGCCCAGCCCGAGCGGGCGCTCCCGGTGCCGGCGGAGCGCACCGCGCTGTGCGGAGCGGCTTCAGCGCCTGCACCGCTGCCGGGCGCGGAAAAGTCCCCGACGCTTCCCGGGATCTGTCAACTTGGCTCACATTTCGCTTCGGGGAAATAACATCTGCTTATTCACGGTGCCCCGCAGTGGAAACGGGACACGGACGCCGTGTTAGACTCGCCGCGCCCTGCCACGTTCCGCAGTGCTCCTGTCACGGTTTCCTACGCTCGTATACCTGGCTCACGCTGCGGCCGGGCGGGCCGGGCAGCCGCTGCCCACGCGGTGGCCGGAGCCCCCGGGCTGAGCTCGGGCCGAGGCCGGGGTGGTCGGAACCCCCCGAGCCGGGGGCGGTCGGAACCCCCCGAGCCGGGGGCGGTCGGGGCTCCCCGGGGTGACCCCGGGCCGGGGCCGGGGCCGCGCGGCTCCAGGTGTCCCCGACGGCCGCCGAGGAGCGCGCTCCGGCCGCGGGCGCGCGCACCACCCCTCACCGCCCCCGACTAGGAAGCGGCGTTGATTGGCAGCCGCGGAGAGCCAATAGGCGGTGGCGGGGCGGGAGCTTGCCCGCGCTCTCAGCCAATGGGCAGGCGGCTGGGCGGGCGCCAGGGGGCGGGCGGGGGCGGCGGCCGCAGTGGCGGCGCTGAGCGGAGCGCAGGGGTCGGGTCGGTTCCGCCGCGCTCTCGCCGTCTCGTCACCCCCCAACCCCGCCGGGCACGGGCGACAGGCAGGTCCCGGCGCTGCAGGTGAGGGCTGCGCCGCGCTCCGGGGCCCTGCCTTCGGGAGAGGCTCGAGCTGGAGGCCGGGTTGGGATCCCCGTCGGAGCCGTTGGGCAATGGCGGGCGGTGGGTCCGGGAGGGGGGAGCCGCTGGTGCCGCTGCCGCACCGGGCCGGTGCCGCTGCCCGTGCTGGGGCCGGGCCGGGCCGGGCCGGGAGAACACCCCCAGGGACCCCGCTGGATGCGGGCCGCCCACCCCGCCGGCGCTCCGGGGCTGCCGCTGCGGCGGGCGCGGGGAAGGTGAAGCTCTCCTTGCACGGCGCCAGGGGAAGGGCAGGGCTGGGGCTTGCGAGGGATGACGACACTGGCTCGGTTCCTGTAGGAGGGGAGAGCTCCCTGCTCGGGGAAGTTTAGTGACCCACTCGGTGGTGGTGACCGCTTTGGTTTGGAGAGGGGAGGAAAAGAAAGCAAGGATGGAGTCCTAAACTTGAGCAGCTGGGTTTTTCCTCCCGGCTTTGAAATCCCGGCGCCCCGGATGATGGCAGGTAAGGATGCTGGTTTGGTGGGAGGAGGTGTTTCTGCGGGGGCGAGTGAGGGTTTAAACTGCTCAGGGCCTCCTGAGTACCGGTTATGACCCAGCTCAGTCAAGCTTCTTGGTCTTGCCGTTGCTGCCTTCTGTCTTGACTTTCCCTTTTTTGGCCTGTGGAAAGAATCTCCTCATCTCCTAGACCGAAACTTCTGTGTGAGAGACAGACATCTCTTTATGTGCATTGAGGCTACCTGGTTAGGGAAGAACAGGATGTGTACAGTGTCTGCCTGGCTTGCTGTATCTGTCTTTCTCAGCTGTCTCTGCTTGGAGTGACTCAGAAGCTGATAGATTCAGTCTTCTGAGCCGTCATCCTTTTGCCTGAGCAGTAAAGGAAGCCAGAAAGACGCAAGTGGCGTACGCTGTCCTTTGCAAACTGAACAGTTTGAAAACTAAATGCAGTCTTGCAGTTTTAAACGCTTGGATTACTTGATTAAAATCGTAGATTAACTAGGATAATTTAAAACTAGTACACCACTGCTCATGTTTCCTGTACCTGTTTGTGTAAGTTTGATCATTTGATCCAGATTTGGGTAAGAAATGAGCCTTGGATATGCTATGCACTTTCGTTTCTGTTGTGCTCTACGACCTCCTGCTTAAAAGGCTGCCATGAGACTGTTTTCTCTTGCTATTGGGGAGTGGGTGAGGGATTCCCTTCTGCTAATTTGGATTTAATGCCAGCATCTGTTTGGCTCTTCTTTAAAGCCAAAAACCTTTCCCCTGCTTTTAAAAGTTAAAACAGTAGTAGTGCGTTATTACAATAGCCATAGTGAAGGCTATGTTATGTAAGCAACTGAGTTTTTATTCTGATTTTAGTGCAACAAAAGGATCATTCTCATGTGTCTGCGATGAGACAAGCACCACTTTGTTGCTTTCTTGGGCAGGGTGGGCACACATGACATTATGACTTTTATTTCTGCTTAAAGGTGAGCAATAACTAAAAGAGTTTGCCAGCTGTGTTTCAGATGGTCAAAACTTGTTAATTGCATTCTTTACTATTAAAGTTGTTATTATTACCAAGGGCTAATGTGCTGGCTGTTTTATACCTGTACCTGCCTGAAATTATATTTTTTCAAACTTGCAATTTGCCTTCAAAGATAGTAGTTATATTCTGCCAATTATGGCTGAATCAGCTGAAGCAGGAGCACATATTAGCATAAGGAGCATGTCTGTTTAGCACAGTGCAGCATCATTTTAGAGATCCCTGATCTCTGATACACCACAGCTTCAGTGTGGTGAGCAGGAGAGGTGTGGAGGTGCCACCTTGCCATGGCTGTTCTATGCTCAAGTGCTCCAAACTCCCTTCGGGAAGGAGTTTACAAATCTGGATCAAATTCTTCTTTTTTATGCCTTTGAAATACCATCATAATAAAGTGGCTTTTTGACTGTGGTCTAGATCATTGTCATCTATGAATGTTTTTAAACAGTGCCTTCAGAAGATGCCTAGATGATATATTTATCTAGTGGGTAGATGTCTGCTTTCTTTTCTTTTGACGAGTCACTTGAATGTTGGTCTGAAAATCAGTGAACCTGTTATTTTTACCAGGTGACATGTTTGGATGATTTAGGGTCAGGCATGAGAAGTTTTGTTCCCCTGGTCTGTCTGTGGAGCATATGGGCACCTTTTCCAGCTCTAGAGCTGAGTGAGCTACGTGCTTAAAGATGTCCGTATGTCAGCTCTGTGCTTCCCTGTGTGTGGTTAAAATGAGCTTGAAGGTGACTGTGAGTTGAATGCCTATAAATGCAGGCCAAGAAGATGCTGTGCTTATTGCAGGAATTGGATGAAATGCTTAGCAGTGCTGCCAGTTAAAAGTTGCCTGTGCTTGTACAAATCTGTGTTGTAATACAAAGTAGCTAAAAGGCAGCTTTCTGTTTCTGAGTTGGTGCCTGGTTTTCTTAACGTAGCAGCTCCTGGAAAAACAGCCTCTTGTCATACAATAAAGCAGGAGAACAGTAGATGCAGATTGAAGGTGGGTTTTGTTTTGGTGGGGTTTTTTGTTGGTGGTGGTTTTTCTTGGTTTTTTTTGTTGTTGTTGTTTTGTTTTTTAATACGTATTTTTAAACATCCATATAAAGTAATATATGAGTGCCTTTTTTGGTTCTTGGAATCTCTGCTTTTTAAAAAAATACTAGGATTTAATGACTTTCTTGTTGCCTGGGACCTGGAATGAAGTATCTAATGCTTGAATTTAAGACTAGTCTGTGAGATGAACAACTTCTTTGTAACATGGGATTTAATTCAAGCTCCTCCAGAAATAATCCCCAGAACTTCAACAGGTGACACTGTTCTTTTCAACTAAACTCAGTTACTGATTTTTGACTTAATGTAATGATGGCTTATTCCCAGGAGATGAAAAGAAAGAAGTAGGGAATAAAACAGTGATGTAACTGTGCTGAGATAAACCAAGCTAAGTGTTCTGTGGTTGAATAGAATGCTGTATTTAGTATGAATGTTACCTGCCTGGTTGGCTCACTGGGGTTGAGAAGAATAAGCTGGAGTTGACAGGAAAACAGCTGCTGTATTCTGGGGTTGGTTTGCAGTCTCCATAGTCCAATTTGTCACGAGACTTGAATGTTATTCCTTAATGTGTTATCCTTTAAGGTGCTTTTCTTAGGGGAGGGGAATAATCCAAATTTCTCTAATGATGTTGGTCTAGAATCTGCCTTGATGAGTGCTCCTTGGAGTGTGAGGGATTCTGCTTGAGCCACTGGTGCACTTGCTTAGAGTCCTGTGGATCTTGGTGGACAGGATGTGTCAATATTTGAGGAAGTTCCCAGCCCTAATTAGTAAATAGGGGTAGAACGAACATGGCTATTGTAACACTGCACAGTAATCAGCTCCAAGGCAAAAAGAAAATGTTTCTTGGGCTTTAAGTAAGGTGGTTTGCTTCAAATTCTTAGAATATGCAAATATTTAAAAACTGTTCTGGCTTACACAAGGTATTGTAAATATGTTGGTAGTATTGGAAACCTGTATATCGAACTGTTTGGCTTTGGGCTAGTGCATATTGTTAATTCTTTTTGCTTGTGTAGGACTCTTCTTTAAGAACTAATTCCAAGGCATCTGTAGACCAAAATTTTTAAACAACCTTCTTTGCCTTTTATCACATACCCTAGAGCAGTGAACAACAAGCCAGACTACAGTATAACAGCAGAAATGGTGAGAATGAGAACTCTGTATGGTATTATGAAGTATTTCTGTGAAAGAGTTTTACTGAAACCAAAAAGGCTGGATTTTATGTAATCTTTTGACATAAACTTGTAACATAAATGGGCACCACTCAGACTTTAAGTGACACTGTGAACTCAGAGGAGTTCACAAGTATGTTCTAAGTATCTTCTTATGCCCGTTGTGATTAATATCCTGATGTACTTGCAAGCTCTTAGCTTTTGATATAAAGTAATAAGTTGTTTGTGACTACTAAAACTGGCTGACCTTGGTGTTACTCTGCTGTTCATTATGAAGTCTCTTGTTACAGAAGTGTGATATTCTTTCTGCCTTATTTTGTTGTGTCTTTGTGCATGAGTAGCAGGAATAGGGCTCAAATCTGACTTTCATGTATGAGGGTGCATTAATCTCTCCCACATACCAGGTGAATGTATTGCTACCTAGTGATTGTAGCAACAAAATGTTGTTGACTGGGCTCTGAAAAGACTAGCAGAGTTTTTTGTACCTGGCATCTCACAGCCAGGGTTTTGGGTTACAAAACCAACTTGCACAGAACTTCTTACGTGGCATAGTAATAGTAGCTGAATACTGAAATAAGATTTTTTTCTTTGCTGTTGTTCTCAATAGCAGATGCACAGCCACACTTGATTAATTTTAAAATAATATGACAAAGAATATAATGAGCGTAGTTTTTTTTCTAATTTCTGACTTAATAGGTTAAATAAAAAGTGCAGGGTGAATATGCTTAATGTGCCCTTTTTTAAAGGGGTAATGTAAAGTACAGATTTCAATAAATAATCTGCCATGAGTCATAGGACAAACGGGACGTGGTTTTGGTTTGACCTACGTCTCTCATCCTCTCCCTTAATTGAGACTTTCTTAGCTATTTGACAGATACCTACCTCCTTGCTGAGTGGAACAATGCTGCTTTCTTTTTGGGAGAACTGATAAATGGGTAATAAACAGGTACAGATCTGTTAAATTAACTCTGTGTATTTAATGGAACCACGTGCATGCAACATCAACTTGTAGGCATGCTTACTTCCACAGTCTTTGAATAATATTCTTAAAAACATTTCTTCCAAAGTCTTCAGGTTCTCTCTGTCTCTTAATAGTTAGAGATAAAAGCTTCAAAACTCTAATTTTTTCATTTACCTGTAATAATCTAACCACTCAAAGTCATCTGATATCTCCTCAGCATAGAATTGTGCTTAACTTGTAGGAGCTGCTGATCAGCTTGCTTTAAGCTCTAGAGGGAATTCATCTGAATGACATTGTTCTTGAATTCTTGCTGTGTTGAATGAGGTTATGGTTCCATTCCAAAATGTGAAGACGCTGTTTTACACAGGAGAAACTGGGTAACCATTTCATTTACACAACATTTCTTTAGTTTTTGTGTGTTAGAGAGCTTCATAAAAGAATGCTGTCAGTGTAGTGTCATTCAGATACAGAGAGAAATAAATTGAGTGGCTAGCTCTTCCTCTTTTGGGCAATTAAATTCTTAGAAACTATTACACCCACACCTGGGAGTATTGCCATCTCACTGTCTGTTATTTTAGGGCTCTGAGAGTTGAGGTTTTTGTCATTTTTGAAAGCTTGTGCAACTGAAAGTGGTAACAACCAGCACATATGGATAAAGTATAATCAACCAATAATGTTTGATTCATAGTGCCACTTCCCAGAGCACACTTCCACGCTGTCTTAAGCAGAGTCCTAAATGGAAAATTAAGTGAAAAAAAGTTGTATTTTGTTACTGTGTCATTGATGGCCTATGGTGAGATGACCGTGGTTGGATGCCAGGTGCCCACCAAGCAACTCTGTCACTCTCCTTATCTGGACAGGGCAGAGAAACTGTAACAAAAGACTCACAAGTTGAGATAAGGACAGGGAGAGATCACACCCCAGTTATGAACATGGGCAAAACATACTCGATGCAGGGAAATTAATTTAACTTACTGCCAATCAAATCAGAGTAGGGTAGTGAGAAATAAACCCAAATCTTAAAACTCCTTTGACCAATCCTTCCCTTTTTCACAGGCTCAACTTCACTCCTGATTTTTCTGCCTGAGTGGCACTGGGTGACAGGGAATGGGGATTGCAGTCAGTTCCTCACACATTTATCTCAGCTGCTCTTTGCTCTTCACGCTCTTTTATCTGCTCCATCATGGGGTGCCTTCCATAGGAGATGGCTCTCCACAAACTTCTCCAGCATGAGTCCTTCTCTCAGGCTGCAGTTCTTCACAAACTGCACCAGTGTGGGTCCTTTCCAGGGGGTCTGTCCTTCAGGACCAGCCTGCTCCAGTGTGGGTCTCCCACAGGGTGACAAGTCCTGCCAGCAAACCTGTTCCAGCCTGAGCTCCTCTCTCCATGGGGTCACAGGTCCTACCAGGAGCCTGCTCCAGCCTGGGGTTCCCATGGGGTCACAGTCTCCCTTGGGCTTTAATGGCTGCACCGTGGGGTCCTCCATGGGGTGCAAATTTGGCTGTATCCTCAGGAGCATGTGTTGGAGATGGCTTTAATGAACAGGCAGTTTTGGTATGTGGATCATGCATTAGCATTCTATAGACATTTCAAGATATCATTTGATTAAAGAGATTTTAATTCTCTTAAAATGTTTAAGTAGGTTGATTATCCAGGTGCTAATAGCATGCAGAAGAAATGCAAAAGGATGATTAATAGATTTTAATCCAGGAAAGAGCCATTTGTAATCATGTGATCTTTTCTGAAAAAGACCTTCCATAGGACTTGTGTGAATGAATCCCTGTTGGAATTTGATAGAGCCACAAAGAAAGCTTCCCATTTAGAAAAAAAGGCTGTATAGTCTACCACAACCCTATTAGGTGCCCAGTTAGCTAATTAGTCCTGCTGTCTCTAACAGGGTAATCTCTCTGATGTATAGTCAGATAATACTTTATTTATATCCTATGATTCATTGAGCACGTTCAACTGAGCGTTCTACTCCATTTCAGAATTCCTCAAACGTGATGCTTAAAATATTCATATTTATGAGATAGGGAAATTAAACTTTGTCTTGGTACAGTCCAATGCAATTTGCAAATTCAGATCTTTAGGTTGTGCTCATTTAAGCAAACAGTCCAGATAGGTTTGTCAGCACTGGTTTTGGTCTTATTTACTATTTCCTCAGGCTTTTGTAAAGATTGTCTGGGCATTAGATCAGTCATGATTCCTGATCTGTTCCCAGGTCACCAGTAATAATGGTAAAGAGCTTAGCAGTAGCTTGGTGAACACATCCAGTTTTGTAATATTCCTTGACTCTGTCTTTTCAGGGCTTAAAATAAACATAACATCAGACTGAGCTTGTGTTATTCTGCATCTTGATCAGAATACCTTGTGAAAGCAAGGTCAGGGCTGTGTTGAAACTTAAGTCCTCAGCATAGTCACCATCACTCAGGATGGTGTCCTCATAAAAAGAAGGTGATGCTAAGAATTTGGTTGTATTGTATTTTTCTTTTTACTTTGTAATAATAATTATCAACTTGGTATGCTCAGATGGAATCTTACTTCTTCTATTTTGACTTGTCCTGGTTCTGGCCAGGACAGGGTTAAATTTTGCAGTAAAATTTAACTGGCAGGAGGGGCATGGCCAGGACCTGGAGGTTATTCTGTACCACCTCGGGTCATTTTCCAGGGATGGGGGAAAGGCTCCCTTCAGGAGCGTGAAGGAGGGAGTGCCCGGGCATTGTTAGGGTTTTTCTGCGTGCTGAGCATGCTAGAGCATCCCAAATGATATTTTTAAATTCTTGAACAAAAGCTGGTTTGGGCTCCTAAGTCCTTTTAGTTTCTAGTTTGAGGGCTAATAATCATATCACTCAAATTGTCAGTATTCATAGATCTTCTGCCTCTGTTCTACATTAAAGTGAGTAATAGCATTGTTGCAAAGGTTGTTACAGTAAGGATAATAAAGGAGCTTTAAATATATTTGCAGTCTACCAATACAACTATTTCTGTGTTCCTTCTTCTATCTTTTGTCATTTCTAGCTTTTGTTATATTTGTTACTGTGAACATCCCCTCTTTTCCACTTCACCTAGAGGTATTTCTGTAGGTTATGTGGTTTTCTTCAAATGTGGCTTTGGGGCAAATGTGGCTATTAAAAAGTCTTATGTGATTCCCTGTTAATCTTGGATGGTATAGTACTATTAAAATAATACTGAAGTAATATTATTTTATCAGATTGCCAAAGCTGAGCTTCTCAGGACAGGTAGTCACTTCTAGTTCTGTCATCCATTCTCTTTTGAGGTATGGATGTATGGTGTTCCTTTGTGGTGAATGCAGTGTGCTGTTTGAGTTAGGATATTGTCATCTATAAATCCCATACAAATTTGGAGTTGGGAAGGTGAAACATGGAACATACATGGATGGGACCAAAGGGCCCCACAATAATGTGGCATTCTCCTTCCCACAGCAGCTTGTTGCAGAGGGAGCTGTGTGTGCTGTGTTGTTTAGTGTGCATTAGTGGCCTCTGGTAGATACCACTTAGTGCTCATGTGGTGCAGAATGTCTGTGGAGTGTTAAATGTTCTTTAAAGTTGCTAATACTTCAAGTGAGTAATGAACATTATTGCTGAAGTGTCACCACTCGTTTCTTGACCAATCCTCTCTCCCTACGTAACCACGTACAAACTCTTCAGTTGTGTGACATGTACAGTGAAGTTTCAGTGTTATAAAATGGGCTTGATTTATGTTCCCAAAGGCAATAATATAATCTCTTACTTGTATGCCTACTGCTTACACATAAGCAATGAAAAGATCTTTTTGCCTTTCTTTCAGGGTGTCAGCCTTTTTCTGAAGGGTATCTTGTGTGTGGTCTGTGTACTTGCCCATTCTTTGTGTTAGCATAACATCTTGGTGCTTGTTAAACTGGCTCCAAAGTTTGTTGCTACTTTACTCCAGTGATAAGTTACTTCAAAACAAGCAATAGTCTGTGTTGTGACTAAAACAGGAAATCAGGGTTTTTTTGGTGGTGCTCAGCTATTTGTTCTTGCTATGTGTTCCGTGGTGGTCATGTTTATCTGGCTGTGCTGTGTCTGGGGTTGGTTCTCTGGTTCAGCAAGAAACCTTTTATTTTTGCAGAGTCATTTTCAGCTGGATAAAGCTTAGCACCTGATTTCCCAAACAGAATCAATGGCATAGGAATGGGTCAGGAGGGATGACTGGGGATGCGGCACAAACAAGATCAGTCACTGTCAGTGGAATGAATTTATGCCATAACAAAGCGATCAGACTACGTACTGAGCGATGCAGAACAGTGAATAATTTCTATAAAGTTGACCTGTAAAGTGAATGTTGAATGTAAACAAGTCTCTGCATAAGTGCTTTTATAATCAGATGTATGCCAAAGATGGTTGGATGTAATAAAGTAAGGAAAATGGAATGGATATAAATGCAGCATCATTGTTTGCCCTGGCAGCTGAAGCTGTGCTACCTGAGCTGCTGAAACACAACTGAGAAAGATGTGACATCTTCACTCAGACTCTACCCTTACACTGTCCATAGTTAAGGGAATTGGAGACGAACTTGTTTCTTGATTTTTACCAATTTTAAATGCATGGATGAATAGAGAATAAGTATTAAGTGATATTAAATTAATAAATTTTATGGTCAACTTGCTGGTGTTTTCTTGATTTTTTTGCTTAAAATATTTTGGAGTGGAAGTACCAGAAGACAATTGAAATACTTTTTCAGCTTAAACAAGTTCCAAGTAGAAAGGAGTCAAAAGTCCTTGCCTTTTTACCTTCAAAATATTCACTTGTAAATAATGTAGGTGTTGCTAAGGTTTAAAGCTGATATTTTATTCTTATGTAATGAAATACAGTATTTGTAGAAAAAAAAAGTGAATGCTAAATAATTGTTTTGAAACTCCTAGCAGATGATTTAGATTAATCTGTTAGCACATTATTGTTAAACCAAGTTTTGAAGAAGTAGCTTTAAATTTCAATTCGATACTTAATTTCCAAAATTGATGCAATTTTGTGGAAAGAATCAAGTGTGTTTTTATAATGTTAGTATCTTCTTTCCTTTTTTTTTTCCTTTCTCCCAGGGTAAAATCTAGGTGTACAAAAAACCCATGCCATTGTTGTAGTTTCCTAGACTGAAATAGAAAAACTGCTTGCCTACCTTATTGAAACCTCTTTGGGTTTGGCTTTTTGGGTGTTTGTTCTTTGTTCTTCTTGGTTTTGTGAGGTTTTTTTGTTCATTTGGGTTTTTTGTTTGGGTTTGGGTTTTTTCGGTTGATTGGTTGGTTGGTTTTGCGTTTTTTTAAGAATTATTAGAATTCGAGAAGTAGATTTAGTGGGATTCCTGTTACTTTTGTACTACAGTACTGTCCAATCTGCTTTCTTGGCTATTCTCAGTGAACTACTATTCCAGCAGATTTATTTTTTTTTAAGCAGGTGCTTAGATTGGCTAGCAGAGAACATCTTAGAGCAGTATTGCAGAAATTTTGTGGTTTTCTTTGTTTAATTGTTGTCTGCACTGGGAAAGGTGCCTGGGATATCATGAATGTCTTGTCTGTTCATTGAGCTAGGACCAAATTTATTATTTATGTTTATATGCACAAATTTGAGGAGATTAAAGGACAATCCGTGTAGTTTTAAAGGATCTGTAGGTGAACCTTAAAATTTATTTGAAATGAGATTTGATCTTAAAATTGGTTTGAATTTGGCTAAGAAATCCTTTGTCCAAAGTAGCATATTAAGCAGCTGCTTCTGCTTTGGCTTGTTGTATCCCTATATCAGAGAGCAACATGTGGGTTGAGTCTGTATCAAGTTACTGTATTTTTAGCATTTGGTTTAGCATAAACTATCATAGTTTCTGGTAGAATGTACATCCTGTGAGTGGTATGGGTGTCATGAGTAAAATCTGTGCTGTGCAATGTTAATCATTGTCAGGTCAGTACCAAGCAGTTCAGTAACTGATGAGCACAGATAAAACAAGTATCATACAGCGATTCTGAATTTATTTGGGGTTCTGCAAGATAACCTATAGGTTCTTTGCTTTAGACTTTGATCAGTCTGATAAAATATGATGATGTTTTCTTTCTACACAGAGATCCACTCAGCTGGGATTTTTTATTAGTCCTGTACAGAAACTAAAATTGTGATTGGAGATCTCTCCTTTATCCCTCCTCCCCTTTCTTGCCAAAGAGGCTGGATAGGAAGCACCTTTGTGTCTACTTGTTGTTAGGTATTGCAGAAACATTTTGTGTAATTAAGGAAAAGTAGTGCTAAATTTAGCATGTAATTAATGTGTTGTGAACAAAATTACTAGTTTTACAGTAATAATTTGAGCAGCTTTTATGCCACTGCAAAGAGACCTTATTGCATAGCAGGAAAGAGATGAACAGGTTTTGATGTTTTCAAGTACCTCCGAAGGTATTTTCATTGGGCACCCTTTATGGGTTTTATTTTTTGCACTTGTGGTATTTATTTCACGTATGGATTATTTCATACATATGGATCAAATACTACATTCTCTGAGTGAGTACTGCTGTCCCAGTGTAATATCTTTTGATGTGATTTGTCTGAGTTGTGAATGATGTTAGTATTTCAGGTTTGAAGTTTATAGTGTGTTTGGTTTTTTCAGTTTTCAGGGATATGTAAAGTATCTAATTTAGCTAGCATACTCACTGGAACACAATTTATTAGGTAGGAGAAATACCATCAAAATCTGTTGTACAAATTAGATCTTTAAAGCTGAAGGTTTTATAAACATGCTTCTCAAAATATATTTTGAATTTGCCAAGGAAAAATGTATCACACAAACCCTTCCATTTTTTAAATTGCATTGAATAGTTAGAGAACAAAGTTATGTAATCTCATTTCAGAAAAAAAAGCTTTTATGAAAATCTTGTGAAACACTCTTTGTAATGCAATAGCAATTAACTTGTGCAGTGTTCAACCCTGCAAGTGGGGAGAAATAAGCAATGTAGAACTTACAGCTCTTGTTAAATTGCTTTGTCAACTGTTGTTGCAATCCTCCAGGAATCTCTGCATTGCTTCCCAGAATGAATTAAATTTGAGCTACTTTCTCCAGTTATGCAGCTGAAGCGGCTCATGAGAATTATTGGAATGTGCAAAGAATAGCATATTGCACCTAAGCTTTTATGTTAGAATTTCTGTAGCTGTGAATACTGAAAGGGCTGCAGGAAGTCCAACTATATAAGCTTTAAAAGATGTTTTTATATCTTCTTTCACAGTTGTTTTTCTGTCCTAAGGGGGGGAAAAAAAAAGTCATCATCTCAGGTGAAAGACAAGTACAAGTAGGGATTTGGCATATATGTGTCAAAATGAAAATGCAACAGCTTCAAGTTTTGTCTAAAGCTAGCCTGCTGAAACTTAAATATTCAAGCAAGAAGTTAGGTTTTTGAAAATTCATTTAGCAATCTGTTACTTGATTTCTTCTGGTTTTGTCTAGAATTTAGAACTTCATGCAGAATTACTGGTTATCCGTGTTAAGCTGAATAAGCCTTACAGTAGTGACTTGCCTCCAAATTCTGAAATCATTGAATATATTCTGGAATATTACTGTTGAAATGTCCCAACTAGAGGACTGTAAAATGTGAGTTTAAATGTTTTTTAAATTTGGATAAGCTTTCAGTGCCTTTAATTTATAGGCAAAAGTGCTGGCTTTTTACTTGGATATATTGGATCCCTTGAGCCAGAAGCTTTTTGCATAGCTAAAAGAACCCTTTCTATATCATTGTGTCCTGATTACTTCGTATCAGTGACATTAGGAGGACCTTTTTTCAACCTGTGTTGGTGCTGCCTTCCGTTGACTTTCACCTTTCCAAACACAAGGAAATGGACAGTGGTGATGCATTTTGATTGTCAATTGGAGCCCTGGGGAGTTAGTAAAAGTAATTTCAATGTTAATTTTGCTAGGACTTAGTCACAGCTGTGAGCCAGTACTAAACCTGTTCAAATGGCCTTCTTTATTGCTGCACTATTTTTAGGTTGAAAGGGCTATCTTTAGAAACTTCTTTGTTTGGTGAACATTGCAGGGATACAGTTCACATATTCTCGTACAAGCATCCAGGGAGAATTTTGAAAAAACCTTAGAACTCTTCTGATATTACATAACACACTGAAGTTCTAAATTGTTCCAGTTAGTACCAGGCATCATTATTGAGAGCCTCAGATGGAAGACCAACAGAAGATTTGTGTGGCAGCTACTATATCTTCTTTTACAAAAAGTTCTTGAAACTGAACTGCAGGTGGATGCTAGTTCTAACAAAATGTTGGCTAGACTGGTTTGGTGTCATTAAAATTCTTCAGTTTGTGTATCAATAAGAATAGACAAACAAATATTTCTGAAAGAATAGCTGCCTTCCTTTGAAAGGAGTTTTTGGTACCAGTGGTAGAAATGCAAGTCAGAAGTAGTTTGGATTTAGAGCTTTATCTCATGCCAGTGGATGTTACAATAAAAATATGTTCAAATGATAAGGAGCAGATTATACCAGGAGGTACCATGCCCAGGACAAAGACTAATTGTTGAACATGGGTGTACCAAATGAATGTTTTTTCAGGCTTAGTTACTTGAGTACCTGCAATTTATGTCATGCAAAATGGACCATAGTGAAAAACCTGTGTCATTACATGGATTAAGTATAATGTAAACTTTGTGTTGTACCAATACCATGAAATTTTTCTTCAGGTGTTAGTATTCTTAGTTAAAGGATTAGTGGATGGCTTTGGCTGCAAGATTCAACTGTGTAGCCTTGTACTTCAGCATAAGAAAAAAAGTGGACAACAATTGTGTGTGTGCAGAAGGTAAAGAAGCCAATGAAATGTAACTGGCCATGAGAATGGCACTGCAGTTTTTGTCTTTCAGAAGATGCATGATGTCTTGTGAATTGGTAGATAATTGATTGTAGAGTCCCCATCACAGAAGACTTTGTGACTGGATAGGGTGCTAGATAATCTCAGCAAGGCTCCCTTTGCTGTGAAAGACTGGACTAGAGAGGTCAGGCTGTTGCATGGTTCTGTGATCCTTGTAACTCGACAAATACTCAGCTGAAGTATTTCTTATGGGATCTGATTACTCTAGGAAAGTGTGGCTGTTGATCACTCTTTGAAGAGACACTGTGTAATCCAGCCTCGTCTGCTCCCAGGACTTGTTTTTAGGATCTTGTGACCCTCACTATAACCCTCATCTTTTCCCAGTTAAAATCTGGCATTAAAAATAGAAACAGATCTAACTTTTATCTTCTGTGGAACTGAAAAGTAATGCATTTTTTTTTCCTGATGAAAACAAATTCTGGTAGACTGTCCTCTGTCACAGTTAACTAGATCATCAATTGTCAGACTCAAATGAGCAGAATTTCCAATGCTAAAGTGTCACTGGTCCATGACAGGGTCAGTAAACATTAGCCTTCTTTGGTTTAAAATTGGCATTTTCAGCTGGAATTATGGCTACAGGCTTTTAAAGATAGTATGACAAAGTAGATAATAAAGTGCCAAGAGTTGGACATTGCATTTTCAGTTTCATAAATAACAAGGTAGAGAATAAATATGTGTTGTCTAATGAATCAAGGTTATTAAGCTCTTGAATACTCTATATAGCACATTCTTCACTAATGCTATTTTTAGATGTGGTAAATTAGAACTGTTTTTTAAGTGTATTATCTGTTTTCATAATTTTGGGTGACTGATGCATCAACTAGATATTTTGCATCAGTGAAGCAGCTGTTTTATCTTTCAGATGTGGACAGTTGCATAAGTTTTTTCAATATAAACTGAATTTCAAGTTAAACACAAAAGGAAAGAAAGAAACTGCTATAGGAGTATTTGTGTGTGTACCCTGCAGATACTTGTACCACAGGTTAATAATACTTAATGACAAGAAAATCCATACAGCTGGACTCACCATCTCTTTGTGCTTTTAGTGTTCTCCTTTTAAATTGCACATATGTCTTAAACATGACTTTGCCTGTTCTGAGATAACCTTAGTAAATACTCCAAAGTATATTTAAAAAATATTTTTGAAAATTGTTCTTTCATGTGCTCTGTACCCTTAAGCTTCAGGAGTAAGGACAAAACAACTTTTAAACAGCTGTGGTCTGAGACCTGATGTGATTGTGTGAAGGTTCCTTGTGACCCTGACTCTTCAGCTGTTCAGCTGCCTTTATTAGGAACAAGTGTTACTGAGTTTGAGGCTGGAGTTGCTGAAGGGATTCTCTTCCTGGGTTAGAGAAACTTCTGGCCTTCTCCAGAAAGCTTAAAATGATTGAGGAGTTACTGTGGGTCCTCTTTATTACTGGAGCTGACATTAGCTTTGTGGGCTCAGGAGACTTTCTAGAGGTGGGCCTAATTTTTCCAATAGTGTTTATATTAAGGCTTTAAGCCTTCAGAACCAGAAGTGAAAAATGTCTCTACTTAAGTTTCACAGGTGTTCTCTCCTGAAATGCTCTTGGCTTGAACTGTGATGTTAAAGAGTGTGATTATTAAAAGTATCGTGTGTTGCTTGTAAAATATTATAAATAATATCTTTTGATGTGCAATTTCTGTCATGTATTTTTTATTGTCTAATGTTTTTTTCTGCAGTATTTCTTATATATATATTTCTATATATCTATTCAAAATCTTATATATCTATTTTATTCTACCATATTATAAAGGCAGTTAAATGTGAAATTTATTATTCATTGAGTAAGCACATCACTTGATTTTCTTATTCTTGGGGAAATAGAAATCTTATTTTCAGTTAAACTTTGAAGTTATTTTTGCATAATTGAAGCTTTCATCATGCAGCTGTTTCAGCTGTTGAACCATTTAATCCTTTTTTTGATTCCTTTGCTGCTCAGCCTCTTAACTCGTGAGCCATATGGAGATACGGCTTTATAATGGCAGTCATATGTAGACAGGTGACTCATTTCTGTAACCACAAACTATTCTAGAGCACTGGCTGGGATGATATTGTGAGCTGGGACACAGAGCCCTGCTTGCAGTGTCATGGTACAGTTCTGTCTATGTTCGTTGTCACCCTGCCCTGGCCTTGGACAGGAGAGTGGGGATATCCCAGCTGTCAGCTCAGACACAAACCTTGGGAGACAAATGTGGGATGGAATCTAGTGAGACATTCAAGCTGCACTCAGAAGCACAAGATCACTTGCTAGGTTGTAAAATCCCTTGGAGGTGGACCCTGGTAGTGCTTTTATTAAATGGCTGAAGATCTCAGTGTGTTAACCATTGCTCTGGGCTATAACTCTAGTGGCTGGGTTTATATGTTTGTGTGCAAATAGACCATTATATATATGGTTTATGCACAAAGTACATGTTAGAAATCCAGCTTAAGCTGTTCCTTTTGAGTGTGTGCAAGTTTGATGTTGTAATTCCAGAACGATTTTATTCCATGATACTAACTTTATTCTATTCAGATTACTTCATGTTATTATGCATCATGCAAAAATGAATTCTATTGAATTATATCGTCATTTAAAAGATGATGTTGCATTGAATATAATGGCTCCAGGCTTTCTGGAGTCTAACACAATGCAGTTTTTCAGTTTGATGATCATGTGTAGAATGATTTGCAGTAAACTAAATAGCTTAAGAAATTTGATCACTTTATTCTGAAGCTACTTGTGCCTGCTTTTCTCAGCTGTTACAACTGTTATACTGCTGTTTGGTGAGCGTAGAGGTCACTGACATATGAATTAAGTTAAATTCAAAAAGAAAGAAGGTAAAATATTGTACCTTCAGCAGGAATTGTTTCTGGTTTTGAGAATGGTGTAACCATTTAAAATGGTGAAGTTACTCAGCAGTATATATGATGAAAAAAGTCAGTTGAGTAATTGATGCTTTTACTAAGACTTTCTTTCAGTACTGTGATCAGCTTTGGTCCTATTTGATATTAGTCTCGAATTTTCAGCAGGAGGGTTTTTGAGACTCTCCTCTTGAGAGAGCACTAAATTGAGCTTGGTTGGGATTGTCTGCCTTTCTTTTTTCTGTCTTCTGATTGTTCCCCATGTGCAGGTTACGTGCTGCTGTTTCAATGCTCCACAGAGGTGGCACAGCTTTATTAACTGCAAAAGCACGATGGTGATGCAAGAACTGTCAGTTAATGGGGCCTCTTGTTCCACTTTCCTTGAACTTCAGTCCAATTTAGGTTGCAGAGTAGATGGCTGACCTACTTGTACTTTGGTCAAGCATTAATTTAAAATGGCATAAAAAGCTTTCCTTTTCCTGAAAAGCAGGAGCAGGGTAGAAAAGACCACTCTTTCTGAGGTTAGTTGGCCAAATTTAAGCATTCATTTCACGTTGTTACATTTAGGGATTCCACATTTAAGTGATTTGTGTGTTTGAGAGCTGTATGAGGTCATGTGACATGTATCCAGATCGCTGAAAATCATGAGGAAGACAGGCTGCTCTGCTGTGCTTTCTTTTCTAAACCCTTAATAAGATTAGTGAAACCTTTGCAAACCAAAGGTTTCACCTCCTCTCTTGCCTAACCTGGATCTCATGTGCCTCTTTTAAAGCAGCACCTTGTTTTGCACACTGAAAACTCTAGGTTTTTCAGTTGCATTAGGATTAAAGTAGGTTTAAGTGTACTGTATATGTTTAAAAAAAAAACCAAACAAATCAAAACCAACAACCCCTCCCACTTCTGCCTTTGCTTGTCAAATTACATATACAGGGAAGGCCATAAAGTATGATCTCTGATCCTAATATTTAAGAATGATCTTCCAGGTGGCTTAGACCAATGAGTTTAGTACATGGTAAGGAGCCAGTTCATTATATGTATTACAAAAAATAATTACATGTTTTTAGGGAATGTTTAATTCTACTAACTTAGAAGCTCATGTTGTCTAGATTACTCAATTAAATTGCCTAGAAACATGAGAATTCCTGGCTAAAGTTTAGCTCAGATTCACTGAGCTGAAAATCTGTTTAAATAGAATTCAAGAGTTTCTTTTTTTAGTGACCATGTTAATGCAACTGAGTATTGAGTAACCTTCTCTCCAACTTTAACACAAGCAAACAATTTAAACTCTCCTAATAGTTCTTCAGAAGCTGCATTCAGTTTGCTTTAAAATCTGAATTAATCTTATTTAATCTTCAATATGAAATACAGTCACGTGCTCTTTTGTACTTTTACAGTATAGCATTGATTTTGAAATACTTGAACAGACCTTTTATTGTTTCGAAATGAATAATTACTTATTTAACTTACTGTAAAGAAAGATAGTTGAAGTTAAATATGCCTCTGGTTGTTTTCTTTCTGCATTTATGAATTGTATTCTGCAGAGGTCTGTACATTTTGTATCAGTTCCAGAAATGAAACTAATGAAATGGGGCATAATCTGATGACTGTCACACCCAAAAATGTTGCTTTTAAGTTGTAAGGCTATCTTCCTTAGCAGTTTTTACATTGATAGTGTTTTCCCCAAATACTGAACTACCCTTTAATGTATTTTGAGGGTTGAGGAATGTTGCATGATGATTTGACCCACTTTTTGTCAGCAGGGCTATGACAGTGAGGGGATAATGACTGCAGAAAGAATTGGTAATTATGGAAGCTACTGTTTAGAGCCTTTTCACAGCTTTGCTCTAAGCCAAAAATTATGGAAGGGGTCCTTTAATTTCTGCTGTAGGGTACAAGTCCTGGGGTGCAGTTCTTTGCTAGCTTTGGCTGTCCCTTGTGCAAAAGCTATGCTAGCAAATAATTTCTGGTGTTATAGGGTACTTGTGTTGAGGAGCTATCCTAGGAAATTGCTGGGTTGGCTTACTAGAGAGTAATCCATTCAGCTCCAAGGAGTTTTGTGTGGAAATGTGATGTCTCTGTGCTGTTTATATCAAGTATAACATGAGCACGTTGTGGTCTGTTGTTTTACTGGGTCTGGGGATCTTCTCTTTCACCTTCAGCAATGTCTATCTGAGACAGGAAGGTCTTATATAGGAAGGTCTGTTATTCTTTGTGCTTTCTCTTTATCCATGGTAAGGAAATCATCACTTCCCCTTTTCCTTTTATTTATATTTCCAAAAAGTGACAGAAAAAATCACTAATATGTGAAGAGTGCACTGATTTTCCTGGGTTCACGCGTGCAGCTTCCCCTGCCCCAGTCAGTCTTCCTAGTTTTTGCCAAGTATAGTCATCTGTATCCCACTAAGATAAGCAGAAGGTGGGGTATGCTGACATGTTAATGCACAGATTTAGTTTCTAACAGTGATTTAGGCTTTGGAAACAAGTATGAATTAAAGACAGGGCTGAATTTGGTTCCAATGAGGTATCTGAATTGGTTCTCTCCTGAAGTAAAGAACAGCAGCTCCTCAGTGCAACTTTCAGATTCAGAAGGACTGCCCTGTTTCACCTTAATTTAAGGGTTTAGATCTGCTTCCATTCAATGCATGTCAGTATTTCATTAATTAATATTACAGCCCTGTATTTCCTGAGGTGGAAAAATACAGCTTTTGACTGTGAAACAATGAAACAACACATCTGTTTCCTAAGTGACGCATCTGCAAAGTGTGCCTACGTGTTTCACTGAGATATTTAAAAACACTCTCCTCCAGTGAAGCCAGTTGTATGATAAAAATACCTTCCCTTTAAGTGGGCTATCCATGGTCTTTCCTAAAGGTTATAGTACACCAAATATTCAGCTTTCCAGCTATACAGAACCATATTATGACTGAAAACCCTGTGTTATTTTGACTGTTGCGGTGTGGAGTGGGGCAAAAAAGACACTGCTTGAGCTACAAGGTTTCCATCAGCCCACAGGAAGTGCTAAAGTACACACTGATGAGAGAGCTGTGTTTGTGGAAATGGAGATCAGGCAGTGCTGTGCAGGTTCTGTGGTTATCTGTGCAGTTATCTGTGCAGTTATGCTGCCCAGCTCCAGAGCTGGAAAAAATGCAAGTGAATTAAGGTATGTCTTTTCAGGTGAATAGCTTGTAAACAGAATGGGGAATGACTTTCCAAACAACTGTCATAGTTGCTTTTTCCTACCAAAATGTACTCTACTGTGTCACAGCTGATACAAAAGTATTTTTGGCTGAGTGTGATATTTTACAATGTTTGTTTGAATGTAAGAGAGCACGTTTATCATGTTTGAACTGATGGTTCTGGGCTCATACAGCCTGCTGTCCACAGCACACATCATTTCTAGAATGGTTATTGTACTGCTTTTTGTTTATGTCCTTTTGTGGGGTTTCTGTTTTGAAGTAGAGCAGTGTTCTTGCTGGGTGGTCACATAAGTTTTGAGGTCTGAGGCAGTGCTTCTTGTAATGTTCTATTTTGCTTCTTAATTTTATGCCATTTTAGAACAGTTGTGTATATGTCACTTGTCTCTGCAACTGCTTTGTCAGTGCAGCTGTAAATGCTGTTTCATGGTTTCTCTCCTGGAGAATCCATCAATATCACTCCTCTGCACTGTCATTGTTTGTGCACTGTTGTAAAATTCTACTTGAACTAAATATTAAATGTGTATGCTTTAGATATTTCCCTTGACATTTTACAAAAATAAGTTTTCATTATGAGTGTATATAACAAGCCATCTAATTCCACTAGGTAAAGGGTCAATTATTTATTTTTAAAGTATCTGGAGACTTGAAGATCTCTTGCTAACTAAATGCTTACAAAGTGTAATTTGCAAGTTGCAGACGTGTGGTCTTTTGCCCCCTTCATGGTTTTTTTGAAACAAATCTAAAAGTATATTAATCTCAATTTTATTTATTTAGGAAGGATGCCAAGATATTATGGTTAATTTAATTTTGGGAGACTTTGACAGGACATATGAATTAGTGTGTGATGTCACAGGCATTACAAAGGTGAACATTAGAAAAGGGTGAACGTTTGTAATTAAATTAAAGTTCTTCCTGTGCTTTATCATTTTGATCACTCAATCCAAAACAGTGGAAAACCTCTGATTTGAAAAATCAGAGAGTATTTTTTGATGTTACTTTAACTGAAAAATAATCCCAAGTTCTTCAGCTGGTTTTCTGGCAAAATTTACTCAAAGCCAGATCTTGTATGCTTTTTTTTTTCCTGCAGTGAAGAAAATGTTAATGTGGATTTTTTCCCTTATACCTCCAGATAAAAAAAAAGCATAGTCTGAAAATGTTAAGGTTGGTTTTAGATATATGCAAGTATTTTAAAGCTCCCCACAGCACTCTGTCAACTTTGCATCCTTAGCTGGTAGATCTATGCCATTTAAAGCATGTATTTTGCAGTGTTAATAATTTCTGTGGTCAGTGTCTGTTTAACTTAAAATAGAAACCTCTGCAAAGCCTCTGAAGACAATTACTAGCTTCCCTGGTTAGAACAAAAATTGCACAATGAAAGTACTACACCTACACACATTGGCTTGTCAAGCTGAGAATAAAAAATAATTTTTCCCCAAAGTCAGTGTTGTGCTATTTAAGGTATCTATCTCCTGGTTAGTTGGAAGAACACAGAGGAGGGCTGTGCTGGCAGGATGGTGAGGTCGTGAATGTGCAAAAACCAGCACGTGTAACAGCAACATGTCTAACCAGCATGTCTGGCCACTAATGATGGGGAAGGAGGACAGGAGATAAGAGCTGCCAGCTCCAGGCTCTGCCAGTCTTCTTTAGAGTGTGAGAGTGAGGTAGTATTTGTACATGTATGAAACAAAATGTGCAGGCTCAGAGTCTTTTTGACTATGTTGGGTCATTGCCTCATGTTGCAGGTGTGTTACTTCTGCAACACTTCTGTGCTGTGTGTTATTCAAATTGCTTGATCAGTAATTTTAAGGTTCATTTATTTAATAAAGTAATCAGACTGTTATGACTAAAATGGCTGTTCTTACTCCTTTTATTATGCATTGTGAAATTTATATGCTGTAGGATTGCTTCACACAGTGTTAATGTGCCTGAAGAGTTTAATTTTAGAGACTGTCTCCTCACTAGAGTTGTGTGGGATTTTTTTTACATGTGGTAATTATCACAGAAGTTTAATCTCTTTAGTGATCTGATGTGTGCTGAAACTATGGCTTAAGTGTGTGTTCATGACTTGTATATTTAGGGCAGTGAATGAGTGCTACTTTCAGTGGTTTCACACACAGCATTTAACAAACTTGGGCATGGGTGAATATAATCCAATACCAAGAAGGTTGTTGTGGACCAAGCAACCTTCAGCTCGGGGGTTTCCTTAATTAACAGAAGTGCAAAGAGTCTCTTGTTAGTCAGGGTTATGAATGACTACTATGAACGGATAGCTTTTTGTTATTTAATGCCATTTTATGTTATCTGCCAACTGAAAAATGTCTAGGTGGCAAATAATTCAGGTATGCAAACTAGAAAATCTAGGAATAAACATTGTTCCCAGTCTCAGAGGAGTGTGCCTGGTAGGAAATAAGCTTGCACAGTCTGTAACAGCATGCATTTCCTAGATTCCTTCCTTTCGTGCTCACGGTTCACCAAATAGGTTGCTGTCAGCTTCTTTCCGAAAATCATTTGGTCCATGGCTTTGCCAACTATAACACAGAGGCTGAATTCCCAAAGAATTAGTGATTCAATTTCCTTTTACGGACTTTTCTCTGGTGTTTGTTGCTGTTGTTGTTTTCTTGATGGAGACTAAGGGATTATCTTAAATCCCTGTGGAAAAGGGTCCTATTCTCCCTATTTTATGGATTGAAGAAGAAGAACTAGGCCCAAGTCATTGATTTGAGACTCTGCCTTTAAAAAGCTAAAGCCTAACTTCTGTTAATAAAATGCAGTCATGTCTGCTGATTGCAATTAGAAGACTTCACAGCACTGAGTAGCAGTGATTAATCATGGTTTGATGCATTTCTTCCCTGCACCCAGGGGCTGGAATTTTTTGGCGTCACTTGGATGTGTAAACCAAAGCATACTTTTTTCCTGTTTACTTTTCATATTAATTTATGGACTTTTCCGTGTCAGTAGCTGCGAATCTTAACTGCTTTTGTTACATGATTTCACAATATTGCTAAAGAAGTTATGTCACTTTTTTATGTGTAAATAGTAAACAGATTGAACCCTGAAGAAACTGGAAACTCTTATAGAGCAAGCTCTCTGGACAAAATAGAAAAGAAAGTAATATCTAAATTGCTTTATTTAACCAGGGAATATGAGATTGAGCATATTCATGGTGGGTGCACTTGGTAGCAAACCACCGTAGTTTGCACTTAAAGCACAGATTGTATTTGATTCTGTACAATGGAGTCTCGTTTCCTTCCTATTCTGTGTGGAACAAAACCTGAGACTTAAGTGAGTAATAAGGCAAAATACTATAGCTGAAAGTTCTTAGGAGCAGCTAATTGAAGTTGAGTCATGTTCGTATACATAAGTAGTTCACTCCTTAGTCATGAAACTTGGAATCCTGACAGGTTGGATCCATGGTGACAAATCCTGTCATTCCAAAAATAAGTTTAAAAGGTAGTGTGACCAGGTGCTTTTCTCTTCTAGAGGCTGCTAGACTGTCTCAGCTTGCATCTGTAGAGTCCTTGGAGACAACGCATGGCAACGCCATTTGGCTTTCTAAATATGGATTAATTTCTTTCTTCTGGATGTCATCTTGAGGACAGTTAAACACTGGAATAGGCTGAAGAGAGAGGTTGTGCCATCTCCATCCGTGGTGGTTTCAAGATCCATCTGTATAAAAGCCCTGAACAACCTGGGCTGATCATGCTTGGAAGGTTCTGTCACTGTGATTCTGAGATGTTTCTCTGTTGTGGACCAGTTTATCACCTAGGGCCACAGTTTAGTGATTGCTGTGCTTTAAAGGCCATTGTACACAGGACTGTAATTAGATTTTTTTTTTAGTGCTATCTTTTTGAGTATAGTGAAATATATCTTCAAAATAAACATAATCTTCCTAAAGAGATCAGAATGTTAAAATCTCACTTTCAACAACCTTACCTGTTTCATAGTGAGAGTTCATCGGAGTTATTTATTATTACAAGCTTGAAGGGGTTTAACTGAAGGATTTCTTTAAAAGCTTTTCCACATCTTCCTGTTGAAAAATGCCTTAAGAGAAATTTTGGATTTCACTGGAATATTTTAGCTTCTTAATAGTCTGCATTTGTTGCACTGAAAAAAAATCAAGTACTTCAACATGAACAAAGCAAGGAACTTTGCAAATTGCTTTCAAAGTAACATCAAAACCAACTTCTTGAGAGCAGAGGCAGCATATTGTGTTCAGCTGGTTTTGTGTGTGGTATCTGAAGGTCTGCTTGCTCATTATTAGTTAATATTTCCTAAAATCCTTGTGTGTTAAGCCTCCAGGATGTTTATAGCACTTATTTTCACACAGTAGGGCACTAGCAGTGAGGAAAAAATTCAAGGTCTTTAGCATAAAGCATGGCTAGAATGTTCCCTAAGAGGAAGCTTTAAAAAAAAAGCCACAATTATTTATTGGTCTGTTTCCTTGTGTCAAAGATCAATGTATCCTAATTTACAAGAATTGCTTAAAGGCCAGGGCCAAGAAACTGGAGCCTTGTTTGTTTGCATCATTTCTGTAGCTATTACAGTATGTACTGCTCAGTATGGAGTTACTTTCTGCAGTTGGACTTTGTAGTTTATTTTTAGCCTATATAAGCTCTCGTGGCTAAAGTGTGCTTGTGACAAAAGGCAGCAGGGGCTCTGAACTGGTAAAGCTTTCTCTGTGCTGCTTTTTTTGGTGGCTGCAGCACTGTGCTTAGCAGTTGGGAGACAAGAAAAAGGTGCTAAAGAGATGGGCCTGGAGTTGTGGAATGAGAAGAAAAAGAGTGGATGAAGCCAAACTGTTGTTTGGAATATAGGAAGTGAGCGTGTGCACTGTGCTTTCCTACGGAGTTATAGGTTCTGCTGCAATCCAGCTGACCAAAGAACCCCCGGCCCTGGGAGACACAGGTGATCATCTGTGGAGAATCTATGCAGAACTCATCTTTCTTGATGTATCTGTCTAAATTTTCTAGATTTTACAAAATCTTTCTAAATTTTACAAAAAACAGCTGTAGTTTTTCATAGGTTTACTTTTACAGTGAAATGGAAGACCCTGCAAAACAAAAAAAGAGTGCAATGAACTTTACTTGTGAAACCTCTGCAAATTCACTTGGAGGATGGGAGGACCAAACCCTGACAAAAAATGTGCTTAAGGCCTGGCTGCTGTAATAATTCTATTTTGTGAGGGTAGCGTGACTCACACCACTTAATGTTCCTATCTCAGTATACAGTTTATTTTTAAGTAGGACTGTAAAAAATAGTGTTTTTCTCTACTAGTTGTTGCTATGACTTCACAATATTTCCCTAAATACGCTTGCTCATACTTTCTCACAGCATAGTATTTGGCATATTAAAACCTTAATTCCATCAGTATTTCCTGAGTGCTGATCATTTTCATGCTGCTATGGAAAAAAAGGATAACTCTGTGTATTACGTAGTTCTAGTTGAGGAGGAGTAAAGGGTTTTTTTAAAAACCCAGTCACCACAACCTGTTCCCTCATTTAAGAAAATGTTCCTGTGTTTGAGCTTTTTCAGTTTTTCCATTTGACTTTTCAGGGTCAATTTGCAGGAATGATATAGTTTAAGCTCTTTTGTTAAAGGTAAGTGGACACTGTATTATTACTTCAGAACACTTTCATTGTCTTTTCTATCTGTAATTGGAGGGGAAAAACACTGCTTGTGTGGTTTGGGAAGAGTGGGGTGGATGACTTGCTGAAACTTCCCTTCAGGTTTATACTTCAGGGTTTCTTTTACCAAGATGCTGAACTCTACAGCTGTCTTCCAGATCTCTTCCAAGTGGCAGTGAACACTTTGGTTGAAAGGTCTTGGTGTAGTGGAGAAAAGCTGCCCAGACCCTTCCCGAGGACCTTCAGAACCTCATTCGTCCCTCGTTCCGCGTGGTGTGCCCGGCTGTTTAATTTTAAGCTATTCTTTTGAATTTGTCCAGTTAGTTGCAAGCTTATTGCACTTTGATTTCCTCCTTATGCTGCTTATAGCTGTCTAAAAAAGGGCATGAGAAAATATCAACACTTACAAATGAGATCTTTGCTTACCTTAATGTATTGTAAAAATTGCAAGGGACAAAATTTATCTGGAAAGAACACATTCCAGGTAAAGGTGTGCTGCTAGAGAAACTGACAGTTAAATAGTGGTTTAACTTTTCCCTCTTGGCTCAGTAAAAGCACAGGTGGAAATGCTGGTTTTTTGGTAATTACTAATTAAATAATTTGAAGATTGTTACACTAACATGTAAAAATAATTTGCCTCTATATGATTTTCCTTTCTAGTTTGCCATTTTGCAGAACCCTTCTTACATTTTGGCTGTCTTTTAAAAATAAAATTCTAACAACTGATGTTCTTGTGGTTTTAGTTTCATATTCACCATTAAGGTTATGTAAGCTTTTTTGTGAACTGCATTATGTAAATGAATTGGATGAAAAACTGATAAGAAGAAGCAGCTTGTCTTCCCAGCCAGAGTAATTTTGTTATGTTTGTGCTGCAACTGTCCAAAGAACTGTTTTGTTTCAGTAGCTGGGTTTTGTTATAAACAAGTGCCTACCCTTATGGTACTGTTATTTTCAGTGTATCCCAGAAATGCTAATTTAGTGTTGAATTCTCCTTGCCTGGGAGGCTTTCAATGCCATTTCTCTCAGCAGTTTGTCATAACCACTGGGGCAGCAAGGTCAGGTTTGAAGATGTTTTCTGCCCCCTTTTGAGGGGGCCATGGTACATTAAGGGAAGCAAGATTGATAGGGCAAAAAAAGAGAGGGAGCTTCAACTTACAGTCTACTGATAAAAGTATTCATCCCACAAAGGGTGGTAAAATCTGTTTACCTGTATGTATCCCTGGTAGTAGTTAGAGATAAACTTGGCAGGAGACATCCAAACAGGAGAAGCTGGCGAAGTATCTGTAGAGATCAGACAGGGGTTTGTGCATGTGTTTTGGGAGGCAGCTGTTTCCTCTCTCTGCTACCTCTTGGTCTCCAGCCCACAAACTGCATTTGTGCCTGGATTTTTGTCTCAGTTATGTTTTTGATGTTAATCTTAAATGTTAGCTTAGGGTAACCCTAACCTTTTTCATAGCCGGTGATTTATAAAGTCATCTGCTTCGATGAGGATAGATTATATGTTTCTTCCTTGCAGCTGTGTCAATAAAAGTGAAAATGCCTGAATTGTTAAAGTAATTACTTACTTCTAATAAAGCACAGAATTCAGAGCTGATGGGATTTCTGGTTTTTTGTTTTGCTAAAATAGACAAATGACAAGAAGACATTTATTTTTCTTTAAATCAACAAATTTTGGCCTTAAATGTTTCTGGTGGGTTTCATAACACAGATTCCAGTGGAAAAGAAATAGGAATCAGTGCAGGTTGTTGTTGCAGAAGCAAAGGTCAGTTGATTGTCTTGTAGGAATGCTTTGAAAGTGGAGTAGTTAATGAGTAAGCATCTCACTGCTCAATCTTTTCTTTTGCTTGTCATAGGAAATTTTATCATTAAATAAACTCAAGAGTAGTGAAATGTGATATAAGCAGATGCATTGAGTGTTTTCTGGACAACCAAAGTCATGATAAGAACCATGAACTTTGTATGGTAGAAGCTTTCTGTTCCAAAATGCCCTGTGTGGTTACTTCTTGTTTTTATTTGGCACCTCTAGATATGAAAATACTGAATGACGTTGCCTAACATAAATTTTTTCTCATAACTTCATAATTCCACTTCATTAATAATGCTCATAAATGGGGTTTTTTTTCTGTTTTTACAGATTCTGAAGGTGTTTAAGCTCTGAATACTTACAAGCTCATCATACGTAGCGATGTCTGGCTCATACGATGATTCCGTTGGAGTAGAAGTTTCTAGTGATAGCTTCTGGGAGGTAATCCAAATGTTTTATTCAATATTTTGATTTTATTTTTTATTCTCACTGTAGAAAATCTGATTTTTGTGCATTGTAAATTGTGGAAAGAGTTGCAATACAAGACACATTGGTTGTTGTGATCTGCAGAAACAGCCTTCGGGGTAGAAATTACCTTTTGGATTTTGACCTAGTTCTGTTGAGGGCTTTAATGGGCACAAACTTGAGGATCATCCATGTGGGTAAGGTATGGAATTCAGAATTGAACCTTTGTCGATTTTTACTGTCAAGGAAGAGCATGTGTGAGTAGCTTTTAAAATGATCAATGTTAAATCTAAAGTAACTGTTCCAGGCTACTGTAAGCATACATAAGTTACAAATGTGTAAGGCAGTGTATGAATGTACTGCTTGTTTCCTGTTTGTATCTGGCTTTAAGTGTAAACTTTTTTGAGAGAATTTATGCTTATCTCAGTGTAAAAGGGTACATGCAGAAAGACAATATAAAGTACTTCATAATACCAGTAATTTGTGCTGCCCCAGTCTGACAGAGGCTTTCAGATGCTGTGCTAATTTAAGGTCTAAAGAAAGGAAACTTCATAAAGCAGAAATACTTTTACAAAGCCAGATCTTTTTCTTAGAACAAAAAGAAGGGTTTGACAGTGTCAATACTGGCACAATTGGAGGTAAGTACACTGTCCAAATTAGCTGTATTCAGTAGGACGAACTTCTGCCATTTGAGAGGGATCTCTTTGGAGTTTGAACTATAGCAAACATTAAAACAGCTCAGAGGAACCTGTCTGAATATTTCTGTTAGCAGAGACCTGTGTATGACAGCTTGATTTTGGTGACCTGGTACTGTATTTCCTTTTAAATGTAAGCTTTTCTAGACCACTAAACTGTGCTCTTTGTAGTGACAGCATATTACATTTTGATGCAGATCTCCCACGGTTTTTCAACTATTTTCTAAAGGATCTAATGCCATGACCCCTTTTGTTGTAGGGGTACTCTGTATGATGACTGCAGAGAGGCTGTGGGACCTCAACTCACAGAGGTGTCCCTCAGCTGGCTGTGATCCTGAGCAATCTGAGCTATCACACCTGCTTTGAGCAGGGGATTGGATTACCTGATCTCCAGAGGGTCCTTCCAACCTCAGTTTTACTGTATATGGTTTGTTTTATGCTGAGGCAACTTCCTGAGCAGGCTTCCTTGCTAGGAGTGTTTCAAAATAAAATGAGGCAAGTCAGGAAAAAAAGAATTCTGGACTAAAGGGGATATTTTGATGTGTGTTGGGCATCATATACTTGGCAGCAGAATGTGATTTCTGGCTGGCTGTTCCGTACCAAGCTGTTGTCTTCCATCAAGTAATCATGTCTGGAAGCATAAAAGCTGCGTGAATAAGAACAAAAATTCTGTAAACTGGGATGATTATGTTTGGACAAATTTGAACTCAAAGAATTAAATCCAATAAAGGATGATCAGAAATGACAATTACCCTAAATGAGGGCCTTCACGAAGATTTGCTTAAATGTATTTGATGCTTATTATAGGTGGTTTATTTGTGTTTGTGCTTTTGGTGACTTATTTTACATCATTTTGTAAACACTACTACTTAAGTCTGTTTCTTTGGACTTTTCTGTGTATTCTTTCCAAAAGGGCAGGACTGCAGTCTGTTTCATAAGCAATGTGAGTAGGCTAATGTATAATGCATGAGCATACCTTTCTTTATCCTTGGATAAGGAAATGTTAGACTTCTGTATAGCAATCAGTTGGTTTCCATATAGGGTTTTCTATGCTTTCTCTTTTTTGATGTATAACCACAAAGATTGTTCTTTGCTGTTGAAATGCTACTTGGAAAGTCATGGCAATCAGGTGAAATTCCAGGTGACAGGAAAGAAACGTTGTACCTGTCTTTAGAAGGGGTAGGAAGAAGGACCCTGGGAACTACTGAGCTGTCAAACTCACCTCTGTGCCCAGGAAGATCATGCGACAGACCCTGTCAGAAGCTCTGATAAGGCACAAGGACGACAGGAAGGTTATCTGAGACAACCAAGGGCAAATCTTGTGTGACCAACCTTGTGGCCTTTTCCAGTGGAGTGACTCCATCAGTGGACATGAGAAAGGGTACAGGTGTCATTTATGTGGATTGCTGTAAAGCCTTTGACCCCCACAACATCCTTCTCTCCAAATTGAAGAGACATGGATTCCATGGGTGGATTGCTGGATGGAAAAGGAATTACTTGGGTGGTTGTATCCAGAGGGAAGCAGTCAATGGCTCAGAATCCCAATGGACGTCAGTTACAAGTGGTGTCTCTCAGGGGGACCATACTGGGACCGGTGTTACTTAATATCATCATTGATGGCATAGTGGGATTGAGGGCACCCTCAGCAGGTCTGCAGATGACACCAAGCTGAGGGTGCAGTGACAATCCAGAGGGACCTGGACAAGCTCAGGCAGTGGCCCATGGGAATCTCATAAGGCTTAACAAGAGCAAGTGCTGGTGCTGCACCCGGGTCAGGGGAACCCCTGGGTTCAATCCAGGTGGGGATGAGCAGGTGAAGCAGCCCTGGGAGAAGGACTTGGGGGTGCTGTGGGTGAGAGCTCAACATGCCCCAGCCCAGAACCCCCCTGTGCTGGGCTGAGCCCCCAGTGTGGGCAGCAGGGGAGGGGGGATTCATCCCCTCTGCCCCACTCTGCTGAGACCCCCCTGCAGGGCTGCATCCAGCCCTGGGATCCCAGCACAGGAAGGACAGGGAGCTGCTGGAGCCAGTCCAGAGCAGGGACACCAAGGGGAGCAGAGGGATGGAGCAGCTCTGCTGTGAGGAAAGGCTGAGGGAATTGGGATTGTTCAGCCTGGAGAAGAGAAGGATTTGGGGTGACCTCATTGTGGCCTTGCAATGCCTGAAGGGAGCCCACAGGAAAGATGGAGAGAGACTCTTGACAAGAGCCTGGAGTGACAGGACAAGGGGGAATGGCTTCACACTGACAGAGAGCAGGTTTAGATTGGATATGAGGAAGACATTCTTCCCTGTGAGGATGGTGAGGCCCTGGCACAGGTTGCCCAGAGCAGCTGTGGCTGCCCCATCCCTGGCAGTGTCCAAGGCCAGGTTGGATGGGGCTTGGAGCAACCTGGGATAGTGGAAGGTGCCCCTGCCCATGGCAGGAGGTTGGAACAAGATGATCTTTAAGATGCCTTCCAACCCAAACCATTCCATGATACATCTGGTTTGGAGTCATCTTTCCAAAGTAAATTTGTCTGATATTTAGTCTAAAGCCCATCCTTTTTTATATGTTCTAAATTGGTTGTTTTATTTCTGAAGATTGCAACTTTGAATTTTGGTCTTAGTCTTTCTCGATAGGGTTAAACAGCTTTGATTGATGTCTTCTGTTTGATTCCATTAAAAAAGATGTGGCGCCTTTGGAATGCTAGCTGAGTGCTTCATGCCTCAGGTCACAGAAGTAAAGAACTCTTAAATCAATTTGGAAGTTGTTTTGTTACTACAGATTCTCTCATTTACATTCTTGTTAGAGGTTTCTGAAGATTTTTGACACAATAAGATTTTTTTCTTTGTTTTTGAAGTCAGCTTGCAGTTTGTTAAAAGGTACTTTGCTATGTTTTACTGCCACAGCTGAAAGCAGTGAATGTATTTAAACTGGGCTGTGGCACAGAAGTGACAGTCTGGCAGGGTAAGCTCTTGAGTTTGTTCCCTTGCACTCCAAAATACCTCAGATTTATTTACCTTTGAACTGTGGTACAAAGCCCATCTTTTTCTTGAAAGGCATTTAGGATAGAGTGGGGTGGCTGGCTGTGAGACCTAGCTGAAAAACTGACTGTGAAAGCTGTTTCTTGCTCGCTATATATCTGTTGAAACTAAGACACTTGTAGTTGTTGAAAGTTATTGTTCTGTTGAGCTAATGAAAACTGTACTTAAACCTTGATAAGTGAACTTCAGAGCTTTGCCATTGCATTGACAGAAATTTCATTGTGTTTAGGAAATGAAACACTTTGTTCTCTATCAGTTTTCTGACTTTAGAAGGCTTTGTTTTCTTTTGGAACTGTCACTGCCTTTGCTATGGTTTCTTACTGAAAAACATGAATCTAGAGTCTGTCGTTGCCTGGTAGTAGATGTACTGCTCTAACCTTGTCTGGGTGTATATGTTCAGACTGTCCATGGAGCAATTCAATGCAGGTTACTTCATCTGTTAAGCTTTTTTTATTAAGTTGCTATTTCAATACTGTTCATGGAAACTTCCAGTTCCATCACTGAGAGTTAAGCTCACTGCTGGAAATACAATACGAATAGTAACTTGTTTCCTCTAAAGGTCAGTATTTTTTATTGCAACACAGATATTGTTATCAGGTTCTGGCTTGTGGTTGGGAAATTGTTGCTTTGTTGAAAGGGAATTGGAGAAGTTGCTGTTGGGACTCGTGTTCTTGGTGATGGTTTACTGTAGATCTGGCAGTCAAAAAATGTGGGTAGATCAAGGCTTAGGCAGAGGTAGTATCTTGCATCAGAACAGCTGATAGGACTGAATAAAACAGGCTTTCAGAATTATACGTGTTTGTTTAGCATGCAGTAGAAATAGCAGCAGCTTTCACAGTTAAATTGAATCTTTTTTTCTTATTTGCTTAACCCAAGATATTACTTAAAAGCTTTTTGTCTTCTAGCAGGATGATAAAATCCTTTTCAGAAGAACAAATCCTTTCCTTTTCCTCTAATTTCTTCAGGTGTTTAGTCAACAAAACTACTTTAGGAGTCAGAGAATTTTGTACATATTTTAATAGAGGTTGCTTGGAGAATTTTGTACATACTTTAATAAAGGGTGCTTGGAGAACAAAGAATTGAAAAATAATAAGAAAATACTTTCTGAAAGGTAGTTACCATGATAACAGTGGAGGATTTCATCAAAGTTTCAGTTGTAGTAGTGTCTTAGATTACTTGAGAAATGGAAGTTTCTCTCAATTTATTTTTCTGTCAAGCCTTAGTGTACCTTGATGTGTCTGGTTAAGCTCATAACTCTCTCTGGCTGCAGAAATCTTAAAGACTGAGCCATATTGTTGATAGGATGTTGAAGGAATTCCTTCATCAGTGTTACTTAGCTGACAAGGATGATATGCTTTGGGTAATCAAAGGTTATTGCTGATAGCCTGAAGCAGGGTGGCAGCAAGTTTTCCAAGGGAAAGCAGAAAATGTCCAAATTGAAACCCTTTGTATTTCTTTTTCATCTATTATATGGAGTCTAAGCTTTTGCATGACTGCTGTAAATGCATCTTAGTTTGTCATAATTATTTAGGGCATTTTCTGCATCCAAAATTAGACCGTGGCAAAACTGGTTAGTTCCAACATTGTGTTGCTTTAGTGAAACACGAGAAGTGGGCAAACCTATTGGCCTTGTCCTGTTGAAGTAGTTTTGGAATGCCCATGAAAGAATATGTTATATTAATAATTAACGAAATACATAATAAAATTTGCCTTCTGCTTATTAAGCCCCAGTCTTATGCTTGGTAATCACTATCAAGGGCATATTAAAAGAAAAGTGCCTTGGGCAAGATGAGACCAATGCTCTTGCTCAGTTACATACCTGTGAAGGTAAGAAAGCCAATGAGTGAGTGTTTCTAGAGATCAAAGTGGAAGTGTATGCATATCTTGCAAGGTAAGACATCAAAAGGAGCAGCTACCCTGTCTGTGGAGGCACTTTACATGAGCTCTAGGTCCCTCAGAGACTGTGTGCTCCTTATCCCCTAGGTGTGCTTCCTTATCTCCCTGACTTTCTGCTAACATCAGCAATATGGAGCCCACTTATTGCAGGGGTGTTTAAAACACCTACTTACCCAAACAGAAATAGGCACTCTGAACAGCTGCTAAACCTGCAGCTGGGATTATTTTAGTCCCTTGGAGGACAGGACCTGGTGTGCATTTTGAAGTGCTGAACACAGGGCTTTTGTTGCATTCTGAAGGATTTGCTGAGAATCCACTAGCGATATAAGATTTCCAGCCTCAGACAGTGGAAGCTGATCCCCTGTGTAGGATGAGTGAATCAAATTTGGCCACTGTTTGCATTGCCATTGTCCCCTGCCCCCTTCTAACCACATTAAAAAAAAAAACAAAACAAACCACTAAAAAAATTCTACCCAAAAAAAAAAAAAAAAACAAACCCAAACCAACCAAAGCAAGGCCCAAATGAAACACTCTGGATAAAAATACTTGGACTCTGCAATAGTAGATTCCTGTCACATAGACGTTTTTTAAATCTCCTCCTAACTTTGAGCAACAGAATATTTTTCATTTATAGTGCCAGGTGTTTGCTTTACTGGTGTATTTGGCTTAAGATTTTGTGTGTTTAAGAGCTTCCTCGGGATTTTTCTTGTAGCCAGTGGTGAATTTATATGCATAAACTTCCCCAGAGCTAGCACTCATAGGTACTGGGTCTGTGTATGTGCTAATTATGCAGCAAGGTAATTGTTTTTATTTATAAAAACCACACAGTGGTTATAGATGTTAATGCTGGTTGAAATGTTTGGAAACTTCCTGTTTGACGTAGCTGGAAAGAAATTTTACTCATGGTTCAATGGAATGCTGGAAATAGTGTGTGTCCCCATGCTGGCCACTGATGTGTGGGTTTCACTGTGAACCTTTAGAGCTTATTATTCTGTTTTGTGCCTAGGAGTATTTGCCCCTAAAAATACCCTTGTTGGCTTTCTTTTGAATGGTTCCAGTTCATAAGGGCTGGCT
The DNA here is from genome assembly GCF_041296385.1 of Aphelocoma coerulescens. Lineage (NCBI taxonomy): Eukaryota > Metazoa > Chordata > Aves > Passeriformes > Corvidae > Aphelocoma > Aphelocoma coerulescens. The sequence goes on along the minus strand of NC_091014.1, from coordinate 66,003,613 downwards.
TGTTGTGAATAAGCTCTGCAAGCTTGGAAAAAGAGTTGACATCAACTCTATCTTCAGGCATTTGAAACTCCTGAAGTATTTGTGGTTATAGTGATTATCATGATATGCTGAAATTACTTAAGAGGAGTTTAGCAATAGCTGAACGTTTGCCACCTTCTGGGCTGCTAACAAATGAAAATACTCTTCTTTTTTCTCTCAATGTACCAGAAAAACCTGCAAAGTATGTTTAACACTCTAGGCTTCTATGCTGCTCTATGAATATGCCTTAAAATAAAAGAAGAGTCTAACAGTTGAGGTAAAGGAGCCTACATAGTTTAAGACTCTTCCTTTGTGTTTAGTGCTTTGAAATTGTAGAATAATGAGGTTGTAAACTCTCAGATATTCCCACTAAAGATCCTGTCAGTGACAGTGCCTGGCTCCCTTGGTAGAAAGAAAGCTGCCTGGACTGCCAACTATAGGATGATCAATGCCTCATCAGAGGGTGCCTCTGTGTTTTTTTCTGGATGTTACAGAGTCCCTAAATCTTAGATTTGGCAGAGGATTTGAGGTGACATTGCTGTGCTCATGCCTGAGAGGAAATTATAAAATCAGAGGGAATGCTTTCTTGATTAAGCTAAGTGGAGACCTGATGCCATCTCTAATACCTGTGAGAGATAAATGGGCAAAATAGGATCAACTGAGGTTTATTAGTAGCATAGCTCAGTATTTTTTGCAGTGGAAAAGGGTTAAAACAGATGGTTAATTCAAATTAGAACAGGTAGGGAGAGTGACACAAAACTATGAATCACAATTTTCACAGAATTAACTGATGGCATCAAAAAAGTAACCATTATAGTGGTATTTTTAAGAAATAAACTCTTGGTTATTTCCTTTTGAAGTGTTTCTGAAAAATGAGGGTAAACAGAAACTGATTTTGATATCCTATAATAAACTATCTCTTTCAGATGGATGTAATGTTGATACTAAAATGAAAGTAGGCTATAGGTTTTAAATATCTGTTTTTCTTCTTGAAATGGTGAGAAAGTTTGTAATCTTACAATTTACTTTTCTGAAACAAATATTTTATTTGTAGGACATGGAAACTTTGAACTTCATGTCATAATTTCATTCGTGTCTTAGTTGTCTGCTGTCTGTATAACAGGAAATAGCCCAATGCTCAGAATGATCAGAAATTTATTCTAACTAGCAAAATCACATCTGTTCATGTACTGTACAGGGCTCATTGAGAAATCTGAAAATTGCCAGGCATTATGTAAATGTGGCTCTGACTGAAACCTGAAACAAAGAAGCACAGGATTTTTTTTTTTGTTTGTGTTGTTCCTGGCCAGTTGCTACAAATAAAAGAATTTTTCATTTTTGATTTGCTCAAATAGTTGTTGTGAAGGGGAAGGGGGAAGTCTTGCAGAACGTTTGCCAGTAACCTCAAAAACTGGAAAAAGGAGTCTTGAATAAACAATGTATATATAACATAATGTTTTTCAGAGTTCAGGATGTCTTGAGTGTGTTTCTGGGTTTTTCATTTATTGTTTTAACTTATCTACAGTTAATCTGGTAGTTCCTTGGTGACATAAAAGCTGGAATTCTTTTCCCTTTACTTGGCTCTGTGGTCTAAGGACCTTGTGCCTCAAACCTTATCTCCCACAGTGACAGGCTGCACATTCCACTTCTCAAAGATTTGTCATTGCAGTGTCCATAACTTAAAATGCAATTTTTTTTAAGAAACCACTAGGTTTTTAAAGTGTTACATGCCAAGTTATATAACTTATGTTCTCTGTCATGGAACACAGAAAAAATGCTGTATTTCCAAAATTCTAGCATTCCTCATAGGGCAAATTTCAGTGTAAAAGGCTTTCTTTGCAAGACTAGGTTATTTTCTAGTATTGTAGGCCTGGTTGCTCCTTATGCTGATTCTAAACTGTGATGCTGAGTTCCTTCAGTCCTCCTGGGAGGAGGAGGGAGTGAGTGAATTATCTATGGTGTGCATGCAGCTCTTTAAAGGTGGCCTAATGAGATAACAGTGAATGGACCATCATAGGTAAGCTCGGTTCAGTTCTCTGAATACCTGCCTGAAATTTGGCAACTGCTAGATGTTACCATGAGATTAGAGTTTGCTCAGACAATGCAAAATGAAAGGATTAAATGTACCACAAGGCAGCCAGCTCTCATTCAATATTAGCATTTAAAATGCTAATTTAATAGTGAAGATTTATGAAAGGAAATGTTCATGTTACAGACATAAATCCCTGGGCACATAGCTGGAGACACAAATTGATGCTAATATAAGGCTTCAGTAGTTGTGCCAAGCTAACCTGTTTTGAAAATCTGCTTGTCTGTGAACCTACAGATGGAGTAATTTTGAGCAGATGAATGATTTGTCTTTCATTACAAAGACTGTAGAAAGTATTCTTGGAGGTATTTAATTTCCTTAACACTTTGATGACGTAGGTATAACTGCCTGCTCCTCGATCTCCGCTTCTCCTGAAAACAGGAGGTTATCTTTCATGCTTTCTTGGTAATAGATGCCATCAGTTGACATGGATGCATTGACTCTCTCTGGTAGCTTCTTATCTTCAGTTCTATTGTGGCTTATGTTTAAATGTGCAGGGGGTATGTGTATGCATTTGTTTACATGATTTAGATGAATCAGTGACTGCTAACTAATGCATTACTTAGATGCTAACTAAATTCCTTTGATCTGTTGAAGTGGATCTAGTTCAAATGAAAAAACATGCTCAAATGAATTCTTTGAAGCCACTGTCTAAGAGAAATGGTTTTGTCATTGATAGTTTTGATTTTATTTTTTTCCCAGATTTAATGAGAAGTCCTAACATCTGTCTGTATTTATTAGTGTAGTCATGTATTCTTCCAGCATTTAATATAGGGATTATTTTCCCTTTTAAGAATATTCCCCTGTATACCATTTTTTCTCAAGCAAATGGCTTTGCATGTACATCAGCTGACAAAATTCTGAGTAAATGAGCCTAAAAAGTTGGATGTTTTTGTGTATGTCAGATGTGAAGCAGATATGATTCAAATGTAAGAATGACTAGCGTGCTTTGAGTATTTGAATGTTTAATCTACTGCCTTGCTGCTAATCTTCATTTTTCAGTCAGGTGGTTAGGGCAGATAAGAAACTGGCTGTGATATTTAATAGGCTGTGCAAATTCTCTTAACAGAGTTCTTAGGTCTTGTTTAATGTTTACAAAAGCCAGGCTGAGTGACCTTGAATTCAGTGGAAATGTTACTCTGCGACCAGTGTAAGGCTTTTTTTCCTTTCAGACATTTAGATTTGCTATTCCATGTTGGTGTGTGCACAAGAGTGAAAAGGGAGTGTTAATTATATAGTGGATGTTCATTATATAGTGTGCATTTTGCTGCATGTCCTCATTTTATTGTAGCTTGTACATTGAGCAGCTGTGGGGTTTTTAGTATTTACAATTCTAAGTATGGGAGCTCCACGTCATTGCTGTCAGTATCTTCCCACATTAAATTCTAGAGTATACTTTGGAAATAATTGCTATGTGGTTTGTCAGCAGTGAGTGCATTCTTAAAAACTATTATTATGGTTGATAGAGATGTTGCAATGCTCCTTTGCATGTCTGTGCAGTTTTATTAATCCTGAAAGATTAAACACAGCATAAAATTAAGGTATTAGGTACTTGATAATAAACAATGAAGAGGGGAAGAAATACTCTATTATTTCTCTTCATTTTCCCCACTATCTAGAACATTACCAAGAAATAATAATGCAGAACAATTGTGGTGACTGCCCATAATTACATTTCAGGCCTAATAAAATATAATAAAGCTTTCACTTTTAAAAAAGCTTTCACTATTTTTTACAGGGGAACTTGTAGCCTTTGTTGTGTTCTTGCAGTTAGGTTTTATGATTACTTGATTTAAGATTAATGAACCCAATTCCATAATGGATTGTTTCCTGCTGTATTATCTTACTCTTAGTTAACAGTATTTGTGTTAATTAGAGATTTATCTTGTTTTCAGAGCTTTCAAGCAGAAATTAAGTATTTGTCTCTTGGTAGGTTGGAAATTACAAGAGGACAGTAAAACGAATTGATGATGGCCACAGACTTTGCAATGATCTTATGAATTGTATTCATGAGCGGGCACGGATAGAGAAGGTCTATGCTCAGCAGCTCACAGAATGGGCTAAAAGGTGGAAGCAGCTTGTGGAGAAAGGTAATGCCTTCTGAGTTTGAACTCTGACAACTTTCTCAAATGGAAAAAAATGTTTCTGTATATCTTTGTTTTGGTAAGTACAAAGTAGAAATATTGTGTGTTTTAGCCTATAATGGAGTCTTTGCAAGAGGCTCAGTAATGTGACAAATGACCAAGCTTTTTTTCATAAAAACCCAACCAAGCAAAGGCCTGCTCTTTTGCAAGTTTGCTTGTTTCTTGCTGAAGCAGATGAATCTTGCCTCCAGTGCTGAGTTATGTTCTAGAGAACTGTCTGTTTCTAGATAATTAACTGTATAGTTTGTAAAGGGATTCTGAATAACAAGGGGGCAGTGATTGTGGGGGAAAGACTAGTAATTAAAGACCTAGACATTGCTCTAAGGAAGGCTAAACTGACACCTATTTAATATATTCTGCAATAGTTTGTCCTTTCCTGGTTATTCACCCTTCAAAAAGTACACTGAGAAACTGCAGGCAGTTAATAGAGGAGCTCACATGTGGAACACTGAGAATTGTGGTACAGGGGTAAGGACTCCAGACTAAATGAATATTATTTTTTCTGGCTTAAAAGTTTATGATACTCTAAATTTATATGCAAAGCAATTGTTCCCTTTTCTAGGTTTGCATCAACGTTGCTATTTACAAGTGAATATAAGTCAATAGTTTCAGGTAGTTTCTTGGGAATATAAGTTCCATGTGGGTGATGGTTACTGAGAATGACACTTTTTGTTGTGTTTAGGCCCACAGTATGGAACAGTAGAAAGGGCTTGGTGTGCTTTTATGTCAGAAGCTGAAAAAGTGAGTGAACTACATCTAGAAGTAAAAGGTTCACTGATGAATGAAGATTTTGAAAAAATCAAGAACTGGCAGAAGGAAGCCTTTCATAAGCAAATGATGGGAGGATTTAAGGAAACCAAAGAAGCAGAAGATGGATTTAGGAAAGCTCAGAAACCCTGGGCAAAAAAGCTGAAAGAGGTACAGCAGTAGATTATGCATTAGATATCCTGTGTTATAATATACTAATGTTTCAAATCTCTATAAGGGAGTAAACTCCCTATTCTTTCTGCTGGACCCTCCTTTCTCTTAAAGATCTCTTGCTTTCTGTCCTCTTCTGAAAATAAATATTTTTCTCTTGGTCTCTCCTAATCTTGGTGAGTTCAGTGAAAATCTGGAAAAAGTGGAACTTAAGCTATCATTTTAACAGTATCTGATCTCATGCAATTGAAAATTACGAATTGCTCAAATAAATGAAGGAATAATTGTTTGTGGGTTTTTCCCCCTCTCATGTAACATTATTCTTAAGTAACAGGTTGGTAGAAGAAGGGGAGCAGGTAAACATGGGCATGAGGGAAAAGTGTTCAGTTGGGGACTTTCTGTAAACCTTTTATTGAGTCTGTTCAACACTTCTCTAAGCTGTATGAGTGACATTTCTTGTATGGTGAAAGAATGCTCCAGTAATTTCCTTATGTTGATTCTTACATGTTGTTCATTCTTTGGCCTAAATGAAAACAATTTCAGCCCCCAAAAAAGAAAAAACATCCTGAAACAAAACCTGACAGTTTCTTCATTGCAACATGATTTTATGGCAAAGATTTTATGATTGCTGTAGACTGTCCCAGATGCAAAGACTCAAATCTCCTTTGTAGGTAGAAGCTGCAAAGAAAGCTTACCATGCAGCCTGCAAGGAGGAGAAACTGGCTATATCCAGAGAAACAAACAGCAAAGCTGATCCAGCTCTGAATCCTGAACAGCTCAAGAAATTACAAGACAAAGTGGAAAAAAGCAAACAAGATGTACTAAAGGTATACTGTATGTTTTTTTAACCTATAGCTTTGTCTTATTGAAGCTCTTTTTTCTCCTGAATGTGCTGTGAACACCAGTTCACATAGCTCTCTGTCAGTTACAGTCCTGTACCAAAGTTCAGTTTTCTCCCAAGAATGTGTTCTTGCCAAATTTTTCTACTCTGAAGATGAATAATGTATGGCCTGCATTTAAGTAGTTTCATCAGGGAACTAAGCACAGCAGGCCAGCAAACTTCTAGGGCAGAGTTCTAGTTTATTAGTGAGGGCTGAGCTATTTCACTTGAGAGTCTGAGAGACAGATGCCTAAAACTTGATGACATCTAAATATGTCATCATTCTTGACTGCAGAGTGCATTTTTTTTTTTAATTAAGCTGATATAATTCTTTTAGATAAATGCTGTTCTGTTGCACAGTTTGCTTTATCTCTTCAGTGGGCTGCTACTGAGAAGTTTTTAATGTGTGACTCCTCAAGGATGTCTTTATCCTTTGAGAATGCTGTTCTGGGATCTGGAATGTTATGTTCCATCAGTTGGGCTCTTTAAGTTCCTGTCTGTGGACTGCTTCTGTAAATTAGTGCAGAGTCTGAGGTTGTATCTGTTAGCTGAGCTCACAGTGTATGCAATTTATGTTCAAAAGGATGTACACAATGTTTGGGGTTTTGGTCATAACTCAGTGCACTATGTAAACTATTGAAGGAGAAAAGGCAGCACTTTAAAAGGTCTCTGAATACTTTCAATAACTTGAAAGACTTTCTGCTCTGATCTCCTTTGGTTTTTATCTTTCGTGTTACATTAACATTTGTCCTGATTTCTGTTAAAAAGCCAGAGAAGATGCTTGGAGGTTTATTGTAACTGTTTCTGCAGTTTACTTAGATAACTGTGCCCTAGTGTGGGTACAGTGGTCATGGGAAGAGATTGCAGCTTGGCAGCTTTGGCCTAAACCTTGGCCATTACTGCATCGATAAGTCTGTATTGTAGGGCAGTAATAAAACATATTGCTAACAGTTTGGTTTTGTACCCCCAGACAAAAGAAAAGTATGAAAAATCGCTGAAAGAATTAGATAATGCTACTCCTCAGTATATGGAGAACATGGAGCAGGTATTTGAACAGTGCCAGCAGTTTGAGGAAAAACGGTTGCGTTTCTTCCGAGAAGTGCTGCTGGAAGTTCAGAAACACCTTGACTTGTCCAACGTTGCAAGGTAAAACTGAACAACTTCAAAACTAATGCTTAGTGTACTTCTCTGTGAAAAGTAACAAATGCTTCAAATACATCAGAGTTCAGAGTTCTGATTTGTTTCTAATGTGTTGCTTCAGTTTGAAAGTGTAAGTAAGATTAATTCTTTGTTTTGTCTGAGATTAGCACCCATCTCTAACATTTGCCAGAACCAACAAACCTTCATTCTTGTGGTATTTTATAATGAAATATGTTCCAATTAGAAAGGATTCAGGGCTTAGAATCAAAAAATGCTGGATCAAAGACTGAGAAAAGAGGGTTTTGGTGTATTATGTGTCTTTCATGTTTATTGGAGAACAAACTAGAATTTATTAGTGTAGGATGGCATGAAATTTGTAGTCAATACATTTATTGTTAAAATATTAGAGTTCAGTAATGAAATTACCTTAATCTGGGGATAAATTTAAGATCCATAAGTTAACCATTGCTGAACTCTTGTCCATCTTAATTTCAAAATCTGCTCTTTATACTGTCATATGTATCAAGCATGTCTTGTACTTTGTTCTTTCTGCATGAGGCCTCACTGTATTCCAAGAAAGCTAAACTTTTGCTAGGGAACTCCAGACACAGGAATACTTGCAGTGAGTGCTGTAACAGTAGTGGAATTTTACATCCCACTTCTAATAGCAGAGATCACATGCACTCTGGTTAGCACTTCAAGTGCAAGGCGAAAAGGAAAAACTCAGTTTGGTTTTAACCCTGAGCAGTGTCCCAAACTGGCTTGCTATGCTGTCACACAAATGTTAAGGCTGGCATGAGTGAAGAGGGTGACAGAGGCAAGAAGGAAAACAGAGCAGGCAATAGATATGGTCAAAACCACTTATTTTGGCATCATTATCATTTTGGGTTGCTTCAAAGTTCTTATGGAACTGCTGTGGGAGACAGGTTCTTTTTACTGTCAGAGTAGATAGATGGTAGAATTGCTGCCCATTTGATTCAGTTGCTCAGGTTAAAGGAAACTACAAAACAGAAATAAAAGAGAAATAGTTGACTTAATGGACAAGGCTGGGGGAAGACCACAGAAAATGACCAAGTGGACAGGCAGTGATTTCGTTTTAAGATACTTACAATTCCAGGAGTGGTCATAATAAGGTGCAAACAAAGAACAGAACTATTTGGGTGAAACTAGGAAAAAAGCAGCTGTAACTGTTTATCTATTTCCTTACCTTTGCCTCCTTTAGTACAGAGGTAAAAGATGTAGAATTAGTCTTTGAAAAGAAAGTTTGATTTTTAACTTTAATGATGCTAAAGAGCACAGTCCAGAAAATAGCCTGCTGTGCTTTCTACAGATGTAGGCCTAAAGTTTATTGTTGATTTAACTGATGGCTAGTGAGTCATTCAAAAGGATGTATTCCCTTTCTCAAAATACATGCCTCTCTATTGCTTAAATGCTATGAAATGACTGCTGATGTAGAAAAAAAACCTCATACTGTGTATATGTTAAAGCAGTCAAGTATTATATAGAAAGTGAGAAATGGGGAAGTGTATTTTGGGAAAGTTTGACTCCTTGACAATGTAGCACTAATGAATTCTAGTTCTAAATTTTGTGTGATTTGGTCTGGAAGGATTTTCAGAAATTCTCTATCTTGAGTATAACAACAGGTTAACTATGTATATAATAATATAATAGCAGTTCTGTGTCACTTATTTTAAGCCTTGTGACTGTTGTGTTGATATTTTTTTATACTCTGAGTTCCATATTGCACCATATTGGTGGCTTTGATTGTAAATGTATTGTCATGCACATTACCATGTGCATGGTCTAGGATCAGGGGATCAGAGTTGTATCTGCAGCATGACTTCTGTTAATGAAAAACAACTAGAGTAAGAGGTAAGAAAAAATAGTGAGGTTCTTTTTCATAGTGTTTGATATAAATAGTACAGTTAGTAAAATCAGAGAGTACCCAAACCAGTCAGTACAAGCAGTTAGCAGATATTATACCTGCACAGGAAAATGTGTAACCCATTTACCTCTGCTTCAAGTTTGGGATTTTTATTTTTATAATTGCTTACAATTCTTACTGGATTAAGACAGGAGTTTTCACAGAGTCCAATGGACTTGGCAAAAAACCAGTTTCTACTGTCCTGTAGATAAGCTTTGAAATTAAAGAAACTTCAAGATTGGCATTCAGTAGTTTAAATAAAGTCCTATGTATATATATATTTTTAATGACAGCCAATTAAATTTCTTTACACAAGAGTTATAGTTTTAAAATCTGGTAAACAAGGATTTTATGGTGTGGTGAACTTTTAGCAAGTTTACTTGTTGGACTACTCTTCCCTTTTTACAGGCAGTTAACAGGTCTGTCAGTTTTTAAAAGTCTATCTTGCTCTAAGTTTTTTCAATACTATTGTGAACTTTGAAATATTAAAAAAATAAACTCTCCAGGGAATTTGCCATGATTCTAAATGTTATACTAAATTAGAAGACAAATTTGTTTTGCAGTTACAAAAATATCTACCGTGAACTGGAGCAGAATATCAAAACAGCAGATGCTGTTGAAGACTTGCGGTGGTTTAGAGCTAATCAAGGTCCAGGGATGTCAATGAATTGGCCTCAGTTTGAGGTAAGGTCACAGTACTTAAACCCAGAATTGTTTTGTCTATTTTTTCCTCTTTGCTTTTTGTAGTATTTCTTTCTGGTGTAATTCTCAACTTCAGGCTTCCATTTTTTCATTTTACAAGTCATAGTAGTTTTCTTCTCTGTTTTCATTGGGGTCTTCTCATCCCACAACTTTTGGAGGTGATTATTATGGAGCACCTATTGAAAGAGAAATTGGGTAAACCAGAAAACTACAGTGACTTTTTTTAAGCTGAAGTCATTACTGTAGTCATCAGCCATTGTTTAGTTGATACATCTCTAACACCTGCATGTTATCCTTTATGTTTTACTTCTCCCCTTTGGTGGGAGACTGTGGACTTCAATTAGAATTTCCCTGCTGTTAGCAGGTAATTGTACTGTACACTGCAAAGACTCTGAGAAAGACTGAATTAAACAGTTCAAAATTTGGAAATTGGTATTTCAAACTCAATACTGCTGTATTAAAAAAAATTCCACCTTGACCCAGTTGGTCATTTTATTGCTGGATGCCATTTTCAAAAGAAAGAAGTTTTTGTAAGTAGTGTTCTGTTAACATAGCCTACAAGAAGTAAGTACAAAAACGTGTCAGTGCAGATTATACTACTTGTGTACGATTGCTGGAAGTGGAATGAGCTGGCCCAGAATCATGGGTTTAGTTGAAAGAAGTTCTAGGCATTCAATTAATGGATTGGAAACATAAACTCTGGAGTGTTTCACTGTTCCCTTATTAACCATAATGGAAAACACCACTTGTTTTCAAAATACTGAGTAACTTTAGATTAGAGGGTTTGAGGAAGAAAATTCGGAACGGTAGAATTTCTTTGCCTGAAACACTGAAGTGCAGTTACTTCTGCATGGGGAAATTACCATCCTTTTTCTTAAGCATTATAATTTACAAATGAAATACTCCTGTTGCTATTTTCCTAATCAAGTTTTTTCTTGTTTACATGCTACAAGGATGACGTAAGTAAAAAAGTCATGATCAAATGACTATGAAATTGCATTATAAACTGCAAATGTGCATAGGTCAGTGGTCTTTAAACTATGGTAACTCAGAAATCCAATATGTATTTTACAAAGTTAAAATAATGAGGTATTTGAAGAACTGTGCAGAAAGCACTGGACTGTCTGTGCTACATATATAAACCAGGAGTAATAGCAACTCTCGAAACTTCATTTTCTGATAAAAATACTTACCTTAAATGCCATCTTTTGTATAGCAAACTCTCTCCTGACTTTTTTTTTTACCTTTAAGACTCCTGAGAGGAAACATGTCTCAGCATAGGATATTTGCTTGCATCCAGTTTGTTTTCTGTTGGTTCCTGCTTTATATCAGTATAATATATCAGTATCACAGTATATCAAAGCTTAACTTTGACTTGATGCAGGAGTTGTGTTTAGATCTCACCATGCATGTCCCATCTGCTCCTGAATGGTTCAAAACATCAAGGAGGGTCTACAAGTGGCATCATGAGTCTTGTCAATACTTGTGTTGATTTCAGCCTTAACTCTTATAGATGGCTTTTTAGGACTATGAATTTCACCAAATCTAGAGTGAAGTACCTTAAGGGCTCAAATCTTAGGGACAGGAGAAGTGATGTAAAATGAGTTTAAAAATTAGCTTCTTTGTAAGTCATCTGAGAGTGCTTCTTGAGAAGTGAACCCTGTCTTACATTTAATTAAAAAAGGTTTTGCAAGAGTTACCTTTTAAATCCAGATGTCTTGGCATTATTTGAAACTGTGAGCCTTCACAGTACATATTTTAAATATCCACACTGGCCAGCTCTTTTGATTTCTCCAGTTGTGTACCAGATGTCTGGTATTTTAAGTCTTTTCAAGGGGTTCAGAATACCAAGCAGGGAAGTACAGGTAACCTTGGGATTTTGTGAGTAGCATAGATACCTGTTTTGCAGTGCTGGAGCAGGAACTAGATGAGAACTGTAAATGAAACATTTAGCATTTCTCATCTTTAGTAATTACTGGCAGTGTTGTATGTATGGGTGTATGTTCCATAACTCAGTTTGAAAATGAAATGTGATAATTACGTGTTCAATTAAATTTCTCAATCATGTTTTGCATTCCTTGGTAGGAGTGGTCTGCAGACCTGAATCGCACTCTCAGTAGAAGAGAAAAGAAGAAGGCTTCTGATGGAGTGACTCTGACTGGTATTAATCAGACAGGAGACCAAGTTTCACAACCTAACAAACATAGCAGGTAGTTTTTTATGCCTAAAAACACTAATTGGAAAAGATTGTTGCCTTCAAATACACTAAGCTCTACAGGATCAAAAAGTCACTGTTCAATCAAATGATAATTATCTGCAAGCATTTTTAGTGATGTCTCTGCACTTCACAAATTAATTTGGGAATTATTCTTCATTTTATAGCTCTCTTTCCATTGGGAGCTGAAGGAAACCAAGCTCAATGAGAAACTGAGCTTTCTGTAGCTGATCTGATGGTCTCTTGCTACCTTCCCATCTCTAGAAATGACAGCAATACTTTGAGATCTTAACTTGCAACACGTTTAGTCACATCAGAATTCTGGATGTGATTAATACAAAACTGTTAACATCAACTGCTTTAAAAAGGAATGAAGCTGGCTAGAAAAATTGCACTGCCTTTTATTGCAGGCAGTAGGGAAAAGATATTGTGGTCCACAAAGGATATTCTAATTGTGGAGGAATGCTCCATATGTGAGACTTTCCAAGCTTTCTTGAGCCTTATGCTGCACTCAGTAGATGTTTGGGTTTTCGTTTAGATGCTTATTTAAATTTTTTTGGCTGAAGGAGGGGTCTGCTAAGAAACTGCTTAGTGGGACACCAGTGACAGTGTTCTCTTATACAGATAGGGTCACCATAATGCTTTTTCTTTTCCAAATTAGCAGTCTTAGTGTCCAGAGTAACACAGTGCAGTCAGTACAATCAAGTTACAATCCCTTTGAAGATGAAGAAGATACTGGGAGTACTGTCAGTGAAAAGGAGGACAATAAGATCAAAAAGTTGGTGAAATGCTGTTTTTTAATTGTTTTCACATTTGCACTTTCTCTATCCAGGGTTTTCTATTTTCGGTTTCTGTAACACTACGCTGGTCAGTGCATGAAGTGTTTTTAAGCAGTTATGTAAGCAACACTGTAACCTAACTTGTCTTTCCTAACAGATGCCATATTTGTTGCTTGATCTTTGATTTTAAGCTACTGTGGTTATTGGCAGTTGCTAACAGAACTGCTGTTGCTTTTTTTCCTTCCTTCACCAGCCCTATAAAACGTTAAAACTGATGTGTTTTTCTAGTGAAACTGCTTCTGGAGCTTTACTGCTCTGTGTCTTCTCACTTAGTAAACCTGCTTTTAAGATGGCTTTCTTTTTTGTTTAGGACCTTCTCAAACAGCTGCCTGTTGGTTCAGTGTACACTCTAGGGATATTCCACTCTCTTCACTGGCATGTGCATGCTGAACAGTGAACTTCCCTTTAAATAATCAAGTTGTTGCAGTATAATGAAGTTTTTTATTGATGGATTGCAATATAGAAAAAGCATTGAAAGCTATTGTAGAGGTACATAGAGGTTTGGGAGGAAGGTTCTGCAAAGCAATTTAAATATCCTAAACCAGATAATCCCTCTCCTCAACTACTGCATCCTTTTTACCATTCCAGAATAAATAATCCCATGGATTATGTGGATTTCTTGATAGAGAAGTTTTTCTAGTTTGTGGGGAGGTTGATGTGTGTTTGTTTTGCCTTTTTCTAACTTTGTAAATGCATTGCAATTATTTTTTTTTAATGAGGCATTATCAGTTAAAGATAGATGAGAAAATACCAGAAAGAAAGACCCAAACTGGGTCTTAGAGTGGAGTTTAAGCTTGTTTAGGGGTATCTTAGTGGTATTTCTAGTCTCCTATTTTAAAGGCAGTAAAGAATAATTTCAAAATTGATTTTCAGTGTTAGCAGCTATGAGAAAAACCAAAGCTACCCTACAGATTGGTCTGATGAAGAATCCAACAACCCCTTCTCTTCCACTGATGCAAATGGAGACACCAATCCCTTTGATGAAGATACCCCTCCTGCCATGGAGGTGAGAGTACGTGCACTCTATGACTATGAGGGTCAGGAGCAAGATGAGCTCAGCTTTAAAGCTGGTAAGTTTGCAACATTCACTTTAAAATACTTATCAAAAAGGAGAAAGGCAGGGAATTTTTTTTCTCTTCAGGTTTTATTTTCTGAAGTCACCTGTTTCTCTGGATGTACAACTCCACGTACAGGATCCTGTATAACCATCATCTCTCCTAATAGTGCTTCTTGGTATCCCCTGCTTGGCAGCACTGACTTCCAAGCTGTTTGGAATGTGTTGGGTTGCCTCTGAGATATTCCTTTCTTACCATCTTAAGTGAAACAAAATGACCTACAGACCTGAAAATCCTCTCCCTTTTCTTCCTTGGTGACAGTAACAGCTGCTGCTTTTAGCAGTCTGGAAATGCCAGCTCTACAGAGTTGTTTTTTTAAAGGAAAATATCACAGCAGCTAATCATGAAACTGTATTTAATCAACTGATAGCTTCTCTGTTTAAATGGAAAGCATCCAATTTTTGGCATCCAACTTTCTTCAGTGCTAACTGTTTAGGGTTGAAAATTTAGCCATGGACAGATACTTTCTTTAACTGTCTCTCTCCACCCCTCTTCCGTGTATGTTAAGCAAAGGAATTGTCTTTACCTGGTTTTTTTAGTACTGTGTTATATTAGGGTACACTTAGTACACCTCTTCCTTCTTAAGGTGGTGTATCTCCCTTGAGCCCTAAACCCTTTTTTCCCCCTCTGTTACAGGACTTGAGAGAACAGAATAGATGCAACTGGTGGGGGAGGCCCATCACACAGTTTCCACACATAGGAAGGTGACATGAGGGTGTGATGGCTGCACACCACAGGTGCTGCTGCCTCCAGCTGAAATCTACCCCCTGTTCATGCTTTTCAAGCCAATTGTTCAATTGTCTTGCCCAGAATTTCAGGAGACATTTTCCAACCAACAATTCCAGGACAAGATTGCTGGAGTAGTTTAGCAAAAGCAAACAGACCTTCTCTTTGTGCAGATGAGAGAGACAGACACTCTTTGAGCTTCTCTCTTTTCCCATTTGCTTGTCATTTATTCCCATCTCCTGTAATAACTAAATTAATTCTAATAGTAAAACAGGATTCAAGTGTTTTAAAACAAGCTCCAGATAGCTTTTGGTTCTGCCTCCCTTTCAGCTGGGGTTAGTAAGAAGTGTGCTATTTCTATACCACCTGCTGTGGTTCTTAGGTGGATGGTAGGGGTAAGAGTTAGGAAACCAGTCAATGTTGTAGCTAATCAGGGAACTGCAGGACATCTGCTCTGCTGATGGAGAAAGGGTGGTGCTCAGAACAGTGTCCCCAGGTCATATTCTAAATGCAGTTTGTGCTTTCTGAACCAAAAAGCCCCCTAGCTCAGGTGGTGCTGCTCTGCCTTTAACTCACCTCCTTCCTTTTTTATTAGTAAAACCACTGAATATCTGACTTCTCTTCTTTGTAGACAAGTATTGTAGTGGAGGAATGGGTTATTTGTCTGTAAACTTTGCTGAATTGTGCCCTGACAGAAGTACAGTAGTAACAAAACATCTGGTACTTTCTGTGGAATGCACACAAGCCAAAAATGACTTTTCATTCTGTAGACTTCAACTGCTCCTTTTTTCTCAGCAGGGGATGGGAGCATGCTAATCCTCTTGAAATATATGTCTGGTACCTGTGAAGCAGCAAGGGTTTACAGTAATGAGTCTTTCCTTGGCAAAACTGCAATTTTTTATATGTACAGATGTAATGGTTAAAGACAAAGTTAGGTATTCTGTGCTGGAGTACCAGCTGTGTGTGCCACTGTGAGGTCTGTAGAAATAAAGTAGAGGAGGTAGGAGCTGTGAGATGTATGTAGACTTCACCTAAAAAGAGTTTAGTACTTTGAAGGAAGAGCATCAAACAATGTTACAACACCAAATTATGGGATTGATGCAATTGTAGGAAAGGGATGATGTGCTAGACCATGAATCCCCTTACAGATGCTGAATTGTAGGATGGCTACTTAGCTTTTAGGCAGAAGTGTTAGTGTGACTAGCTTTACACTGAACATACAGAAAACAAAGGAAAAAACTCACCAGGCTGGGTGGGAGCCAATTTAAAATGTACTCCATCCTGTGTTCCTCTGTAGGTAGGCATAGGCTCCTAAGCAGCTGTCAGCAGAGGATTTAATGCATTTTAAGGATTTGTTCAAATGTACATGGATATTCTCAGATGGGATTTCCTTGGGTATTCAAAGAATTTGCCTACAAAATGCTTCTAGATACATGTTACAGAATATATGCTCTGCACAATGTCCATTAAATGTACTTTAATACATGAAACTAATTTTTTTAGTGGAGAGCTTTTACATCTGGTGGTTTTTTGGGTTTTTTGTCTTGGCAAACAGCTATGGGAGGCTTCCAAAGAGGAAGAATAACTTTATTCATATCTTCTGAGAGGTTTTATAAGCATGTAAGAGGACGGAACATAATTATTTACAATATGTCTATCTCGCCCTCCTGTGGCCCTCCACAGCTGAGAATAAATAGGAACAGTAAATGTTGTCCCTGCAATGTTGTCAGAGCATGTTACTGTGTGTGCTGGTTTTATCATCACAGTGGTTTCATTGTAACTGCTGTGCAGATGACACTTAAAAGTGTTAATATTTTCTTAGATCTCCAGCATCACTGGGTTTCCAAGCCCAAGCTTTGATACAAATGCATTTGTTGGAGTTTACTGTCACTGAAATGTGAATTTTTGGTAGTCTTTGTTTCCACTCTTTATTAACACACACTTCATGGAAGTAACAGGAAGGTTTGGAATTGTACACTCTCATTCTGCAGCATTAGAAAAAGTGGGAAAAATTGTAAAATGTCTCCATAAACCAAGTAGAGTCTGAAGTGCCAACATTTGTTCAGAATGGTTTTTTATGAGTTTCCTGATAAAAACTAGAGGAGATGAAGCTTTAACCTTTTTATCTAAGAGAAAAGCTATAAAGATAGATGTCTTGAGAAGATTTTATACAAAGCTTGTCCATTTCTACCAAAGAATTTATAGTCCTTAGGCTAGTTTATATTCTTCTAAATGACACCAAGACTTTCTGCTCTTTGGGACTGTAATAAGTGATTTACATCTTCATCATCTATTTCCTATTTAAGATAAATAACACAAACTGATAAAACACAAATCAGTTTTATCTAGGGAAATCACTTGACACAAATAAGTTGCACAGGAGGAAATAATTGTTACTCAGTGTGGCCTTTTTTGCCTGGCTAAGGTGGAGCTTCACTTGCTACTGTGGAGCATCTTGGAGTCTGCAGGCTCTCCACTGTCAAGGTATTCACTGAAGATGTGGAGTATCAGATGTGCACTGTAGTCAAAATGAAGTTATGTTATAGTTCAGAAATGTCTGAATGGGTAGTCAGTAAGTTAGGAAAAAAATTCTGAGTTACTCAATCTTTGTAGCATTTTCTTCCATGTTTCACATAAAACCTTAAGACAATAAGCCTAATGAAATACTTATTTCACTTGCACTGACATAGGTTGGGAGTTATAAATGAGGGGTTATTCTGCTGGTTCCGAGGTAGTTGTATGATCCACAGCTAAGTTTTAGTTTCTAGGTAATGATTCTTTCTATTTTCTTGAAATTGGGGACCTCTCATCCAATATGCAAATCTGTGAATGATAGATATTCTTAGTATCAATGGCATGAAGAGCAGAGAAGGGAGGATTTCTTCTTGGGCCTGGATTGGGCAGGGGAGGAAGAGTGGACATGTAGTAGGTAACTGTCATATAACTTCCTGTTTCACTTGAAAGGATTCAGCTTGTTAACAATATTCCTTCTTTTCTTCAGGGGATGAGTTAACCAAAATGGAGAACGAGGATGAGCAGGGCTGGTGCAAAGGACGCCTGGACAATGGACAAGTTGGTTTATACCCAGCAAACTATGTGGAACCAATCCAGTGACAAAGGACAAAATAAACACAGAAGTGCCACAAGAGCTGTGTAGGCCTGTACAGTGTATTTAGGTAAAGTGAGAGGAAATGGAATGGATGTATAGAGTGTATATATTTTAATGAAAAGGCGAGAGCTTGATACCGAAATAAGGCTGAATTAAAGA